>NC_136429.1:309664064-310264064 GCF_052849685.1 Lactuca virosa
TGAAATTTTGCAAACATGGTTTTATATTTTGGGTTCAAAGCTCTTTTTATAAATCTTTTTCGACTTACTTTATCAAATGGATTTTTATATGTTTTTTTAAGACAGTTTATTTTGAAAATTAGTTTTTATAATTTTATTTACATCTTTTTTTACAACTAAAATTGTGCATATCTTAATTTAGTTTTTTAATTTTTCAAAATTACTACTTCTTAGTTTGTGTATGTACCTTTTAAGATTTTTCTACTCATAGAAATTTGTTTTACTTTTAAAAAATTTACTTGTTAATTTATTTTAAAAATTCATATATATGAACCTAAGGTTGTAAAAAATAATTTTTTTATATACTCGGTTTAACAAAATATAAACGCGCACACACACACACACACACACACACACACACACATATATATATATATATATATATATATATATATATATATATATATTGGTAGAGGTTCATTTGAGACAAAAGGAATTTTGTGAGACAAAGGGACCAAATTATGTCCATTGATCATTTTTGATCTTGTTGCTAAAAAAACCCTGATTAAGCCGCTTAATTAAACATTCAATGGTAGATTAGTCAGCTTTAGCAATAGAACATCATATTAATCATTTTTCTATTTAATATTATATTTAAGAAAATGAAATCTTTTATTTTCATGGTTCAAACCATACAGATTAAGATATGGACTCAACATATGACTCTTGTGATTCTAAAAAACTCGATGATGCAGATCATAAACAACATACACATATTATACTTGATTACCAAAGATAAAAGCTTTTTAGTGATCTAGAGAAATTAAATAGGGATTTATCAAATCTGAATGAACAAGTTGAGGAATTTGCTCAACATAATGCTAATAGGGGTCTTTGTCAAATACTATCGTTCTGTACAAATAATTCTTTATCAAGTTTGATACCGGATTCCTTATCTCCAGATCTTATAAAATTAGCTAGCCATGAAAAGTGATTTTCAAATTGTCTGGATTTTGTATGGTATAAAAATCCTTATGATAGATTTTTTATGGTACAAACTTGAAATATGATGCTCAAACCATCATGATTTTATAATACCAAGAATTACAGAAAAAAGTAACATACTTTAACTTTCATACCAATATAAACAATGTATTCTAAATATATTCGATTTTCTAACCAATCAATTTTATTATGTAGTATATAAAATTTATCATAAAGTTCACACTGTTACAACATTCTAAAACATATAAAATCATAATACCTAGAATTACCTAGAATATTGTCTATGAACCATAAGCCTGTCAGATCATAATATCTTTAAATACGGAAAAGTAGCAACATGATTTACTCTTACTACTAGTATGGAAATTGCTTTACTTTTTCACTCATTATAACAACCTACTTTTACTTATTAACCAATATAAGAAATATATAACTAGAACCTTTGTAAATTGATCACATTTGTAAGATTAATGTTAATACAAACAATTACATAATATTAACATTATAAACTGTAAACCTATATTATAAATTGTAAAAAAACGATAAACATATAGAGTTCAATGTTACAAAAGCCTATATCATCTAAATAAAATCAACGAAAATCAAGTTATGAAGTAACATATGATTTATCTTATCATAATACCTAGAATATCAGTTATATAACCATAAGCTTGTCATATCAAAATACTTAGAATTACGTAAAATAACAACATACTTACTCTTGTTACTAAAATTATGTTTTCTTTAAATTACTTTGGTTTCCTATAAATTATTCTAATTTTAATTAAGAATTATTCTATTAGAATATTCTACTTATAACTTAGAATATCCTAGATCATTATTCTATAAGAGTATAAAAAAGCCTAATTTAATTAAGAATTATTCTATTAGAATATTCTACATATAACTTAAAATATCCGAGAACATTATTTTATCATAATATTCTACATATAACTTTTGAAAAGAGGTCACATACAATATTATTATATTAGAATATTTTATATATACACATTATTTATATATAGTAAATCAGCTTATTCAATTGAAAATGTAGAACATTATTCTATTAGAATATTCTACATATAACTTAGAATATCCTAGAACATTATTCTATAAGAATATAAAAAAGCCTAATTTTAATTAACAAATATTCTATTAGAATATTCTACATATAACTTAAAATATCCGAGAACATTATTATATCATAATATTCTACATATAACTTTTGAAAAGAGGTCATATACAATATTATTATATTAGAATATTCTATATATACACATTATCTATATGTAGTAAATCAACTTATTCAATTGAAAACGTCGAACATTATTCTATTAGAAAATTCTACATATAACTTAGAATATGCTAGAACATTATTCTATAAGAGTATAAAGAAGCCTAATTTTAATTAAGAAGTATTCTAGTAGAATATTCTACATATAACTTAAAATATTCGAAAACATTATTCTATCATAATATTCAACATATAACTTTTGAAAAGAGGTCATATATAATATTATTATATTAGAATATTCTATATATACACATTATTTACATGTACTAAATCAACTTATTCAATTGAAAACGTAAAACATTATTCTATTAAAATATTCTACATATAACTTAGAATAGGCTAGAACATTATTCTATAAGAGTATAAAAAAAGCCTAATTTTAATAGAATGTTGTACATACAAACTTTAAATATAAACGCATATAATATGAGAAAGATCTTACTAACATTACATGACATAAATTAAAACATTACAAGTACTATACTTGTTCATATTCTGTTGACGCGTCTCGATCAGATGACGAGCTATCATACGAGGTATCATGAAGTATGACTTTTTTTGCCTTTATGTATTTTCGTTGATAGAAATTATTCAACATTCTTTCTTTCAGGATCAAAAACTCATTTTTCCCTTGAATTAGTAATTTCTTCATTTCAACTGTATGAAAACATAAACCATACTTTTATTAAAACAATAAAACTAGGATATAAACAAACAATTTAATATACTAGAATATTCTAACATTCTGACAATAATTAACAACATGAAAATTGTTTAATAAATAATTACAATTAGAAAATTTTATTTTATTTTCACATTTAATTTTACAAAAATCTAATATGTGCAAGACATTATTAACATTACACAAAGTAGAATCTATGAGATAAAATAACAAAAGAACATAACTGTCCACATGGTACTGACTCCAAATAAAGTTTATATTCCTTTAATTTCGATTATTAATATGTAGTATAATTCAAACAAGAAACTTAATATTATATAAAATACAAAACATCTGATAACCTAATCAGCCCTTTATGTTAATAGACACCACCAACCTAAACCAGCAATTTCATTAACTTTTAATGTGTATCAAACACTAATCCTAGCTACAATAAACAAATTCAAAAATATTTAACCGAAACTACAATAAAGTTCTTTTCTAGCCCAAGCTATTGTGAATCTGGATCAAACGCTAACCATAGCTACAATATAAATCTCAGAAAAGTAATTCATAAATTAGAATAAATAGAATAATAACTTCCTGAAGCCTATTACAAGAGATGATTTAGAATCTACATTATCTAGAATCTAAATCCGAATTAGATATTATTAAAATAAAACATAAAGAGACGAATTCGATTATGTCAAGATAGAATAACAAATTCTCAAAACATATTATAATTTTGACTTATCAAAGTAAGCAGTAACATCTAGTTAATCAATAAAATAACATCTGAATTCAAATTTATGAAGTAACACCTAACTTAACAAATCAGAATACCTAGAATATTAAGTTATCAAAGAGTATTTTACTAATATTTTTACTGGATCATCTAACTAATCAAACAAAGTAACATCTGAATCAAATTAAGAAGTACCATATAACTTATCAAACCAGAATACTCAGAATATCAAGTTATCAAACAATATTTCACTAAATTTTTTCTAGATAATCCAATTACTCAAACAAAATAACATCAAAAATCAATATAAGAAGTAAGTTATGACTTATCAAATTAGAATATGTAGAATATCAAGTTATCAAACATTTATTTACTAGATTTTTACTAGATAATAAGATAAATCAAACAAAATAAGATCTTGAATCAAATTATATTTGAAATACCAGGAATATCTCTACATATTTTGTGAATAAATTCATTTATGCATAATAACATATCTTGAATTGTAGATTTATTACCAATGAAATTGTTAACAGCCAAAGATGAGTTAGTGGAATCTTTTGTTACTTGATGAGAAAATCCTTTCTTAATTGAGAATCATGAAAAGAAGTACCAGTTAAAGGATTGGCGGAAATTTGTTGTGCTGAGAAGTTTTTATTGTTTATTAACATAAACTAACGAGCTGATGATACATTAGATTCAAAATCGGAATCAGAAGCGCTAGAGTTAAAATCACATAATAAGTTTTGGGGAGGTTTAATGTAGAATCAAAATCAGATTGTATCGAAGGATCCATTCTTGACGATCGATTAGAATAAAAAGGGTAGAAAACGATGTAACTGAGCTTAATTTGAGGTAGATCCATTCACGATTATGTTTCTAAGGTTTCGAATCCATAAATTTGGATCGCAATTGAATTTGAGATCGTATGTGAAGAGGGGATTTTGGATGAAGAAAAATCTGCAGAGATATTGAATGACGTTAGAATACAAATAGAACGTAAATTGTCATAATTACCCCTATGTGTCCTTTTCAAATCCTGAACTTTGAGATAATTGCAAAACTGCCACCGTCCATAATGTTTTAATTGAATTAAATTGGATTTAATGACAACCATACAAAATCAAAGATGAATGGTTGAGATCTTGTCCCCATGTCTCATAAAATTTAATAGTATCAAATGAACTTAACCCTAGATATATATATATGTGTGTGTGTGTGTGTGTGTATGTGTGTGTGTGTATATATATATATATATATATATATATTAACCCTTGGGAGTGAAAGGGATTGTAAATTCGCGCATAGTGGCGATATGGTAATTTCGACCACGCTTAGTACGGTAAGCGTACGTTCTGTATGCTAGGCATACTAGGGCGCGCCCTAGTACACTGGGCGTACACCTCGTACTTGAGGCGTACGTAAGGAAGATGAAAACCCCAAATTTTAGGGTTTGGTTCATATAAAAGCATCCTTAACTCTTCATTTCCTCACTTCCCTTCAGCCTCCCTCTGTGATAAACGATCCCAAGCAACCCTAAGTGAGAAGAGTGAAATTTTGAGCCCTTTTGAAGTGTTTGGAGGTGTTCTTGAAAAAGAAGAAGAAGGTGGGAGAAGAGCTTGGAGCTTGGAAGCACCTTGGATCTGAGATTTCTTTCTTGATAGCAACCTCCAGGAGGTATAAAGTTCTCATCTTGATCACTCCATCTTGTAGATCTAAGCATTTCCTCTTTTAAGACACTTTTTGTCCCAAAAATGGTGATTCCTGAGCATGGCATGTTCTTGACCCAATAAGTTGTCCTTTCAGACCTTAGGAGGGGTCTTGAGTCATAAAAGTGTGTTCTTGAGGGTTAGTTTCACTCCATGCATGTTTTGGATGGTCTTAATGCATTAAGTGATGGGTTTTGAGCATTCTAACACTCCTATGGTGTACATGCAACCCTATAAACCTTGGATCTATGTTTTCTCTATTATACATGCAAATATTCAATATGCCAAGGTTTCATCCTAACTAGCATAATATGAAGTATATACAATACAATAATCTAGTAGAATGACATACCTTTTGATAGAGCTTGAAGTCTTGAACCTTTAAGAGCTTAGTGCCCCAAGTGTTGCACCTCAAATGGTTCACACAACACCAAAAACCCTTGGAATATCTAGAGAAGAAGAATACTTATGTTCACTCTTATGAAATCGGATTTGCCCTCTTGTGTACTATACACTAGTACCAATTTCATGAACTAGAGATCTCTTTATATAGTGTGGAGGATTAGGGTTACATTCATGTAAACCCTAATACCCATGACCGTTCATTTCCATAGGATCCATGGGTTAAAAACTCCATGGACTATCCATGAAAGCTTAGTCCATCCTAAATGAACTTGTCCCATCCTATATATAAATAAGAGTCCATATTTAATTAGTTCCTTTTGATCACTAAATTAATTCTAAATTAATTATTGATCAATACTAATTAAATAATATGATTTCATATTAATATATTAGAACTTATAATATATTAATATAAATCATAAGTATCCTTTTTCTCATTTTGTCTATCCAATTGTTCCGATGTCATGCAACCCAAATGGACCATGCTACTCTCGGGTCGAATACATACCAATAATAGTTATGGGCTTAGACATCTAATCCAACAGTTTCCCACTTGGATAAGTCTAAAACTATTATTGTGTATGACTCCAAGATCCCGACTAGCAATCGTAGCTCTCAAAGCCGCTACCGAACTCTGACCTAGTCAAATGACATGTCCATTAGATAAGGGATCATATATTCCTCCATTCTAGATATCATATGGACTGAAACATGGATTTTAATCATTCTCTCTGTCCATCTGTTGTTTCCCGATTTCTGATTTATGACAACTGACTAATTGAACAAATAAAATCAGTCCAGGCTTGGCCAAGCACTTACGGGTGTCATCACTAAATCATCGAGGGGCCCACAGATATCTCTTTTATCCCTCCAAGGGTAAAAGGAATGGATAAACATCGACTCATATGCTTGTTCTACTACTTGTTGAATCATACACAAAGGCACGTTTTATAACATCGAGTTACCAATGCGTTTTCGTACAATCAATGTATAACCAACTCATAGTCAACAACTCATATCTCTAGATTTGAAGAATATAAGATATTATCGTCTCATGATTCACTCATGATAAACTCCATGAAGTGATTCAAATGAGCGTGGGTTGAATCCAATACTCGAATCTCATTCCAGGAGCACTCATGAACACTGCAGCCACTTTGTCCTAGACAAACTACAGACCCTTCATGACAGTCTTGCCTCAATACTTACTTCCAACGTATGATCGACTGTGGATAGTTTGAATAACCTAGTTAGTCGGGAAGTCAAAACATGCAAAGTGAAACACAAGAACAATCAAATCCAATATGGTCTCAGAACTTATGAATATAAATAAAACACCTTTTAGTTATCACCATATTGATTACACATTATTCATTGCATAATGTTTCAAATAACCAACTTAATACCTGAATTAAAACAATAGTCATGCCATGTTCCAAGCATGCACACTATGTTTGTCCAAACAATAGTTATGCCATACACCAAGTATGCACACTATGTTTGTCTATGATCCTTACTTTGTGGAATAGATCAATTGAACATAATTCCAATGATTCTCATTTCACAATCCCAATCCTTATCGTAAATGTAAGCATTCCAAATTTCTTCCATTTACCGAACTCTGTTAGATTCTAAACTTATATGCACCGATCCTCTCGTAATGACTATGCACAAAGTCCAAAGACTTGTCAACAGACATTACAGAGTATTCCAATGGAGATCAATTCCATGGAAACGAAGTCTCAAATTCAAAGTACATTCCTTTGAACATCCTTCTTGCATTAAATTTTCTAATCTTACACAGATTTAATGAATAACTTCCATCTATTGAAACATTTCCATATTCACATTTTGACTATCACTTCTGAACAAGAGTTTCCTCTTTTTCAGAATATGTCAATACGGTCCTTTCCAAAAAATTTACACCATACTTCCAGCTGTCCATGAGCAACCAATCTTTGGTAAAACCTCAGATTGTCCTCAACAATTGCTTAATCATTTTAGTCATATCCAATTCTAGACTTTTTCCCCCTCTTAATGCCCTAGGCATTTGGAAAATTTTGAAAGGATAAATATTATAGCACATGTAATCGATCCTATACCCGAATTATATGGGACACGATTCATGATGTCTCACATAAAGACATGATCCTAAACCAGCGTTTTGCTACAATATTTTTTATTTGCCATGTTTTCATAATTCGACTATGAAGAGGGATGCCATAATCATAATCGAAATTTGAGAACGCAATATATATAGAATTTCCTTATGTGGAACCATTCCAACATAAAATTCATATATATATATATATATATATATATATATATATATATATATATATATATATATATATATATATATCCTTGACTAAAGATGATTAAAATCTCAATCTAAGCTTTTAGAATTGAAATAAAGTATAATTTACTCTCCCTTAATTATAGCAAAACAACTTTTCCCAATTGAAAGTTTTGTTTTCTATAATTAACATTGCTAACTTGCAACACTTATCATAATTATCATGCTCCCACTAACATGATAATTGTTAGCATAACACTTATGCTCCCACTAGCTTTGACATGTATCCAAAAATCAGTTGGACTTATAGAAATCAATACTTTATTGACTTTCTTACAAAAGTTCAGATTTCTGATACGAGATGCTTTGATAAAACTTTATCAAAATCATACACCTTTCCTTAGATAGCTCACATGTGTGTCTAAACAATTTTTAGAACTATGAAAAGGGATGTCGTAATCATAGTCTCAATTGTTTAGACCTTTGCCATTTCTCGCAAGTCCATGTTAGTGTGCCGGTTAACCACACACGCTCCACTAACGAATTTGAGAATGCAAATATCACAATTGCTATCTACTTAAAATCCACTTAGTGAAAGCGTTTCCTCACAATCATTTTCATGAATCGGAGAGAAACCTTATGACACTTAGATTTTATGATGTATGTGTTCATATCCATGTGAATTTGTCAAAATCATAATCACAAGACAATGTTAGTGACAAATCCAAACTCATATGGACTAAACTTGTGCAATCTTAACTTTTTTTTTGCCACTTGGCAGCACAAGGCCTACCATTTCTTCCAAGTTGTTATGCAAACAATTGAGAACTTGTAGAACTCAGATGCATATTCAACTTTAACTAGAATGGGCACATAAATAAGAATATGTCAACACGATAGGTTACAAACCTCAAGTCGTGTGCTAGTGATAAACTACAAGTTTTGTTCTTGATTAGTTCTTGAAACTTTTCAAGATCTTTAAGACTCCCACTGACCTCTTGACATATAAGATTCTCTTGTCAAGAACCATTCCTTGATAAAGCAAATATTCAAGAGTTAGTTCGGATTCTTATCAGGATAACACTTCACACAATTGGTCACAGTTGGTCTCTATCTTATCCAAGACATCACAACTTGCCAATTTCAAATGTACAACAATAAGAAACATCTTATTCTACATTTGACAAGTGTTATAAACCTTCTAAAGATTATGTCACTCAAGTTACAATCTTGGAGTATGACTCTAAGATTTTTTTTGGAACGAAGTATGACTCATCTTCTTGATTTAACCACTTCAACAATTCATGACTCCTCTTCTTAGTCATAAGAATGCACTAAGATGTCCTTAGATGATGAATTGTGATATGGTTTCATAATCATTAAGATGATCATAAAACATGATACTAAAGTAGTCTTCTATCTTTTCAGATTCGAGTAACTTTTATCTTTTGGCCTAATTTGATTCTTCTCATCCGTCCTGCCATACACTGAAACTTTTCCAATGTTTCAGAATTACACTTATACTTGTAAGTGTAATCATATTTACTACCTTTTAGTAAATCATGACGAATAGCCTTATCGATCCTTGTGGTGGACCTGACCACCGCACAACCAAGTGTACTCGATCCCTTTGTCCTTCACTTAACTCACATATACATGTGAATAAGGAATTAGTATTAATTTTCCAAAGATGAAAATTCTCATTCATCATACAATACAACCTGCATGATTCCAAGTTTCGGTCCAATTGAAACTTGGGTGATGAGAATCTTTCCTTATTTGGTAAATTTAGACACTACCACAAATGAAAGAATCAAATTCATATTTCCAATATTGCTAGAAACATACAAACATCAATTTTCCATGAATGTCATTGCAAGGAGATATAAAACAAAACAAAACAAATTTTATTTATTTATAAAATGCGGAAAAAACTTTTTTCTTACAATGCAACTTTAAATGAAAACTATGTTATTACATATTTCCTAGCAATCTATCATAACCCCTAAGTAGTAGCTCAAAAATCCGTTCTTCGAACCATGCGAATGAAATCCATCTTCGCGATCAGATTCAGCATACTCTTCTTTTAAGCTTCCTCCCTTTTGCTTGATCCTGCAAAACATCAAAATGCAACCTAGTCACATCATGTATTAAGAATCATCAATTAGGAACTTAATTGAGTTAGATAGTGGACTTACCTGAAGTAGAGTCAAACTTTTTGATTCTTCCTTCTCTCAGATCTTTCAAGTAGTCAGGGCAGCTTTGCAACCAATGCCCCTTCTCTTGACAATAAAAACATATAGACTCATTGGGAATGGTACACGGGACTATCACAGACTGAGCCTTTCCCTTTACCTTTTGGTCAACCGACTTCACCAAGGCTGATCCCTTTCCATTGGGAAGAGAAAGATTTTCTGGACTTCCAATGTTACGATTGTCAATGTCCATGGAAATTTGAGAAATAGACCTTCCACCCAAATTTACTTTTCCAGTGTGCCAAAACATTTCTGATTCAGCAGCAACAAGCAAATAAGAAAGATCAACAAGGGTCATGTCGTGATCTGTCACATAGCAGTCCTTAATGAACTCACTATATGACTCAGGAAGTGACTGAAGAACCCAGTCAATAGCCAACTTCCTTGGGATAACGACACCCAACATTCTCAACCTGTCAATGTGTGACTTTATCTTTAAGACATGAGTACACACAGGTCTTCCATCTTTATGTTTCATTGCGAGTAGGGCTTGAGTGATTTTGAACTTTTCAAGTCTTCGAGCTTGTGGGTCAGGGAGAATAATTGGAGGAGGTGGAGGAAGAGAAGTATGATTTCCATGATCCAATCGCGGGACATCATCTTCATTAGGAAATCTTGTTCCAAGAGATTTGGGAAGATCATAGTTGTCTGAACTAGATATCTATAATGGGAGAAATTCAAGTTAGTTGATTTAAGTCCTTAATAGAACACCCAATATGAAATATTAAGGCTAGGACAAAACACAATATTTTATAACTTGGAAGAGGGATGCCGTAATCCAAGCTACAAAATATTTGAAGGTAGACGAATGACGATTCACCAATTTCCACCACGAAAAACGAAATAAATTATTAGGTTTTAATTGGATTTGAAACTCCTAGATCTTTTGAGATTCATTGAACTTTTCAATGGCATGTTTAAATCTCGATTGTGCCCTCTCAAGTTTGTGACTGGGATGCCGAGGATCACAAACAGGGTGTGAATAACCATGCAAATTAACTTGGTACTCTTAATTTTATCACCTAATCGATGTGCCGGTTAACCACATGCGTTCCACCGATCTATGATAAACCTTAATCCACCCTTTGCCAACCTTGTTAAATCCAAGTTAGTGTGTCGGTTAACCACACACGCTCCACTAACGACTTAACCAAGGTGCAAAGTGTAATTTCATGGGTTAGCACCAAATTCACATTTTCCTAAAGTAACTAAGATTGAGATTTTATAAAACATTTAGTTACTTTATAATAATCATTATACTTTTAATGAAGCGATAATTATAGTCCTGTCCTACCCGTTCGGCTAACGACCCTCCACCAGTCAAGGAAGCAGTGGGTGAGAGTGGACACCCATTAAACTGCCATTTTATAGGCAGTAACCTTATACCCCCCCTATAGACCGAATGAGGCCTACTAACGGTAAGACTGACTTGCTCTTCGTGAATGAGGCCTACTAACGGTAAGACTGACTTGCTCTTATACATATATAGATATATATTATTAACTTATAATACTATAAAGTATAAGGGTTGAATTTTAACTTTTAAAACTCTAGGGTTTGGAATTAAAGTGTGTATGAGACTTTACAAATTCCAAAACTTGAGGGCAAGTTTTGAACAATTCAAAAAACTTTTGGATTTTCATAACTTATGAGTTTAATTAAGGTTTTAAAAAACTTTAATGAAGAGACTCTTGAACATCCATAACTTGAGGACAAGTTATGGAGTCCACAAAACTATTTATGAGAAAGACTCTTCAATTATGCAACCTATGAGATTTTAATGGATCTTTAAAAGAAATGACTTTTGGTAATCCATAACTTGAGGACAAATTATGGACTCCATTATACAAAACATTTAGATCAAGAATTAACTAACAACCAATTTGCAAATAATTAGTATGATCTACCAAAACTCATAAGTGTATGAACAATCATATCAACAATTTCAAGAATCATATAAACACACATAAAACTTGAAATTTTGATAATAACCTTGAAATTGGTTTACCAAAATCATTACCACATCAAATAACAAGTTTTATAAGTCCAAAATAGTTTAAGGTAATGATTCTAGACCAATTCCAGCACCAAAACTCGAAAATCTGCACTCAGGCCTGCCAACTCGTCGAGTGCAAGAACTGACTCGGCGAGTTGGTTGAATATACGCATGGACTCGTCAAGTTCCATGAGGGACTCGGCGACTCAATAGGGCATTGTGCAGAAATTCGACATTTTCAGCAATTTGCATCAAGTATAAAGGAAACAAGCCTAGGCTCTGATACCACTGATGGGTTTTAAGCATTCTAACACTCCTATGGTGTACATGCAACCCTATAAACCTTGGATCTATGTTTTCTCTATTATACATGCAAATATTCAATATTCCAAGGTTTCATTTTAACTAGCATAATATGAAGTATATACAATACAATAATCTAGTATAATGACATACCTTTTGATAGAGCTTGAAGTCTTGAACCTTTAAGAGCTTAGTGCCCCAAGTGTTGCACCTCAAATGGTTCACACAACACCAAAAACCCTTGGAATAACTAGAGAAGAAGAATACTTATGTTCAATCTTATGAAATCGGATTTTCCCTCTTGTGTACTATACATTAGTACCAATTTCATGAACTAGAGACCTCTTTATATAGTGTGGAGGATTAGGGTTACATTCATGTAAACCCTAATACCCATGACCTTTCATTTCCATAGGATCCATGGGTTAAAAACTCCTTGGACTATCCATGAAAGCTTAGACAAACCTAAATGAACTTGGCCCATCCTATATATAAATAAGAGTCCATATTTAATTAGTTCCTTTTGATCACTAAATTAATTCTAAATTAATTCTTGATCAATACTAATTAAATAATATGACTTCATATTAATATATTAGAACTTATAATATATTAATATAAATCATAAGTATCCTTTTTCTCATTTTGTCTATCCAATTGTTCCGATGCCATGCAACCCAAATGGATCATGCTACTCTCGGGCCGAATACATACCAATAATAGTTATGGGCTTAGACATCTAATCCAAGATTAAGATGTTGAGGGTTCGTGTTTTAAGCACTTATTGTCCATGCAAAGTCATAAAGTTGCAAACTTTATGACTCGTAATGATATTCTAGCCTTGGATCTGATTTTGGATGTGGAGATTTAGAGCATTAAGCTCTTAATGGAAAAAGGGCTGGACAGGGTGCGTACACTGGGCGTACCAAGTGGTACGTTGCACATACGCAGTCAGCACACCGTAAGTTGGTCAACACCGAGTACGCCCCGCGTACAGAAGGGTACGTCCAACATACTCGGCTGAGTCGACTCGGTAGGGTTGGCTCGGCTGGTTGACTCGGCTAGGTGTTGACTGTGACTTTGACCAAGGTTGACCAAGTTTGAATTAGGGGTATTTTGGGTATTTTGGATTATATTCAGATTGAGAGGCGAGTCTTCCTCACTATACTTACGGGTCGAAGGCACCAAGGCCGGCCCATTGTATTGGATATCCTGTTATATGATAGTATGTTATTATGCGGTAGAGATTTGTTAGATCGGTATCTTGGTATACGAGATGATAGCATGCGGTAGTGATAAGTAAATCTGTCTATTGTCTGATGCTTGGTTATACTTTTTTCTATTATGTGTATGTCGACATGTTATGGTTGGTTAGGTTGAGGCGGTCCTACTTTGTGTTGAAGGCCAAGATACACAGGGCGGTCCGGATATATTGTAGGCCCTATGAGGCGGTCCAGTCAGGCTTAAGGCCCGACGAGCGGTCCGGATAGGCTGTAGGCCCTGCGAGGCGGTGCAGTCATGCCGAAGGCTCGGGAACCATCTAGATAGGTTGTAGTCCATGTGAGGCGGTCCAGTCCGGATGAAGGCTCATTTATGCATGTTGTTGTTTGTTGTGTTTATGTGGTGGTACTTTGTGGGAAACTCACTATGTGTTGGCTTACAGTTTTAGTCTATTGTTTCAGGTACTTCTGTTGATCGCGGGAAGGTGAAGACGTAACCGTACACATCCTCCTGCTTTATGGCCTTATGATTTTGGGATACTCTTATATTGTTAAGCACATTGGAAACAATGATTTTTTAAAGATTTTATGATTATGGGTTGTTTTTAAAAAAGTTTAAAATTGTCATGCTTTTTGAGATGTTACAAGTTGGTATCAGAGCCTTGGTTTGACGGATTTGGAGGAACATCCATGTGAATCCAGTCTGAAACTAAGGAGTTGCTAGAGTTTTAAAAAACATTATTTCCAATTTTTTTTCGAAATAATCAATGAAGGAGATGATGTGTACGATCAGCCGAAACCATTAAGTAGACCCCAAGCTACCACACTGTTATTTGATATTATGTTATATTAGATCAACAAGCTAGTGATAGGCTAGGGATCTTCAGGAATTGCATGGTATAATTTCTTGATTATATGATGCCTGATAGCCTAGGGTTCTTCCTTATATGGATTTGACATCATTACTGTAGTTGCTTAGTGTATGCATAAAAATTATACATAACTAAGATTTTATAGCATGAGAATGTTTGATTTAGCCTTATTTCATGTTCCTTGTCTGGTTGTGGGCACTATCTATAGGATCTAGTGTTATGTATGATTAGCATACACGAGTGTTGCAGGGCTGGTGGAAGTTTCATGGATGAGTTATGTGGAGTCAGCCGACCCGTTGAGGGATGTATAGTCTTTCTCTAGGAAGTGAGAATAGGGTGTATGCATATTCCAATGAGTGTTGTAAGGGTCGTTATGATGATCCTTTAAGATAAATACGGGTACCCGTACTACTGGAAGCACAGGACCTGTATGCGTAGCAGGGAAGTCACAACCCCTAGGGTTTTGTTGGGAGTTGGTTGCCATGATATGATATGCATTTTATCTGATATCTCCCTGGTTTATTTTCAGTATGATGATCACAAGGAGATTTAAGTCGGGATCCGGATCAGGAGCCGGGACAGGTGGCCAGGATGGGCCACGATTGACTGAGGACCAGGTTAGGGAGATCATTCGTGAGGAGGTGGTTTCTATTGTCTGGGAGCAGATATTGGAGCTGTTTGGGTCTATCAAGGCTGCTATGATGGAGTTCTTTGATGACCGATACGCTGCACTTTCTGAGACTACCGCCGATGCAACTACTACGACCGTCGATGCGGCAGGGATTGGCGCTGGGAGAGCTTTCAAGTACCGGGACTTCGACAATACGAAGCCCCTGGTATTTGACGAGGTCCAGGATCTGATCATATCCATGAGGTGGATGTCTGACGTGGAGGGATGTTTCTTTACGTGTTCTTGCCCAACTGACTAGAATGTCAAGTGCGCTCTGAATCTTCTTCAGTCTGGAGTGAAGGATTGGTGGAGGCTTGTTACTAGTTCATAAACCCTAGAGCAGCAAGCTGCAGTTACATGGGAGTAGTTCTATGATATGTTCCGCTCGAGATATGTTCCATTGGTAGAGCAGGAGAGGTTGGCTCAGGAGTACTAGGATCTGAGGCAGGGGACCGATTCAGTGATGTAGATAACCAAGATGTTCACAAAGAGAGCTGTTTTTTCCCTGAGTTTGTTGCTTCTGAGCAAGCTCAGATGACCTGGTACTTAAGCATACTCAAGACGGACATCCTCCTGTTCGTATCTACACATCGCTATAGATCACTTCTTAATTTGCAAGAGGCTGCGAGGCGGCGCGAGATTTAGATGGAGCTCCAGATGAGGGAGCAGAAGCAGGCCCCTGTGCAGTCGTAGCCTTCGACGAAGCGGTTTAAGGCCGCTAATGTGAGATATGGGAGTCAGAGGGGTCGCACTTATGGTAAGTGCGGAAAGGTTCGTGGTGATGCCATCAGGTGAGAGTGAGAGTGGAGAACGTAGAGAAGACCGTATTTTGGACTCGTTATGGGCATTACGAGTTCGTGGTGATGCCATTTAGGCTCACCAATGCACCTGCAGTGTTTATGGATTTGATGAATCGAGTATGCATGTTGATGCTCGACCGATCTGTTATTGTGTTTATTGATGATATATTGGTGTATTCCAAGACCAAATAGCAGCACGAGGAGCACCTTCGAGAGCTTTTGGGAGTATTAACGCAGGAACGGCTATATGCCAAGTTCTCGAAGTGTGAGTTATGGTTACCAGAGGTCCAGTTCCTGGGGCATCTCGTTAATCAGGATGGGATTTTGGTCGATCTGACCAAGATCGAGGCTGTGATGCAGTAGGAGGTTATGAAATCTCTCTCGAAGATCAGGAGTTTTTTGGGTTTGGCGGCATATTATCGGAGATATATTCAGGATTTCTCCAAGATCGCAGTACCCCTCACTCATCTGACGAGGAAGGGAGTGGATTTGTTGTGTGGCCCTGAGCAACAGATGTAAGTCCCAAATTTGCTTGTGTATCAATCAGATCCGTTTGATGGTGCGGAATCCCAATCAAACGGATGATGCCAGATCTAATGAAGAAGAAGGAGAAGAAGAAGATGATGAATCTTGTATGATTTGATTAGAATGAAGATCCAAATACAAGATTCACACACAACTTACACACACTTAAGCTCCTCTCTTCTCTCTAAGTTTCTCTCTCTCTACAATATGCTCTTCTAGCCTTACACTCTCACACATGCACTCCTCACCCTATATATAGTAGACATGGGCCGTGAATGGGTTTACGGCCGTAAACCTGTTCACGGCCATAAACACAACCGTAAACACATATACAGCCGTAAACACCAAGCTGTTTACGGTCCTAGACATTGTTGGATAAGGTGTCTAAGTCCATAACTATTTCTGGTATGTACTTGACCCGGTTTGGCATGGTCCATTTGGGTTGTATGAAATCATGCATTTGGATAGACTAAAATGAGAAAAATAACACTTATGGTTTATTAATATATTATAAGTTCTAATATATTAATAATATTATTTAATTAGTATTGATCAAGAATTAATTTGGAATTAATTAAGTGATCAAAAGAAGACTAATTAAATATATGGGTTGATTGTGTAAATCACTCATACTTGTATAGTGGGCTAATGCTCCATGGATTATCAAGTTGGGCTAAAACCCATAGGATGCTCCATGGTGGTTATAGAACCCATGGGTCATGGAAATGAAAGGTCATGACAATTAGGGTTTACATGGTGTAACCCTAATTGTAACACACTATATAAGGATCCTTATGTTCACCAAAATCAGACTTAAGCAAGAAAGAAGAGGGCTAGCCGATTTCAAGTAGTGTGACATTTCTCTCAAGGTTATTCCAAGTGCATTTGGTGTTGTGTAAGACATTTGAGGCATCACACTTGGGGTGCTAGTCTCTCAAGGTTTTTCAAGGAATCCAAACTACTACAAGGTATGTTTTTCTAACTTACTTTTATGTTTAAGTTTCCGCATGTATGCTAGATAGGATTATGAACCTTGGAAAATCAATTTTGCATGTATCTTAGTCAAACATAGATCCAAGCTTTCTAGGGTTGCATGAACACCTTAGGAGTGTTAGAATGCTTAAAACCCTACAGTGGTATCAGAGACTAGGCTTGTTTGTTTGATACTTGATGCAAAATAGCTGAAAAAGTCGAAATTCTTGTTGTGTGCACAGGGGACTCTCCGAGTCCATGGGGGGACTCGACGAGTCCAAGCGTATCTTCAACCAACTCGGCGAGTCAGTTCTTGCACTCGACGAGTTGGCCAGGCAAAGTGCAGATTTTCAATTTTTGCTGCTGGAAATGGACTAGAAACATTACCCTAAACTGTTTTGGTGTTATTAAACTTGTTTTAGATGGTGTAATGGTTGTTCTAATCCATTTACAATGGCTAATATCAAAATTCCATGTTTATATGTGTTCATATGATCCTGAAATTTTGATATGAATATTCATGTTCTTATGAGTTCTTGCAAGATCATAGGAATTATGTGCTATTGATTGGTAGTTAATTCATGATCATGATGTGTTTTAATGGAGTCCATAACTTGTCCTCAAGTTATGGATAACCAAAAGTCACTTTGTAATAAATCCATTAAAAGAACACATAAGTTACAAAAATGAAGAGGCTTCATTTTTAATAAACAATAACTCATAAGTTATGAATTGAAAAGTTTTGTAAAGTTACAAAACTTGTCCTCAAGTTTTGGAACATGTAAAGTCATCTAGTAAACTTTAGTTCCAACCCCTAGAATTTTAAAAGTTAAAATTCAACCCTTATACTTTATAATATTATAAGTTAATAATATATATGTATAAGATCAAGTCGTTTAACCGTTAGTAGGCCTCATTCACGAAGCCGGTCTATAAGGGGGTATAAGGTTGTTGCCTAGAGAATGGTAGCTTAATGGGTGTCCACTCTCACCCTCCGCTTCCTTGATCGATGGAGGGTCGTTAGCCAAACGGGTAGGACAATGACTTAAAAATTCTCATTAAAAGTATAATGATTATTATAAAGTAACTAAATGTTTTTATAAATTCCCAATCTTAGTTACTTTAGGAAAATGTGAATAAGGTGCTAACCCATGAAATTACACTTTGCACTCTGATTAAGTCGTTAGTGGAGCGTGTGTGGTTAACCGGCACACTAACTTGGACTTAACAAGGTAGGCAAAGGGTGACTTAAGGTTTTTCATAGGTCGGTAGAGTGCGTGTGGCTAACCGGCACATCGATTGAGTGAAACACATTAAGGGTACTATGTAATTTGCATGGTTACTTCACACCTTGTTTTGTGATCCTCGGCATCCCAGTCACAAAACATGAAGGGCACACTCGAGATTGAAACATGCCATTGAAAAGTTCAATGAATCTCAAAAGAATCTAGGAGTTTCTAAAAACCAATTAAAACCTAATAATTTCATTTTTCATGGTGGAAATTGGTGAATCGTCATTCACCTACCTTTCAAATATGTTATAGCTTAGATTACGACATCCCTCGTCTAAGTTATAATATATTGTGATTGGATCCTAGCCTTAATATTATATTTGGGTGTTTTTAAGGACTATCTTTATATCTAACCTAAACTTGTTCTCTTCTTTTTCTCAGATGTCAACCAACAATACTGCTTCTGGCTCAAACCCTACCGACTCCTTCTCTCTCATGAACCTTTGTGGGAGAGTCATCTTTGCTGGATCCAACTTTATGGATTGGATCAGGAACATCAGGATGGTCACTCGGTATGAGGACAAGGAATATGTCCTCGACAAGGAGATTAAGGTACCCGAGTCGTCTGCTCCTCCTGAGGAGGTCGCTGGATATGAGGCACATGAAAGAGATGCTAACAAAGTGGCATGCATCATGTTGGCCACTATGACAACAGAGCTCCAAAAGTCCTATGAGGACTACTATCCTTTTGAGATGCACTAGGATTTGACGGACCGCTACCATCAGAGTGCTCGTCAAGAGCGATATGAAATCATCTCCTCCATGATAACAACCCGGATGAAGGATGGTGAACCCGTCACGGGCCACATGCAGAAAATGCAAAGGTATGTGGACCGTTTGCTGATGCTAAATGTGAACTGCCCTGAGGAGTTAGCAATAGATATCATTTTGCACTCCTTACCATCGTGTTATGATCAATTCCGCATGACATACCACATGAACAAGGAGGAAGTTACCCTCAGCAAGCTTCAAGGACTCCTAAAGACCGCTGAAACATGTCTTAAAGGTAAGTCGGTTGTTACCACTCCTACTCCTACTCCAAACTCCGCCCCTGTCCTGGCAATCGGGAAAGGTAGAGGGAAAAAGAGGAAGAACCCTTCGAAGGGTACCAAGGGTAAGACCCTTGATGGCTCCTCTTCAAGTGGAACCAAGAAAGGTTTCGTCACTCCTTCTTCTGACCCAAAAGAGGCTGAATGCTTCTATTGCCATGAAAAGTCGCATTGGAAGCGGAACTACCCAAAGTACCAGCAAGATATTAAGGATGGGAAAGTGAAACCCACCCATGCAGGTATTTACACAATATTGTCTAATAACTCACCCTATTCTAACTCTTGGGTTCTTGATACAGGATGTGGAATTCACATATGTTCTGATTTGTAGGGACTAAGAAGAAGTGAGAATGTGGAGCATGGAAAGATAAACTTGATCATGGGGAATAGGAAAGCTTCACTTGTCACCAAGATTGGAGTTTATTCTTTGTTGCTAAGTAGTGGGTTTACATTAGATTTGAATAAATGTTGTTACTCGCCTGAAATGGAAAGAAATATTATTTCCTTTCATGCTTTGTACAAACAAGGGTTTACCTTTTCTTTTGATAATGAAGTTGGTGGAATAAATGCTTTCTTTAATGATGTTCTTTATTTTAAAGGATTACCTTGTGATGGTGTGTATGAAGCTGTGTCTTTTGTAGATAACCTAGGAAATAATGTGTTGTGTATTGATTCTTCTAATAATAATAACTTGGATAAAGCATCATTATGGCATTGTCGTCTTGGACATGTAAGTAAGAAACGCATATGCCAACTCCAAAAGGATGGAGTCTTGGAGTCATTTGACCTAAAGTCAGATGATAGTTGTGAATCATGCTTACTTAGAAAAATGACAAAGTCACCCTTTACTGGTTCCTGTGCAAGGGGTGAAGGTTTGTTGGATCTAGTGCACACAGATGTGTGTGGACCCTTCAAAACCGCCACAAGGGATGCTAATCGTTATTATGTGACTTTTACTGATGATTATAGTAGATATGGTTATGTCTACTTAATCAAGCATAAGTCACAGACTTTTGAAAGGTTTAAAGAGTTTAAACAGGAAGTAGAGAATCAATTGGGCATGAAAATTAAGATGCTTCGATCCGATCGTGGTGGTGAGTATCTTAGTACAGAGTTCCTCGACTATCTTAAGGAATGTGGGATTGTCTCACAATTGACACCTCCCAGGACACCACAGTTGAATGGTGTGTCTAAGAGGCGTAATCGAACCTTATTGGATATGGTTCGTTCCATGATGAGTCGAGCTTCGCTACCAATCTCATTTTGGGGGTATGCCTTAGAGACTGTCGCCCATATCCTTAATCTAGTCCCAACAAAGAAAGTTGCCAAAACTCCTCATGAGACGTGGACTGGAAAAGTTCCTAATCTAGACCACATCAAGATTTGGGGTTGCGAGGCTTTCGTGAGGCGTGAGACTCACGATAAGCTCGAACCTCGAAGTGAGAGGTGTATTTTCATCGGCTACCCACAGACTTCCTTTGGTTACCTCTTCTACAGACCCAGTGAGAATTTGGTTTTTGTAGCAAGGAGGGGTGTCTTTCGAGAGAGAGAGAGTTCATAAGCCAAGGAAATAGTGGGAGGCAAATTGACCTCGAAGAAATTCGAGAGTTAAGTGGTGAAGGAACTTCAAACCCTAGCAGTGAACCTGAATAGGAAACTCATGTTGATCCAATTGACGAGTCTGTACCTCTGAGGCGTTCCACAAGGGTTAGGAATGCACCTGAGCACTACTATGGTTTCCATATTACTACGGAAGGTGAGACACTTATCAGTGATGAGACACTGGTAAGTCTGGATGAACCTAACAACTATGCGGAAGCCATGGCAGGCCCCGAGTCTGCTAAATGGAAAGAGGCAATGGACAGCGAGATACAGTCCATGTATGACAATCAAGTTTGGAACTTGGTTGACAATGTACTAGGTCGCAAGACAGTTGGGTGCAAATGGATCTTCAAGAAGAAGACCGACATGGATGGTAATGTACACACGTATAAGGCGCGACTAGTTGCAAAGGGCTTTTTTCAAACTCCAGGAGTTGATTATGATGAGACCTTTTCACTAGTAGCAAATATTAAGTCTATTAGGGTCCTGTTAGCCATTGCTACATTTCATGATTATGAAATATGGCAAATGGATGTCAAAACCGCCTTCCTTAATGGAAGGTTGGCTGAAGATGTTTACATGTGTCAGCCAGAGGGTTTTGTCAGTACAGAATACCCTAATAGAGTGTGTAAGCTTGAGAAATCCATCTATGGATTGAAACAAGCACCTCGCAGATGGAATCTTTGTTTCGATGAGAAAGTCAGAGAGTTTGGCTTTTCGAGGAGTGAAGATGAATCTTGTGTATATGTCATGGCTAGTGGGAGTATAGTTAGCTTTTTGGTACTGTATGTGGATGACATACTACTCATAGGAAATGACATCCCAACCTTGCAGGAAGTGAAGTCCTGGCTTGGGAAGTGTTTTGCTATGAAAGACCTAGGAGAAGCTGCCTATATTCTAGGGATAAGGATTCTGAGAGACCGGAGTAAAAGACTAATTGGACTTAGTCAGAGTACCTACTTGGATAAGCTGCTGAAGAGGTTCAGCATGCAAGATTCCAAGAAAGGAGAGTTACCCATCCCGAGTAATGCCAGATTGAGTAAGACTCAGAGCCCGAGTACCGAGGCTGAGATAGCAGAAATGAGTCGAGTACCTTATGCTTCCG
This sequence comes from Lactuca virosa, assembly GCF_052849685.1. Taxonomy (NCBI): domain Eukaryota; kingdom Viridiplantae; phylum Streptophyta; class Magnoliopsida; order Asterales; family Asteraceae; genus Lactuca; species Lactuca virosa. The sequence continues at coordinate 309,686,820 of NC_136429.1, forward strand.
CTGTGGCCTTTGCCTTTAGCATGGTCAGCAGATATCAGGGGAATCCTGGCAAGGCTTACTGGACTGCGGTAAAGAATATCCTCAAGTACCTGCGGAGGACTAAGGACTGGGTCCTTACCCTCGGTGGGAGTGATGACTTCAGAGTTGTAGGGTATAGTGATGCTAGCTTCCAGACTGATAGGGATAATTTCCGCTCTCAGTCGGGCTGAGTCTTTACCTTAAACGGAGGAGCAATTTCTTGGAAAAGTTCCAAGCAGGAGACAGTGGCTGATTCAACTTGCGAATCAGAGTATATAGCAGCAAGCGAGGCTGCAAAGGAGGCAATATGGCTGAAGAACTTCATTGGAGACCTTGGAGTTGTACCAGCAATAAAGGAGCCTATGGAAATTTTCTGTGATAGTGAAAGTGCAGTTGCCTTAGCGAAAGAACCAAGGGATCATCGGAGATCCAGACCCATCGACATAAAATATCATTTCATCAGACATCGAATAGAAGAAGGACTCCTCGTGGCAAAGAGGGTATCATCGGATGAGAACCCAGCAGATCCCCTCACGAAGGGACTGGGTAGGGTTAAGCATCTCCAGCATGCGAGGCGCATAGGGCTGAAGGATGATATTAGTTTTCGTAGTTAGATAGCTTTGAAATGTGTAAAGTGTAATTGACATTTGATGATGAATAAAAGTTGTATTTATTTATGAGTAAAGTGTTGCTATCTTTTGTCAATCGTTTACTATCGTTTCATTTTGCATGTTTTGACTTCCAGAATAATTATGTTATGGTATATCATATTATTCAAATTCTCCACAGTCGGTCATATGTTGGAAGTAGATATGAATCAAGACTGTCTTGAGTTGGCTTGTATATGCCCAAGGTACTGGACATTGCAAATTGTTGCTACAACACTCATGAGTGCTCATAAGTTCTGAGTATTGGATTCAACCCACGCTCGTTGGTATCACTTCATGGAATTTATCTCGAGTGATCGCGAGACGGTAATATCATATAATTCTTCAAACCTAGAGATATGACTTGTTGCCTATGAGTTGGTTATGCATTGATTGTACGAAAACGCATTGGTAACTCGATGTTATAAAACGTGCCTTTGTGTATGATTCAACAAGTAGTAGAACAAGCATATGAGTCGAAGTTTATCTGTTCCTTCTTGGATTTGAAGTGATATCTGGGCCCCTCGATGATTTTGTTTTGACCTATGTATCGGGCCCGGTCAGAATTAAATTGATGTGTTCAATTAAGTTCTTTGTCAAACAAATCGTAAATCGAGAAACAAATTGTTGGACAATAAGTAAGACAATGTTCCATGTATTTGTCCGGCTGATATCTAGAATAGAGGATTATATGATCACTTATCTTAAATGGCGTATCATCATCATCTCAGTTCCGAGAGACCTTGAAAGAGCTACGATTGTTGATCGGTTCCTGAAGTTATACTTGCAGCTATAGTTATTAGACTTATCCAAGTGGGAGACTGTTGGATAAGGTGTCTAAGTCCATAACTATTTCTGGTATGTACTTGACCCGGTTTGGCATGGTCCATTTGGGTTGCATGGCATCATGCATTTGGATAGACTAAAATGAGAGAAATAACACTTATGGTTTATTAATATATTATAAGTTCTAATATATTAATAATATTATTTAATTAGTATTGATCAAGAATTAATTTGGCATTAATTAAGTGATCAAAAGAAGACTAATTAAATATATGGGTTGATTGTGTAAATCACTCATACTTGTATAGTGGGCTAATGCTCCATGGATTATCAAGTTGGGCTAAAACTCATATGATGCTCCATGGATGCTCCATGGTGGTTATAGAACCCATGGGTCATGGAAATGAAAGGTCATGACAATTAGGGTTTACATGGTGTAACCCTAATTGTAACACACTATATAAGGATCCTTATGTTCACCAAAATCGGACTTAAGCAAGAAAGAAGAGGGCTAGCCGATTTCAAGTAGTGTGACATTTCTCTCAAGGTTATTCCAAGTGCATTTGGTGTTGTGTGAGACATTTGACGCATCACACTTGGGGTGCTAGGCTCTCAAGGTTTTTCAAGGAATCCAAACTACTACAAGGTATGTTTTTCTAGCTTACTTTTATGTTTAGGTGCCCCAGGTATGCTAGATAGGATTATGAACCTTGGAAAATCAATTTTGCATGTATCTTAGTCAAACATAGATCCAAGGTTTCTAGGGTTGCATGAACACCTTAGGAGTGTTAGAATGCTCAAACCCTACAGACATAAAAAACATTTTCCTAGAAAAGTAAAGTAAAGAATACTTTTGAGACGTTGCGGCAGAGGTTATGTGAGGCCCCGGTGTTGACCCTTCCAAAAGGTGTTGAGGACTTCATAGTATTTTGTGATGCATTAATCACAGGTTTGGGGCGGTTCTGATGCAGAGAGGGTGAGTGATTGGATATGCTTCTCGACAGAAGAAGCCGCATGAGTCTCAATATCTTACTCATGACCTGGAGTTGGGGGGCAGTGGTGTTTACGCTCAAGATTTGGACACATTATCTTTATGGGGTCCGTTGTACTTTTTACACGGATCACAAGAGTTTGCGATATCTTATGGACCAACCGAACCTGAACATGAGGCAGCGCAAGTGGCTTGATGTGGTCAAAGATTATGACTGCGAGATCCTTTACCATCCGGGTAAAACGAATGTGGTAGTGGATGCATTGAGCCACAAGTCAGCTGGATCTTCAGTTAGAGAGATTTGTATGAGGATACCCGTTGATTCTTCACTTTTAGGTTTGATCCGAGAGGCATAGGCAGAGCGAGTTAGGAAGGAGAACTGGAAACATGAAAGGATCAGGGGCGAGATCTAAAGGTTTGTCATCGATAGTCGGGGGTTGTTGACCAGGTGCGGTCGGGTTTGGGTTCCAGTTTCTGGTGGGATCAGGCAGATAGTGTCGGAGGAGGCTCATAAGTCTCTCTTTTCTATACACCCGGGAGCCACCAAGACGTATAGGTATTTGAGATTGAGTTACTGGTGGTCGTGTATGAAGAGGGAGATAGCCTGGTATATTGAGAGGTACTTGACATGTAGGATGGTCAAGGCCGAGCATCAGAGGCCGCATGGCAATCTGTAGCCTTTGGAGGTTCCCATGTGGAAGTGGGAACAGATCACCATGGATTTTATCACTAAGTTTTCGAAGACTGCCAAGGGTTTTGACATTATATGGGTCATCATGGATCGATTAACCAAGAGTGCCCACTTTTTGGCCATCCGGGAGAGCTCTTCGGCCGAAAAGTTGGCCAATGTGTATGTCTGAGAGATTGTTGCTCGTCATGGGATTCCGGTCTCCATTGTTTTAGACCGAGATGTTCAGTTCACTTCCCGATTTTGGCAGAAGTTCAATGAGGAACTGGGCACAAGGCTACATTTCAACACTGCTTATCACCTGCACCCAACGGTTAGAGTGAGCGGACTATCCAGTCTCTTGAGGATATGTTACAGGCTTGTGTCATAGATTTCGATGGGAGTTGGGATTCCTACCTACCTCTCGCAGAGTTTTCCTACAACAACAGATATCACTCCAACATTGGTGCCCCACCTTTTGAGCTCTTATATGGTCGGATATATCATACCCCGAGATGTTGGGGGGAGGTTGGTCACAAGATCATGGGAAGGACCGAAGTAGTCATTCAGACCATGGAGCTTATTCAACAGATCAGACAGAGACCACAGACAGCTCAGAGTCGGCAGAAGAGTTATGGCGACCGACGCCGATCAGAGTTGGAATTTCAGGTCGGTAATATGTTATTACTGAAGGTCTCACCCTGGAATGGTGTGATATGCTTCAGGAAGAGGGGGAAATTGGGTCCCCGGTATATCAGACCTTTCCATGTGATCGCCAGGGTTGGCAGGGTGGCCTACCAGTTTGATTTTCCGAGAGAGCTCAGTCAGATCCACAACACTTTCCATGTCTCTCAGTTGCGGAAGTGTGTGTTGGACGGTGAGGCAGTGGTACCTTTGGATGATATTTAGAACAATGAGCGCCAGAATTATATTATGAGGCTAATGGCTATATTAGAGAGAAAGGTGAAGGTTTTGCGCAATAAGGAAATACCTTTGGTAAAGATTCAGTGGCAACATCGAAGAGGCTCCGAGCGGACCTGGGAGCCGTAGGCTGAGATGCGGGAGCATTATCCGGAGTTATTCGCGACGACCCACTTCGAGGAAAAAGTCTAGTTCAAGTGGGGTAGAATTGTAACTTCCCGATGTCAAGGTAATTTCAATTTCAACCCTAATGTTTGAATAATATTATATTTTAGCCGTTGGGAAAGAAAGGGATTGCAAATTGGGCCATAGTGGCAATATGATAATTTCGACCAAGCTTAGTACGCTAAGCGTACGTTGTGTACGCTAAGCGTACTAGGGCGTACACCTCGTATGCGAGGCGTACGTAAGGAAGATGCAAATCCTAAATTTTAGGGTTTGGTTCATATAAAAGCATCCTTAATTCTTCATTTTCTCACTTCCCTTCAGCCGCCCTCTGTGATAAACGATCCCAAGCAACCCTAAGTGAGAAGAGTGCAATTTTGAGCCCTTTTTGAAGTGTTTGGAGGTGTTCTTCAAGAAGAAGAAGGTGAGAGAAGAGCTTGGAGCTTGGATGCACCTTGGATATGAGATTTCCTTCTTAATAGCAACCACCAGTAGGTACAAAGTTCTCATCTTGATCACTCAATCTTGTAGATCTAGGCATTTCTTCTTTTAAGACACATTTTTTCCCCAAAAATGGTGATTCCTGAGCATGGAAAGTTCTTGACCCAATAAGTTGTCCTTTCAGACCATAGGAGGGGTCTTGAGTCATAAAAATGTGTTCTTGAGGGTTAGTTTCACTCCATGCATGCTTTAGAGGGTCTTAATGCATTCAGATGTTGAGGGTTTGTGTTTTAAGCACTTACTGTCCATGCAAAGTCATAAAGTTGGAAACTTTATGACTTATAATGATATTTTAGCCTTGGATCTGATTTTGGACATGGAGATTTGAAGAATTAAGCTCTTAATGGAAAAAGGGTTGAACAGGGTGCGTATGTTTCGGCGTACCAAGTGGTACATTGCGCGTACGTAGTCAGCACCCTATAAGTTGGTCAACACCAAGTACGCCCCGCGTACAGAAGGGTACGCCTAGCGTACTCGGCTGAGTCGAATCGGTAGGGTTGGCTCGGCTGGGTTGACTCGGCTAGGTGTTGACTTTGATTTTGACTTTGACCAAGGTTGACCAAGTTTGACTTAGGGGTATTTTGGGTGTTTTGGATTGTGTTTGAGAATTGGTCACTTGGTTAGATAGGTGATGGATAGAACTGAGATTCAGAGTCGGGACCTCATCAGCTTTTGTTCAGATTGAGAGGTGAGTCTTCCTCACTGGACTTACAGGTCGAAGGCACCAAGGCCGACCCATTGGATTGTATATCATGTTATATGATAGTATGTTTTAATGCGGTAGAGATCTGTTAGATCGGTATCCTGGTATATAGGATGATAACATGCGGTAGTGATCTGTAAATTAGCTTATTTGTCTGATGCCTGGTTATATGTTTATCTATTATGTGTATGTCGACATGTTATGGTTGGTTGGGTTGATGCAGTCCTGCTTTGTGCTGAAGGCCAAGATACCCAGGACGGTCCGGATAGACTGTAAGCCTTGTGAGGCGGTCTAGTTAGGCCGAAGGCCCGACAAGTGGTCCGAATAGGCTCCAGGCCCTACGAGGCGATCTAGTCATGCTGAAAGCTCGGGAGCGGTCCAGATAGGTTGTAGGCCCTGCGAGGACGTCCATTCAGGCTGAAAGCTCATTTATGCATGTTGTTTTTTTGTTGTGTTTATGTGGTAGTACTTTGGGGGAAACTTATTAAGCATTGGCTTAAAGTTTTAGTGTATTGTGTCAAGTACTTTTGATGATCACGAGAAGGCGAAGGCGTAACCATACACATCTTCCTGTTTTATGGCCTTATGATTTTGGGATACTATGATATTGTTAAGCACTTTGGAAACAATGATTTTGTAAACATTTTATGATTATGGGTTGTTTTAAAAAGTTTAAAATTGTTGTGATTTTTGACATGTTATATATATATATATATATATATATATATATATATATATATATATATATATATATATATATATATATATATATATATATGAATGAGAGCATTCAATCGAGAACATTTCTTATTGCGAAAACATTTAAGAACAAATTTGGACCATACAATTTTTTTAAATTAAAATCATCATATAATATTAATATAAATAAAAAATTAAGTAAAAAATAAATTTAAAACCCACTAACCAACACCACTCACCACCCAAACAATACCACCACCACCACCCGTCACCGCCAACCATGACCATCATCCACCACCACCCATCACCACCACGTACCACCACCAACCACACCTACCACTGTCACCACCACCAGCCACCACCACCCACCCACCACTATGACCACCACCCGCCACTACCACCAACCAACACCCACCACCCATAACCACCAACCACCACCACCCGCCACCGTCACCCCCACCCACCACCTACCAAAACCACCACCCACCCACTACACACAATTATGACCACCACCCGCCATTACCACCACCCATCACCCATCACCCATCACCACCACTACCCATCAGCACCACCTGCCTCCACCACCCATCACTATCACCCACCACCCATCACCCCGACCACCCACCACCACCACCCATCACCACTGACCACCACCATCCACCACCATCACCTCACCCACCACCTACCAAAACCACGAACCATCACCCATCACCACCACCCATCACAACCACTCGCCACAACCACCCTACCCATCACCCACCATAACCACCATACACCACCACCACTCGTCACCACCACCAACCACCACCCACCCATCCACCATCATCACCACCTATCACCATCACCCGTCTCCACCACCCATCACCACCACCCGCCATCGCCGCCTGTCACCCCCTATAATCACCACCCCTACCACCACCCACCACCCACCACCCCACATCTCACCCCCCCACCACCCTTCACCACCGCCAAACATCACCACACACCACCACCACCCATCACCACCACCCGTGATTATGTATATATAATCACATGTGATTATGTGTATCTAATCACATATGATTTATATGGACAATATTGTTTTTTTCTTCATATAAATCATGTGATTAGATACATATAATCACATGCGATTAGATATATTTAATCAAATGTGATTAAAATATTTAATCACATATGTCATTATCGTGTTCTCGATTCAATAATTATTTTTTTGTCAAATTTAATCATATGTGATTATATGTATCCAATTACATATGATTTATATGAAAAATATTCATTTTTGAGTTTTCATTTCAATAATTTTTCTCATATATTTAATCATATGTGATTATAAGTATTTAATCACATATGATTAATTTGGACACAGATTTGTTTTAATGTTCTTGATTAAATAGTTGTTATCGTGTATATAATTACATGTAATATATATATATATATATATATATATATATATATATATATATATATATCATCACATATGATTTATTGAATAAAGAACATGAAAACAAATCTTTTTCACATAAATCATATGTGATTAAATACACGAGACCAACTATTGAATTAAAAACGCAAAAATGAATATTGTCCACATAAATCATATGTGATTAAATACATATAATCACATGTTATTATATTTACCTAATCACATATGATTTATGTGGACAAGATTCATTATTTCTTTCTCGATTCAATAGTTGTACTCATGTACTTAATCACATGTGCTTATATGTATCACATCACATATGATTTATATTGATAATATTCGTTTTCTCATTTTTGATTCCATATTTTTTTCTCATATATTTAATCATATGTGATTGTATGTGTTTAATCACATATGATTAATGTGGAAAATGAAAAAACTATTGAATCGAAAACGCGAAAATGAATCTTGTGTACATAAATCATATGTGACTAAATGTACAAGAACAATTATTGAACGGGAATGCGAAAACGAATATTGTCCATATAAATCATATATGATTAGATACATATAATCTCATGTAATTAAATACACAAGAACAACAATTGAATCAAGAACGCAAAAATGAATATTTTCCACATAAATTCTATGTGACTAGATACATATAATCACATCTGATTATATGCATTTAATCACATATGATATAGGTGGACAATATTTATCTTTGTGTTCTCGATTCAAGAGTTTTTCTCATGTATATAATCGTATGTGATTATATATATCTAATCACATATGATTTATATAGACATCATTTTTTTCATATCTAATTAGATACATATAATCACATGTGATTAGATGTATTTAATCACATATGATTAAAGTTGACAAAGAACAATTACTGGATCGAGAATGTGATAATGAATCTTATCCACATAAATCATCTTTGATTGGATACATACAATCACATGTGATTATATGTATTTAATCAGACATGATTCATGTAGAACATATTTATTTTTGCGGTTTCGATTGAATAATTGTTTTTGTGTATTTAATCACATATGATTATGTGTATATAATCACATATGATTTGAGATGGACAAGATTCATTTTTTCCTTCTCGATTCAATAGTTGTGTTCCTATACTTAATTACATGCAATTATACATATAATCACATGTGATAAAATACATGAAAACAATTATTGAATCGACAAAGCGAAAATGAATTGTGTCCACATAAATCATATGTGATTAGATTCATATAGTCACATGTAATTAGATGTATTTAATCACATATGATTAATGTGGATAAAGATTTGTTTTCGTGTTCGTGATTCAATATTTGTTATCGTGTATATAAGCACATGTGATTGTATGTCTCTAATCAAATATGATTTATATAGACAATATTCGTTTTTTCCAAATAAAATCATATGTGATTAGAAACATATAATCACATCTGATTAAATGTATTTAATCACATATGATTAAAGTGGAAAAAAACAATTATTGAATCGAGAACGTGAAAATGAATCTTCGCCACATAAATCATATGTGATTAGATACACATAATCACATATGATTATATGTATCTAATCGCATGTGATTTATGTGGACAATATTCATTTTCTTGTTCTCGTGTATTTAATCACATGTGATTATACGTATCTAATCACATATGATTTACGTAAATAAGATTCAAATTCGTGTTCTCAATTCAATAGTTGTTATCATGTATTTAATCATATGTCATTTTATGTATTTAATGACATATGATTAATATGGACAAAGAACAACTATTGAATCAAAAACACAAAATGAATCTTGTGCATATATGTAATATGTGATTAGATCATATAATCACATGTGATTTAATACACGAGAAAAATTAACGAATCGAGAACGCAGAAATGAATCTTGTCTGCTAGTCTCACTAGATAACAAACTACATTATGCATTTCCTTGTTCACTCTACCGAATTAGGGTATCCGTGAACAGTAAGATAAAAGAAGTAATGCCTACATAATAGGAGAGTTAGTGTAACTCACCTCTTTGAACTTGAAAATCAGCTAGCATGAGCAAGATGGATGCTTTCCTTTAAGAGAACCTACACAACAATTATAACATTATTTAGTTTGTGCTTTGTTGTATTACTCTCATAAAACTTATGTACATATTTCCTTATTTTCTCTTTGTTTGTAGTGCCCTGTTTGGGATCTGTTTTCTTACCTTTCAACCCATTCTTAAATTTCAATAAAATAATATTGGTAAATTTCCCCCTTTTATCCTTTCAGAAATATGAAGATCTCGTTCTAATGATTTTTGGTTGATATTATATCAATTTTACAAGTTAGTAACTTTAAGCTGTCTCTTTCTGGACCACTCAACACTCTTGGAATAAAATGTACCAATCTATTAAGAATTACATCAGTCCCTTTATATGTGGGAAACTATACATACATATCAAACTATAGGATCTGGAATTTTGGCATTTAGAGTTCTGATGAATTTATTATGATTTTTTGAAGCCAATGCATGAAATCTATGACAGCATGGACCAGCCTAAGAAGATTGCCAATTTTACCCCTCAAGGAGTTGGAATTTCGAAATGTGATTCAAATTTTGAATAAACTAGGCACACTAAGATTTCTAGATAACTAAGTCTCATGAATTTTAGGTATTCTTATTGACATGCACGGATTTTAGAAGTTGGAGGACAGATTTGGAAAAATTGATCATAATAACTTTTAACTCACTTTTGGTGTTCTATCAAGGACTTAATGGTTAAGCATTAAGTTTATCGCTTTTTATATGATTGTTGGTTACTTATTAGGCTATTGAGATGTGAAATTCAATTTAACCTAAGCGCCTTAATTCTTGGCTTAATAAGGGTTTAAAGTTAAGGATTTTCAAATAAAATGCCACTTTTACACTTATTAGGGTTAAGTTGCCAACTTAACCAATTAAGCTCTTTAAGTCACCTCTTGGAAGGAAAAACAAGTCCTACACAAAGTCAAATTAAACAGAGTCATCAAAATATGTTTGTGGAAACTATGCAAGAATATAAAATCCAGTTTATAATCTCAATAACCAAACATTCATGTTGTTGAATATGTTTGGGGAAAGAAAGTCCAGTAAAAAACAGAGGAAAATTAAATAGAGACATCAAAATGATGCTATTTCAGGAAAAAGCCATCGACAAGCACCTACAGACTGCAACAATAAATACACCACCTTGTTCTTGATTTATTTGTGGAGGTTTTTTCATTGAGGTATTTCATCGAACACTTGGTGTTCATAAAAAATCTATAAGATGTAACAATATCCATGAGATTAGTTGGAACAAGATAGAAGTTAATTACCCCAAATGAAAGAGTAATCAAGCAAAAATAGCAACAAGAATCATTGACATTAATTTCCGCAATCTGAATAAATCAAACCAGTTCATTATAGTTTTATCCCTACTTCGAACAAAATCAAACCATTTCATCAAGTAAGAAACATACTTGGTTCAATCGATCTTTGTACTCTCATCGTGATGAAGCGATAGCAAACTCATGATGATTTAGGGATTCTTGTGCAATCCAAGAGAGACCAACGAATTATGTTGTCGATTGGAACTTATGGCAGATATAGTGAATGATAAGCTCCTTGTCGTTGGTATGAAATCGGAAACCGGGTGGTTCATCGGAGGTTCGATGGTCTCGATGGTGGTCCGACGTAAAAATGAGACGACATAAATGACACAGGTAGAACGGGTGGGGGTTGGGTGGGTATTTTACTATTATACCACCGTGTCTTTTTTAGTCCATCATCTTTGCATCTCCATTTTCAGTTATTCACAAAATAGCCACCTTGGAGACAATTTTGTTCTCATTTGTTCTCAAAATAAAAATTGTTCTCATTTAAACATATATATATATATATATATATATATATATATATATATATATATATATATATATATGGGATAGCTCACTTGAGATTAAAAAAAACTAGAGATATTGAGATTCAACCTCAGCCACATATTTCTCATTTGTTGTTCTAACGCTCCAACTTATCGGCAGCAGTGGTGTATGCCTAATCATAAATGATTATATGGAAGAGAGGTATAATCATATATGATTATACATGTTTATTCGTATATGCCTAATCATGAATGATTAGACATATACGTATGTTCACAGATTAAGTGACGGTGGTGGAAATGATGGGGTAGGCTAGTGGTAGAGGTGGTGGTAGTGGTGGTGGCGCTGGCGGTTGTGGTGGTGGGGAAGGTGGTGGAGGTGAATGGGATGGGAGACGCTATATAATCATTTATTATTATAATCGATTTGTCGTATCGGTATGCCAGAAGGTTAGAGCATCAGATGTGAATTATGTGGCTGAGGTTTAATCTCAAGATCTCTATTTTATTTGACTATCAACGGAACATATATATATATATATATATATATATATATATATAATACATGGACTATTTTTTAGTTATTATATACATAAACTAGAAGTTGTCCCTTCCTGTTGGGACACAAACCAGGTTTTGCTTACTTGGGTCTAGTTAGACAAAAAGAAAGTACTATTATTCATCATTTTATTGGTTTATGTGCACGGTTTCACGGGGTGGACTTGCCGACATACAAAAGTCTCTTGGATTAGGTGTCTTAGCCAATAACTAGATTAGTATAATCTTAAATTATTAGCAAAGTCCTTTTGGGTTGCCCTCAAACCTAGTAATTGACTGGATTGTTATTTGGAAAGAGAGAGAGAGAGAGAGAGAGAGAGAGAGAGAGAGACTGATTATTAATTTATTATATAGTTAATAAATTAATTAGAATTAAAAAAAAGATTTATTAATATATTATGAGAATAATATATTAATTAGAAATAGTATTTTTAATTAAGAATTTAATTATAGATTAATTGGAATTAATTTTGGGGTTACGTGGATTAATTAAAAGTGGAAGGACTAAAAGTGATAATGTTCAAAAGTTAGACATGGACCAATTCTAGAACCTCCCTAGGAGGAGGGACAAAATTCTAGTTGGTTATACGGTTTCTAGATGGTTTCTAGAGTTTTTCTTGGGCTCTAAGGAAACTTGGATGCCTTAGGGGGAAAGCAAAAGGGATAAGGATTATCTAAGGAAACTGCCTTATCCTTAGCCTCCCTATCACCTATATAAAAGCTCCTAAGGGTTCACAACTTCATTCATCCCTTCTACAGGAGGTAGAAACGAAAATAGTAACATACTTCTAGGGTTCTTGATATTCAATAGTTATATGCAAATCATAGTGAGAACATAGATCCTTTAGGGTGCATGTGAACTTACGGTTTATGTTTTTCCGCCAAAAGTAGATTTTTTGTAACATATAAAACCCATCAGTGGTATCAAAGCCATTGTTCTCATTTATCTTATACAAAGTTGAATTGGTCAAAATTAGGGTTTATAGAAACTAAACCCTAATAGAGGCATTTTCGAAAATTACTAGGCTTCTTGAAACCCTAGCCTCCACCCTTAGTTTTTTTTATTTTTACAAGGGTTTTAGAAACCCTAACCTCCTCCCTATTTTCTATTACTTAGAGGGAAAGTTAGGGTTTTCTTGTTTGATAATTATTGTTTTAATTAGTTAAAATAGAATAATTAAAATTAGATAACCTCAATACCATTTTTTTTCCGAAAAATTTAGTAGGGATTGGATCAGGATTAAATTAAAATTATTTGATTAACAGTTAATAGTAAATAATTATTTAATCATCATGAGATTTAAATTAATTTAATTAATTATTAATTAAAAGATAAAGATTAAATCTTAATTGGTTTAATTTTAAATTAAATTATTTTTTTATATTATTTTCGAAAATTTAAATTTAAACCTAGTATTTTAGAAAAGTTTTAAAATACACCTTATATTATATAATTAAAAGATTAATATAATATATGTATAAGACAAGTCAGTCGGATCACGAAGCCAAACTCTAAGGGGGGTATAAGGAAACTGCCTATAAAATGGTAGTTGAATGAGTGTCCACTCTCACCCAGCGCTTCCTTGTTTGGTGGAGGGTCGTTAGCAGAATGAATCTGATAGGACATTAACTTCATTAAAAGTACAATGCTATTAAAGTACTAGAACTATTTTTAAAATCTCACTCTTAGTCACTTTAGAAAAAATGTGAAAAGTATGCTAATCCATGAAAACGCACATCATGTTTTATATGTCGTTAGTGGAGCGTGTGTGGTTAACCGACACAATAATAGGGACTATAAAGAGATATGATGGGCATCTTGAAAATTATCATTGTTGATGGAGCGTGTGTGGTTTACCGGCACATCAATGTGAGATGATAAATGATATCAAGGTTGTCAACCAGGTTTGCATGGTTATTGTCATACCCCCGAACCAGACGGCGGAAACGTCCGGGGGCTCGTGTGACTAACAATTGAATTATCATTACAGTGAATATAAATGAAACATAACATCATCATCACAAGGCATAATTTAATACAACTGCCATTGTTTACATCAAGTATAATCTCTTAAGTTACATGACCAAAACATTCACTGGATGATGTTTAACAGTACACAAAACAAAATCCCATATTCTTGATGATTCTTCCGCCTAACGAGTCCCTGAGAATACAAGTTATTTTGAAAACGTCAACATATATTATGTTGGTGAGTTCATAAGCATGTTTGATTGAAAGGTTTTGTATAGTTCGTAAAGTACCAGAAAATCCGATATTTTCTGTAAAGTGGTTTGAAAATGATGTGTCAAAATCAAGTATTAATGCATGTGTGTTTACTGCTTTTGAAATGTATAAATAAACAAAAATGTAATCCAGATAGAAACCTTGTATTTTTCTGTTGTAAGTGGAAGGTGAGGTATAAATGTATTTATCCCAGAAAATCTGATATTTTTTGCATATAAAAGTATCGTAATCATAAAATTTCCAAGACCGTGTATCGATGTATGTATGTTTTTAGTATCGTCTAGATTTGTATAAATATACCGAAATCCTTAATGAAGTTAGTCTCTAAGTGAGCCGTTACAACCATGCTCGATAATGACTAATTTGCCCGTCTTGACGTTTTCAGGCGCCGGTTTTGATATAGGTAAGGTTTGTCGCCCTAGACTGGCATAGTCTAGCTGTAGCGAACAGCTAAGGCGTGGGGGGTCACCCCGTATAGATCTATACACAAACTCCCGCTCTCCCTCCAGGAAACTCTGGTTATAACTACATGCTACAATTGTACACTCAAAGGTGCCAACCTACAAGTCTCACTAGATTCTCAACTTTTCATACCATGTTTAATGTTTACCTGTATATTGTACATTATCAAATCCAAAGGTACATGTATAAGTATAAGAAGTTCAATAATTATGTGAAGGTATAGTTACGATCTACTAATCATGTAAATTTCAGTCCAAGCCCAATTAGCATATAAATGGATCACAAAGGCCCAATAACATGTAAGTGGGTAATTTGGGCCCAATAGGCATGTAAATGGACCACAAAGGCCCAACAAACATGTGACACATAATTCAGGCCCAAATTAACATGTAAATGGGTCGCATGGCCCAATAAACATGTCATGGAAATTATTGGGCTCAATATACACTTGAATGGGCCCTTAAGGCCCATTGGCCATGTAACGTGAATATTAGGCCAAATAAAATTGTTATCGATGTATTTCACCCATTTGTTATTATTTCGTTGATTGTTTTAATTCGAGGTTTACCGAATTGAATATAAAAGTCCTCTTTTTTTTTTGTAAACACGACGTTCTTGGCCAATAAGCCTCAAATTTTCAATTAAGGCCCAATCTTAATAAAAATAACACTTTTGTCCCCATTTTGCTCAAAACTTGTATTTATAGCTAGTTTTGGTAAAAATAACATTTCTAACCCATTTTTGGCTTGATTTTTGTGAAAATACACATTTTTAGGGTTTTTGACTTTTCTGACCCGATTGTTGGAAAATTTGTAGAAAAATCATTGTAAGTCGAAATTTGGATCCGTAAACTCTAGAAGTTTGGAAATTTTGTCTAATTTGTTCATAATTTTTCTCATAATTTTTAATGGTCTCTAACAAGTGTGAAATTGCTCACCTTCATAGGCTGGTCCGAAATTATTTCAAATATGATAGGCAGTTTTGTAAAATTCGCCAACAATTGTAGAAATATTGTATGAAAACGTGAGAGTAGTCATTTTAAAGGTATAAACCTGAACTTTTTTCATGTAAAACAGTTTTGAAAAATATTATCATTAAGGTGGTCAAAACAGTTCGAGATTGGACCAAAACTTTTCTGTCAAGAGCTGATTTTTGAGTTTAGTTTATAGATCTTTGAACACAACACTCATTTTTGCTATTTTAAGTGTATAAATCCCAGATCTACAAGTTTACATGTATTATATGTGATAACACATACTTTTCTCAAGGTTTTCATGTAGATCCAAGTGATAAACTTCAAATTCTTAACATATTTCTAGATTTATAAAGAAAATAACACATAATCACAAAATCAACTAAGAAATCACACAAGACATGTATATGACACATAGATCTACACATTTTACTTGTATTCTCCCCCCAAAAATCATGTAAAAACCGAAAACAATGGGGTATGAACTCACCTTTGCTTTGATGTTTCGGTTTTTTAAGAAGAGATAAAGAGATTTTTGGTCCTAGCAAGCTTTCTTGAGTGGATCTCGAACTTAAGAAGTTTCTAAGAGGGTGATCATAGAATAAAGCTATGTAAGAAGGAGTTCTTGATAATGAAAGAAGATGTTTGTGGTTGATAACACTTACCAAAGATTGAAAATACTTGATGAAGATCCTTGAGACACAAGCAAATTTTCGAAATTCTTGGAGGAAGAAGGATGATCTTTGAGAGTGTTTGGAGAGGATTTGGAAGAGTGTGTGTGTGTGTGTAGCTCTCGGCCAAGAGATAAAGAGAAGAGAGAGTGAGATGAGTTTGCATGGAAACATGAGATGACTTAGTTGTTTGAGGTGTAATATGCTTGGTTGTCCATCAAATAAAAATGAAGTGGCACCACCAAAGTCAACCCTCATTCCATTTCTTTTTTTTAACTCATGGGCCGAGAATTACACTAAGAAGGAGAATATGGATCATTTTGGCCCAATCTTGATCCTTACTCGAAATCATGAGGCCCATAAAGAAGTTTTCGGCCCATTGGGCCCTTAGGGTAGTTCACGGCCCAAAATGGCATAAAAGAATAGATTTATGGCTTACTAGGTTTAATTGGATTAGCTATGGCCCAATAAGGCCCATTAGGGTTAGAATGAATCATTCTAGGCCCAAATGGTCCAAAAGGTTATAGATTTGTGAATTGGGTCCATTTAGAATCCAAATAGGGTTTTCCAAGCCCAAAATAGTTGAATTGAATACTTATTGGTCCATTAGGCCCAATAAAGGAATCCTAGTCCAATATAGACTTAAACAGGGATTCCTAGGGTTTTCAGTCTCTTTATTGAATATGAAGGTGAATTTAAATGAGTGATATTTACTTATAGTATATGTTTTACAATAGTTGAATGATTACACGAGAATAGAATTTCCTAGCTAAAATGCTAGTTGTGACAGTTATTCACATCTCGCTTGTGATCCTCGGCATCACAGTCATAAAAGTGAGAGCACAATCTGAGATTAAACATGTCATTGATAAGAATCAATGAATCTCAAAAGATATTAAGGGTGACTTTTTTGTCAATAAACCAAAATATAGGTATTTTTTTTAATGCATAATAATTTTTAAAATCAAGTCTTATCTATTATTATATATATATATTAAAGTTGTGGAAGAAAGGAATAGTAAAGTTGAGTAACTTTGTCCAGGTTTGGTCCCTTGATTTACATATCCGGTCCCTGTACTTCTTTAATTAATTTATTCATGTCCTTTTGTTTGTGTTCCATTCAACTTCCCATTTTTTTGGCAGAATTGGTCCCTGTATTATTGTTGGAAGTTAGGAATACTAAATTTGGATATTTTTTGGCAACTTTGCTCATTATTCTTTACCCATTTTGACACTTTTGGTCCTTGCAATCAATATTTTTACACTTTTTTGGAACCTTTTAATATTTAAAGTTTGGCCACAAAACTTTAACGGTTTGACAACTTTGATCCCTTTTCTAAAAAGTTGCTAATTCCTACCCCTTTAATTCTTTAGCCATTTTCACACTTCTGGTCCTTGCAGTTAAAACTTTTACATTTTTTGTCCGGGGCAAAGCCCGGACTTTTCATCATTGCACTTTCTATGTCTGTCATATTTATCAATTCGGAAACAACATTGAAAGCTTCTGGCCCCCGCGTAGCGGGGGTAACCTTTCTAGTTTTAAGATTAAATTATAATCTATTTTTTTTCTTCAGAAACAAGCATTAGAATTGTTTGATTTTTAATATATGCTAATAAACAAATACAATTTTTTAATTATAATTATATTTAATAAAATATAAAAACCGATTAAAGTGTAAAAATATATTGTTATGAAATGTATCGTCTGTTTTTTATGATGAAACTAAATCAAAATTCAATCTGAAATACATCCACATACCAAATATTCGGTTGAAAAATCTTCATGTGGGTTGGTGTGTATCAAAAACACGATTAAAAGGAAGATGATCGGTGGATTAATATTTTTCGCCGGTTGCATAAATAGGTTTTTAGATAATTATGAAATCATTGTTGACATCGGTAACCATTATGAAAATCCAAGAAAGAAAGAAGATTGTATGACGTTTGTTGTTTGAATTTTAAAAACGTATGGATATTGGTATCAATGTGGTATATTGTAATCTATATTCTATATAAATTATGAATACTTATTTTTGAGTTATCGCAAGAATAAAGTTTCTATGTCAAGCGGACAAGACTGTTTTGTATCTTATCTATCGATTTATGGATGAACTAATACATTGTTTTCAACTAAGTACTTCGTATGTGGATGTATATTTCATATCAAATTTTGATTTAGTTCCATCATAAAAAAGTAACAGATACATTTCATAACAATATATTATTACATTTTAATCGGTTCTTATATTTAATTAAATAGAAGTTTAATTAAAAAGTTATAATTATTTATTATCATATATTAAAAATCAAAATAATTGTAATGGTTATTTCAACAAAAATAGATTATAATTTAAAAGGTGTTTAAAAAAAGATTTCAATAAATTAGGATATCTAACTTGTCAAAACTCATTATAACTTTTTGGATTGTAAAAATCAAATACTCCTTAAAACATGTACAGGTTAAGAGGAATACTTAAAAAAACAATTTATTGATTTCTCGATTTTTCTCACCACAAAAAGCTAATCCAAATTAAGGTTCTAAATAACATTAGATGTGACTTGGCGGCAATGTCGAGCCTCAAGCTTTTACGAGCTGTGACGAGCGATGTCGTTTGTAAAGTGTGACTTAAGACGATAGTTTTATATATATATATATATATATATATATATATATATATATATATATATATATATATATATATATATTATGATTCATAATGAAACCACTACATTATTTTTTTAGTGTATTTAAACCCCTATATGTTTTGAAAGTCTTATTTTAAGGTTTTATGACTTTACAAAAACCCAATCTATTTTCAATAAAGCATTAAAAAAAACCAATATATTATTTCATTAATGTGTTAAAATCTTTATATTTTTTGAATTTTTTAATCTAATGGTATGTAGCCAGCAAACCCATAAGAATTGATTACCAAACATTTGTGGCTATCTAAGGTTTATCGAGCTCAAAACATTAAATTAGACATTTGAAAAGTTTTAACGTACTAAAAAAATAATATAGTTATTTTCTTAAACATTTGACAAAAATATGTTGGGTTTCTGTAAGGTCTTCCCTATTAACAAAAAAATCACATTTGATATTTTGTTTACAATTTAATCATTGAACCCTATTAATTGTTGCAGTAAACTGAAAATTAAGGTGGCTACTAAATAAACACCCCATAAACACCCTTATTTTTAAATTAACTTTTTCTACTAAAAAAACACCCTTAAATCTTAAAGTTTGTGCCCTATTAAATCTTAAGATCTTAAAAAGCAGTGCAAAAATTGAATGATTACGACATTGTAATCCGTGACAAAAATAAAAAATCATGAATTTCTTTGCTTTTTCTTTCATGCATCACATATATCTGATAAAAAATGTTTTTCTTATTATTAGCAATCTTTTACATCAATATCTGATAAAAAAAATTGTGTTCTTATTCAGTAATCTTATAAATCACTGTAGTAACATTAGAGTAACCGAGTCCTGAAACCACTTCCATTACTGCCGACTGCGACCATCGTAGTCCTGTCGGATTGCTATCGTCGGCCACCTCTAGGAGAAACAGAAAAGGAAAAAGAGAAAGACCGACAGAGAGAAAGATCGAGAGATAAAGATGAAGACAGATAGCAAAACGCCGGCAGCCTACCGTGGGCAACCACCATTGAACGTGAGAGACATGAAGAGTGGTCGGAACCAGAGGCAGAGGTCTGGTGGTGTTGTTTGTATAGCGGTGACGGTGCACCGGTGGCGACGATGCTCCGGTTGTTGAGATTCTCCAGCGACTGTTTACGTATTATTTATAACCTGAATCTTTGGGTTTTTTTCTCCGATGAGTGGCCGTTGATTGTGTTCCAGAGAGAGAGATAGAAAGTTGAGTAGAGAAAAGATGGTATTTGGGGGGTGTTTGGATAGGGAAAAAATAGGCTGCTTATTGCTTATTGCTTAATCCCACCGCAATAAGCAAATTTAAGTGTTTGGATAGGAGTCTTTAAAAATCAGCTTATTGCGGTAGGAATAAGCCAAATAAGCTGATTTTAATAAGCAAGGGGGGAATGCTTATTGCTTATTGTTTATTGGTCATTTTACTCATATAAGCTGTTTTGTTTGCCAGACACTTAAAATGCTTATTGATTATTGCTTATTTCCACCGCAATAAGCTAATCCAAACACATTTTAAACAAATGTTTATTCCCACCGCAATAAGCTAAAAACTATTTATCCTAACACCCCCTTGGGTTAGGGTTTTATGTTTTAAAAATGGGCTGAAATTTTAAGATGGGCTTACTTTTAATGAATTTTTAAAATAGACGTTTTCTAATATCTATTAAATAAACGTAAAATATTAATTATTACTTAATTATTAATAAATGCTTTTTAATCATTAATATTAATTAGTATAATTATGGTTGTTTTTCTAGCATGGGTTGTTTTTTTAGTAAATAGGGGTGTGTTTTTAGCCATTTTCAAAATTAATTACAAGTAATAACCAATTTCAAGAATTAAATTGCAATTAAAAAATCAGGATGATTTTCTTTTGTGAAGAAACCCAAAATATAAAAACTTTTATACATATTTTTTTAATTTGAATAAACAATAATTGAACAGGAATGATGAAACTGGTCACCATTTAACAAGGAGTGACATCAGCATCAATGTTAGTAATGAGCTTTTGTTTTCTTTTCTTTTGGCACATGACAGCCCCTACCCCTACCCCTACCCTAACCATGTCATCTAGTCTTTTTATTATTATTTTTTTAGATCAACAAGACACTATTTTCCTTTTTCTGGTAAAAATAATATTTCTGTTTTTCTAAACAAAATCCAAAACTCGACGCCAAAATTAGTTTAATTCGGAAGATGAGTGATTTCGGTGTTCAATTATTGATATTAGAGTAAGTATACAGAAAAGTACGATCATGCATACCAAAGCTATATTAACTATTAAGTGTTACCTTTACTCTTTAAAATTGGGGGTTGAAATATGGTGTGTAACATAAGTCGAACTATGAGTAATTCAAGAATAAATAAAATTTCTTGTTTCCAAAAAATAAAAAAAAAACCCAATGATTGTCCTATTTATTTTATTTTTTAAAAAAATAACTAAAACAAAAAATGACACTGTCAATAAGATTGATTCATATCATCATATTTATTGCCCATAAATGAGTAGACATAAGCAACTGTATCCAAAAAATTAAAATTTCTGAGGGTCCAAACAAAATTAGGCCATTGTCTCGACAATTATAGTATTATGAGTAAATTACACGAATGGTCCCTATGCTTTACGGTAATTTGCGCGTTTCGTCCGTAACTTATTTTTTTAACTCGGAAGGTCCCTACTGTTTGTTTTTTTACGCGTTTGGTCCCTGTGTTACCTAAAAAGACTATTTTTCCTTTGATTTTTTAATTTATTTATATAAACACACTCCAACCGCACCCCCCTCACCTTACATTACCTACCCCACCATTTTCTCTATTTAAATTAGAGGGTGTGCGCGGTGCGGTTTGGTGCGGTTTAGCGTCAAAACCGCAGACCGCACCGCATGTGCGGTTTGAGATTTTCTGAAACCGCAAACCACACCGCGAAGGTTGGAAACCGCATTATGCGGTGTGGTGCGGTTTGGTGTGGTGCGAGCGGATTGAGTGCGGTTTGATAATTCAAAAAGTAATCGATCAAATATTAGTTGTTGTGTATACAAACAAAATAATGTTGTATAAAATTTTGATTGATCATATATATTATTGATTAAATTCTGAATGATTCATAAAAAAGATTTAAATTTTGATTGGTCGTTAATTATTATTAATGATATAATTCTGAATGCTTTCAAAGAAGGATACATTTTAACTACAATTAAAAATATATAAAAACTTGCGAAAAAGTTATATGATGGCAGTATGAAAGGTTGTAGAAATAGTTGTAAATGTGCATGGTATCATCCATTAAACGGTCAAATATATATATATATATATATATATATATATATATATATATATATATAATAAAATTTGGTGCGGTGCGGTTTGAACCGTGGTTTTATAACTGTAAACCGCAAACCGCACCGCATATTGCGGTTTACTAAAATTGCAAACCACAAACCGCACCACGAACGTTAAAAACCGCATTATGCGGTGTGGTGCGGACGGTTTATGCGGTTTGTGCGGTTTTATGCACACCCCTAATTTAAATAATAGTCTTTTTATGTAAGACAGGGACCAAATGCGTAACAAAAACAAACAATAAGGACCAAGTGCGTAACAAAAAAAAACAGTAGGAACCTTCCGAGTTAAAAAAATAAGTTATGGACCAAATGCACAAATTACCCCAAACCATAGGGACCATTCATGTAATTTACTCATTTATTATCCAGATACCTTTCACTACCAAACGCCATTTGGCCACTATATTGGGGGTCATGGAACTGTACGGAAATGACCCATTATATATATATATATATATATATATATATATATATATATATATATATATATATATTCCTAACTAACTTTGTATCTTTTAAGAATTTACCGCAATACTTTGTAATTAGGGGTGTTCATAATCGGATATTCGAAATTTCGGATAGTTGATTTTTGGTATCCCATTCCGTATCCGAAATTTCGGATACGGATTCGGATACCAAAATGGATATTCGAAAATTTGAAATTTTTTTCAAATTTGAAAGGTTTTATATTAGAAAGACATATTTTTAAATTAGAAAGACATATGAAATAATATATGTATTTACTTAAGGGTATTATGAATATGTTTTAGTTACTAACATTCAAATTATAAGACATATGTGATTAAAATAACAAATAATGTATAAACTAAAATCAAAATTTTCGGATATCGGATATTCGAATTATCCGAAAAATTTGAAAAACACTATCCAATTCTGATTCCGAAAAATCGGATATCTGAAAATTCGGATATCCGATTTTTCGGATAATTCGGATTCGGAATTTCGGAATTTCGGATACGGATGTTTTTTAACACCCCTACTTTGTATACTTTGATAATTTTGGTCCATTTATATATATATATATGGTCATTTATTCCTAATGAACTTTGTATCTTTTAAGAATTTACCGCAATACTTTGTATACTTTGATAATTTTGGTCCTTTTGTGTATACTTTGACAGTTTTGGTCTTTTGTGTATGCTTTGACAATTTTGGTCCCTCGCCTGTTGTAATTAGAAATTGGTCACACGTCTTTTAATATTTCCCACTTTAAGTCCTTTTGACCTTTTCCGTCTTCTGTTTGTCTCTTTTTTCGTCTTACTACTTATTTTTCATTACAGACTGACCACACATGTTTTAATATTTCTCACTTTCAGTCCTTTTGACCATTTTGACATTCCTTTTGTCCCTTTTCCGTCTACCGATTTGTGCTTCCGTTTTGGGCTTCGTTTTTTTTTATCGTTTTCTCATCGTCATCCTTTGTGAATAAAACAAGACGCATTTCAGTAATAACGGGTTCAATAAATGTACAAGAACAACCACAATGGTGACCCGTGGTTCACCACGGGCTCACCCACTAGTATATATTAAATGAGGGTGCCCTTAGCTAGAGTAGGTTTTTGAAGTTTTGGATTTTAGTAAGAGATATTTTAGGTTTTTGTTAATTTTGGTCCAATTTTTTTTGTGGTTTTGTAGCTTTAGCCCCTACAGTTTTTTCAAAGGTTTGCTTTGTTACTTTTGGTCCAATTGACTGGTCAAACGTTGGATACATGTCTTGGGTAATGTTTTCATGTTGTGTCGCCAATTCACTTCTTTGAAAGTGGGTGTTCGATGCTTTAGTCGGTCCCTAAACCACGTGTTATCATTATGTGTGCGTTTGTTTGCCAGCTGTTCCTCCACCGCTTCAGTTATTACATATTCGTGGGGTTCTTTTTTACCTCCTCTTATCCATCTCTCAGTTGAAGGTATCATTTTCTCCGTCTTCCGTTTCTTCTTCTCCGTCTTCAGGTTTTTGCATTCAAACACATCTACCGAACCATTGGAGGAAGCTTCTTGCCTGCTTTTGTTTCTGATTCGGAACCAAATATTTTAATCCTACCTAAGGCCACTCTCCAAGATGATTTCTAGAAAGAAGATGCTAATTTCAACTACGAAAACAATCACTCTATGGTATCGTTTTCAACCTTTTTTTTGGGTATTTTTGTTATCCTATTCTATTCAATCTTAATTTATAATTTAGTACTTTTTTGTGCAAATAGGTCACTAGTGTTATTGTGGGTTCACCGCAATCAACATTGTGTGGTTGCAAAATGAGTTCAAGCAGGGGAATCCCAAATTGTCCTTCAACGCCGGTCGTGGCGTCGGTTAATCGCGAGGAGGCTTTGTGGGATCTTCTGTACGTTGTAGCCGGTGAAGTTGCTTGAATGAGGATTGTAGAAGAATCCACTTTCGGTTACTATAACCCAAACAAAAATTACTTAGCTCAACAAGCACCTCGAAGAACATCAAGCCTTAATCTCAACTATTAACAACTTCAAGTTGCTGAAATTAGTATCCAATTTTCATGCTCTTTTCTTCTCATTCTTATATTTCTATTTCTTCTAAATTTTGATGTGTTTAAAAATATATACAACCAAAGGCGGATGAGGTTCTTTGATATACCTTGACCTGGACGGTTTGGTTAGGTGTATCAAAGAAGGATTGAGTAAGCAGCAAGGAAGAGTAAGAAGTAATTTTGGTATTTTAGTTTAATAAGGATTCGTTTGTTTATCCAATTGTTTTATTATATTAGGATTTGTTTTCCTTTAGTTTAGCTTTCTTTGTAACAATAGCAGGTCACTATAAATATAGTGCACCATAGCTGGTATTTATCATCGATTAATAAAATAAGTCATTGACTTTTCTAGGAGATCTCATATTCTCAAACTCAGGAACCTTAGGATGAGAACTTATACCTATCAATTGGTATCAGAGCCAACTATCCTACGGAATGACGTCCAAAATCAACAAGACCGAAAGGATCGGTAATCTGGAGGCCGATTTAGTCAAGATACGTAAGGAGGCAGCAACGAGCAGGGCAGAAAGTGCAACTCAATTTCATGAACTAATGAATTCACTGAAGGAACTATGAATCGAAGAACGGATGGAAGAAGAAAAAAAGAACCAAAAATCGGGTTTGGCTCGTTTGGAGATGACGACCTCAAGGAAGAGGACTCTATGGCATCGCAAAAAGGAGGCACGAGTGGGAAACTCAGGGACCCGCTGCGTGATTGTCGCAAGATTCAGATGCCAACCTTCAAAGGAGAAGATGCGCATGACTGGATCTATAAGATCGAAAGGTACTTTGAAATTCAAGAAATTAAGGAAAAATATCAACTTATGGTTGCATCGATTTGCCTGGAGGGAGCGGCTTTGTCTTGGTTTCGCTGGAACGAGGCGAGGACTCCCTGTCTTATTGTAACATACCAAAAATCAAGGGTAAAGATTTCATTTTTATTATAATCAAAACACATATGTAACTTGATCCAAACATTAAAGGCATTTCAAAGTAAAGTAATTATTATAGTTATATCCGAAAATCTCATAATGCGGAAAAACATGGGTGTGCGTGCTGCGATGAAGTCGGGCCCTTCCCTTTCAAACCGGAAGTACCTGAAACCAAAAACCACCAACTGTAAGCACAAAGCTTAGTGAGTTCCCTAAATAACACATACCATACATATCATACGAGCCATACATATCATACATATACCATAATCAATAAAAGTGCTATGTGCCATCCATAGTCTTGCTATTATGCCACGAGCCGCCTCGTGGTCTTCCTTGCCAGGCCGAGGCCAAAACCCTGGGTCTTACAAACAAGTGCCAGGAACCACCTCCTGGTCTTCCATGCAAAAATCACAAAGACAACTAGCATACAATCTACAACTTCTCAACTAATAATTGCCAGAGTTCAGACTCTGGTCTTTCATACAGTTTGCCAAGAGCCGCCTCCTGGTCTTTCAAACAAACTGCCAAGGGTTACCCCCGGGTCTTCTTACAATACATAAACCAAATGGGTCGGCATTGGAGCCTTCGACCCATAGAACAGTGATGACACTCACCTCGAATGTTGAAGCTCACTGAAAGAAATCCCTAGTTGCTGCCCTGACGACTCCCCGAGCTATCAATACCAAAATAACGCCCAATTATCAATTGGGTTCCAACTATGATTCTTAATACATGCTTAGGGTAAAATGAACATTTTACCCCTGTCCTAAAAAGAATCAAAACTAAGGCCCAAGCCCAAAACCAAGAAGGCCCAAAACCAAAAGATCCATAAAGGCCTAATTTTCCAAATTGGGCCCAACCCCATATCTGCCTTATCCTAAGACCATAATTTCCTTAGTATAATTCAGATTACCTCAAGTACCCCCTTAAGACAAACTTGGTCCAAGATAAAAGTCAAAAGTCAAGATCAACAATCCATGTTGACCCAACACACCGAGTTGACCAACAAACTCGCTATGTTTCTCCTTCAACTTGAAACGGGGAAAACCAAGCCAACACGTCGAGTTGGCCAACAAACTCGCCGAGTTCGCCCAAGACCCAATAGATTAATACATTAAGATGCCTTCATTGAATCCAAGAGCTCCAAAGCTCAGATCTCGACCAAAATGAGATATAGAAGGGTAAAGTTTCCAACTTTATCCCTAGGAACCACCGAAATGGGTCCAAACCCAAACCCTAGACTTAAAAGAGTGAGGGATTAACCATTAAGCACTTAATCTTAAAAGACAAAGCCCCAAATTGCAGATATGGCACCCTAGAGCTGGAAGACCACGTAAAGTTGCCAACTTTACATTCATGCATGCCTAAGAGAAGCTCAAAAGCTCAAGAAGGGCTTAATAAGGGACTTAATGAATGTATGAAGCCCTTAAATCCATAAAGTTGGCACCTTTTTGCCAAAAGAGTCCATGAGAACCCCAGATCTGGAAGAACAAGGATTTGGGATGTCCTAATTCCAACATCCACCCAATCCATGGCTAAAACATAACAATTTGACCCAAAAGAGATATCTAAGCATCTAGCAATCAAGATAAGAACTTGATACCTCAAACTCCTTACAAAATGGGTAGTGATTTTGGATCCAAGACTTCCTTCTCCAAGCTTAGAAACTTCAAGATCTTCTAACTCCTTCACAATACACAAAATGAACACCAAACTTCCTTCCAAGGCTCAAATGCTTGACAATGGAGGCTACAACTCGTTTTAGGGTTTTGATAACAATAAAGGCTGATAAGGAGGCCATCGAATGGAACTTAAGGCCTTTAAATAGGGTGTAACACCCTAAAAATTAGGGTTTCCTTCCCAGATGCCAACACGCCGAGATTAGGCACCTCAACACGCTGTGTTGGTTCATTTAATCCCCGCGATTCTTCCATCCTAAACACACCGTGTTGGTCCCTCCAACATGGCGTGTCCAACTCGAAATACGCTTTATTCTCAACAATTTCTCCTCAAGATTTCGGGCATTACAACTCTCCCCTACTTAAATTATATTTCATCCTCGAAATCATTCTTTACCATATCCACTATCCAGGCATGCCAGACAGCCTGAAGAACACAATCATAACCCTGATCATACAACGACCTTTCCAAATCTACTGGAACCATCCTTAGCATAGTTCTTCAAACCTGATGAAGAACGAATCCTCAATCTCTTGTAGAAAACCAATCCTACCTCATCTGAAATCCGAAACCTAGAATCTCAAATGGTCTAACTGCCTGACAAACCTCCCACACTGAACCGCTACCATGCCAACCTCATAGAATTTCATACCAAACAAAATTCTTTCAACCACCGATCACCTTGCTACTTCAAAGGGAACATATTCACCGACCATATACAACTACAGAACACTTATACTCGACAGAAGGCTCAGACGAGAGCTACGCAACAGGGTAAAATCAATTACTATGAGATTATTTAATCCCAATGCGAGTGACTTAGCATTTCTCAATCAACAAGTTACCCCACTCCCACATGAAACCTCAAATCACAACTACTGCCCGAAGCACCATGCTACCTCCTGGCTGCTCCCCACAAGCAGCCGAGACCTCCCTGGTCCCAACTTGTCTGCCAACTATCTGAAATACCAGATTCAGGCCCGACTGCTAATTCAAAAGACACTCACACTGTCGCCCCACACAACTTCCGAAAGATGACCTCACTGGCAATAACTACCTGAATCATCTCGTCACCAATTCCAATGCTAATCTGAACGCTGCAAGACCAATTGTAGTCTTACATCTTACCTGGTCTCCCACGACCTACCATTTCCTGATTTCGGACACGCTATGGTCCTCCCACAACCTTGCGAACTGACCCACCCTGGCCTAAACCATCCGAAGAAAACCGCGAACAAATCATAAATTTGCCACACTCTCACCGCTGCACAGGGACCGGTGAATGCTACGAGCCATCCCGCAGTCTTACAACACTCCCATGCTAACTGCCAACTAGTGGATGGTACGGGCCACCCTGTAGTCTTACAACACTTTCTATTTTTCCATGGCTACCGCCCATGGTCTTACCGCTCATCTATGAATGCATACACATCCAGAGTCGAACACGTACCCGACCAAGCGCCCAATCTGGACTCGAGTCATGCCTGGAACCCCAACCTGGTCCACCAAAAGCCTGCTATCCATTACCAAGAAGGCGCTAACAAACTGTTGGGAACTTTCCTGAACTCCCAACTCACACAATCCTCAATCCAGACAGCCACTTGGGCCGCACTTCCCCCCTACGGGGATGTGAAACTCAACCTAGATTCACACCTGATTCTGCTCCCAGAAACCTGAACAGTTCTCCCCCACTTTGATTCGAATAAGCTCTCCCATCATACAAGGCTTGAAGGATTCCCAATCCATCTTACCCCCTTATGATTGAACCGCTGACAACCTGCACTTACCAATGCTATTTTTCCATTACTAACCAATCCAAAGACTGCACAACCCTGAAAACCAAATGAACACTCCCCAAAATTCCAGCAAAACTGATAACCCCAGACGTTTTTAATGATACAACACCCAAAACATGAAGCTCGCTGAAACTGATGCCGAGACCAAAACGTCAACAATAGACCACTTCCCTTGGCACCCCTAAGGGCCAACCAAACTCAATTGCTAAAACCACTGAACCCGAACGCTACTGGAGAACTAACCCGCTGAATCCTGTCCATAGACCCTCCACATAATACCCCTGAAACGATCCCGACCAAAACTAGAATAATAACCGAACACTTGAAGCCCGCGATACAATATGCAACCCTTACTAATCCATTAACGATTGATGGCATGCAATTAGCATATAACATTTCTTGAACATATAATCGAAACATAAGCAGAGAAATAAACCAAAGGTACACTTACCGAAACTGATGCAAGATTCCGAAACAACATAAATAATGATAAAAAACATGAAGAAAGCAAAAGATAACATACCCGCAATGTCGCCTGCTGGAGTACTGACCTCCCCTGTCTGACACTGCAATGTCTGGCTCCTCTGCGCTGGGGCTCCTGCCCTACCCTCTCGTCCAACGGTGATCCGCTTAAGGTAGTCGGAGCAGGCGCAATCACTGCTCCTCCCATCAACATCGGACAGTCGGCCTTCTTGTGGCCCACCTGATCGCAGAGAAAACATAACGGCTTGCCCCCTGAGGACAATCCCTGCTAACATGACCAACCCTGCCACACTTGTAGCAGCCCAAACCTATGGAACGACAAATCCCATTGTGCAGTTTCCCGCACGTGTTGCATTGATTCTGGCCATGCTGGCATCTCAAACGCTGATCAGAAGTCTTGGGTCTCTTCCCGGGACCCTCCAATATATGCACCTGGTCTGATCCCCTCTTCCCGAGGTGCTCCAAATTGATCTCCCGCTCTCGGGCTCTAGAAATCATATCATGCTGGGTCTCGCACCCCGAAATACTCACGAACTCCCTGATAGCATCCCACAACATATCATGATACCTTACCTTCTTCATTTCCTCATCTGCTTCATACTGCGACACCAATAAAGCCCTCTCCCGGAACTTGGTAGTGATCTATGTCATAGTCTCGGTAGTCTGGTGGAGATCTAGAAACTCTCGTGCCAACTACTGCACCTCAATCACCGGTGCAAACTCAGCTTGGAACCTGGTCAAGAAGTCATCCAATGACATAGCATCAACAACGTCATCACCCAACTCACTACCAACCTCTTCCCACCAATCCCGCCCGCTATCTTTCAATAGGCAGGAAGCATGTTTGACCTTCGCCTCCTCGGGACAGAAACTCATCCTGAATGCGTTAGCCATATCCGCTAACCACCTCCTACTGATAATGGGGTTCCTCTCCCCATGGAACGCAGGAGCTCCACAAGCATGGAACTCCCGGAAAGAAAGAGTACGAGCTCCAATGATAGCCATAACCTCTGCACGGAACGCGCCCAAACTCTCATCCAATATCTCCAAAATATTGTGAGAAATCTCCGATGAGATGAACTCCCGCAACTGCTCGCTAATCGGCTCAGCACCTGCACTTGAGCCGAAACCTGAAAAAGAACTAGAACTAAAACCTGAGCCACCTCCTTGAGAGCTCATCTCCAAACTGAAATACAACAAGTCAACGATAAAAACATGCCCACAGATTCTTCTCCCATAAGCTCCTTAGATCCTCCAAGACTCTCGTCGATTCGAGTATTGATCCTGTGTTTTTAGTAGTACGGGCCCAATACTACCTTCCAAACCTATCCATACTTTCCTCAACAATCCTCTCGAATCCTCTAAGTTACTTCCTCAAACCAATGCACCAAAGCTCATTATACCGCACCAGTAACTCACTGAAGCATATCCTAGGCTCTCCTAGGTTCTCGACCTCAACCAACTCTCAGCTGCTGAAGGACTCCCACCAATGTCAACTAGCTTCCTCATGAATACAGTCACATGCAACAAAGATCAGATAATCCTTTGAGTAAAAGGCTCAACCCTAGAATGATTAGACTCAGACAAGAGTTGCGCAATAAGGTCAAATCCATTACTATAAGATTATTTAACCTGTTCAACGTGTGACTTTGCATATTCACTTAGTAGTAAATTCACATTACTAAGAGTCCCACAAAGCACAAAGCAAGCAGCATTCAGGCAACAGAAAGTCTAACCAACATACACTAATTAGGCTATTCCATCCACTTATCAGATATACATACTAGCATGCGATACTAAATCTCATACAATCAGGCATACAAAGGAATCTCTATCATGAAATACTGAGGAGATCCTTAGCCCTAATCTAGCATGCAATTCTCATAATCACAGCATATATCATAATAACATGTATTGGTATTTTGGGAACCACTTACTTGAGCTCGGCCAATTTCACGCATCACACCCCTTTCTTTGATTAGAAATTCCTTTTTAATTAAATGTTTATTTTATAAAAATTTTCACCAACCCCTCAGTTTGAGTTCAGGCACACCCGAGGGCATGCCCGAATCCCTCAAACTAAGGCTTTGATACCAACTTGTAACATCCAAAAAATCAAGGGTAAAAATTTCATTTTTATTATAATCAAAACACATGTGTCACTTGATCAAAACATTCAAGTGTTTCTAAGTAAAGTAATTATCAGAGTTAAATCCCAAAATCTCATAATGCGGAAAAACATGGGTGTGCGTGCTGCGATCAAGCCGGGCTCTTCCCTTTCGAACTGGAAGTACCTGAAACCAAAAACCACTAACTATAAGCACAAAGCTTAGTGATTTCCCCAAATACCACATACCATACATATCATACGAGCCATACATATCATACATATACCATAATCAATAAAAGTGATATGTGCCATCCATAGTCTTGCCAGTATGCCATGAGCCGCCTCGTGGTCTTCCTTGCCAGGCCGGGGGCCAAAACCATGGGTCTTATAGACAAGTGCCAGGAGCCACCTCCTGGTCTTTCATGCAAGCATCACAAAGACAACTAACATACAATCTACAACTACTCAACTAATAATTGGCAGAGTTTAGACTTTGGTCTTTCATACAGGTTGCCAGGAGCCGCCTCCTGGTCTTTCATACAAACTGCCAAGGGTTACCCCCGGGTCTTCTTACAATACATAAACCAAATGGGCCGAAATTAGTTCCTTTGACCCATACAACAGTGATGAGACTCACCTCCAATGCTGAAGCTCACTGAAAGAAATCTCTAGCTGCTGCCCTGAAAACTCCCCGAGCTATTAATACTAAAATAACGCTCAATTAGCATTTGGGTTCCAACTATGATTCATAATCCATACTTGGGGTAAAATGACCATTTTACCCCTGACCCAACATGAATCAAAACTGAGGCCCAAGCCCAAAACCAAAAGATCCGCAAAGGCCCACTAATGGCCCAATTTTCCAACTTGGGACCAACCCCATATGTGCCTTATCCTAAGCCCATAATTTCCTTAGTACAATTCAGATTACCTCAAGTACCCCCTTAAGACAAACTTGGTCCAAGACAAAATGTCAAAAGTCAAGATCAACAATCCATGTTGACCCAACACGCCGAGTTGACCAAAAAACTCGTCGTGTTTCTCCATCAACTTGGAACGGGGAAAACCAAGCCAATACGCGGAGTTGACCAATAAACTCGCTGAGTTCGCCCAAGACCCAACAGCTTAATACATTAAGCTGCCTTCATCGAATCCAAGAGCTACAAAGCTCAGATCTCGACCAAAATGAGATCTAGAAGGGTAAAAGTTTCCAACTTTACCCCTACGAACCACCAAAATGGGTCCAAATCTAAAACCTAGACTTAAAAGAGTGAGGGCTTAACCATTAAGCACGTAATCTTAAAAGACAAAGCCCCAAATTGCAGATCTGACACCCTAGAGCTGGAAGACCACGTAAAGTTGCAACTTTACATTCATGCATGCCTAGGAGAAGCTCAAAATCTCAAGAAGGGATTAATAAGGGACTTAATGAATGTATGAAGCCCTTAAATCCATAAAGTTGGCACCTTTATGCCAAAAGAGTCCATGAGAACTCAAGATCTGGAGGAACAAGGCTTTCGGACGTCCTAATCCCAACATCCATCCAATCCATGGCTAAAACATAATAATTTGACCCAAAACAGAGATCTAAGCATCTAGAAATCAAGATAAGAACTTGATACCTCAAACTCCTTGCAAAATGGGTTGTGATTCTGGATCCAAGACTTCCTTGTCCAAGCTTAGAAACTTCAAGATCTTCTAACTCCTTCACAATACACAAAATGAGCACCAAACTTCCTTCCAAGGCTCAAATGCTTGAAAATGGAGGCTACAATTCGTTTTAGGGTTTTGATAACAATGGAGGCTGATAAGGAGGCCAGCCAAAGGAACTTAAGGCCTTTAAATAGGGTGCAACACCCTAAAAATTAGGGTTTTCTTCCCAGATGCCAACACGCCGAGTTGAGGCACCTCAACACGCCGTGTTGGTTCATTTAATCCCCACGATTCTTCCATACTAAACACGCCGTGTTGGTCCTTCCAACACGTCGTGTCCAACTCGAAATAAGCTTAATTCTCAACAATTTCACCTCAAGATTTCAGGCGTTACACGGACATGGGAAGGGTTCACAAGAAAGTTGCTCGATCGGTTTCAGGAGTCACGGGAGGGTAGCATCTACGATCAATTCTTGAATATCCACCAGGAAGGAACGGTCCGCGAATACGTTAATAGGCTTGAGATTCTATCCGGGCAACTTCTCGACCTACCTTAGAAGGTCTTGAAAAGCACATTTGTGAAAGGTTTGAAACTGGATATCCGGTCTGCAATACGGATCATGGAGCCTGAAACCTTAGCTAAAACCATGAGAGTCGCCATAAAGATGGATGAAAATAATTCCACATGGATTCCTAAAACTAATAGCATTATGTCAAGGCTCACACCGGGCTAGGAGGGGCTGCAAAACCAGGTTATGCGCCAGCAGCATCTGCGACGGCCACCGGGGTCAACACAAAACTTAGTTCCAGGAATACGACCAGGCAGTTCAAACGGTTAACTGCAGCAGAGTTGGCGGACAAAAGAGCCAAGGAATCTGTTTTCGTTGTGACGGGAAATTCATTCTAGGACATCGTTGCCCGAGCAAGACATTCCAATTTTTGATAGTTGATGAAGAATCAAGTGATGGGGAGGATGAACGGGACCATGCTCACCTCGATATGGTGGAAGTTTCTTTGAATTTGGTCAGTGGCTTTACATCGCCCCAAACCATGAAAGTGAAAGGGGATATTGGGGGAACTCATGTAGTCGTGTTGATCGATTCAGGAGAAACCCAAAACTTCATCTCTAAACGGGTAGTCAATCTGTTAGGATTGGTGACATCGGGTACTGGGTTGGTAAGGGTGCTCCTCAGAAACAGAATGACATATCAAAGCACCGGAATATGCAAGGGAGTGGTGCTCGCTTTACCAGAATGTCAGGTGGTGGAAGATTGCTTCCCATTGGAATTAGGGATCTCAGATGTAATTCTAGACATCAAATGGCTTCGTACATTGGGCGATATGACAGTGAACTGGTGATAATTATGAATGACATTCTAAGAAGACAACCATCAAGTCACATTCGTCGGGGAACCAAGTCCATCGAAAACTTTGGTATCATGTAAGTCCCTGAGTCGAATATTAAAATACGAAAATAATGGTTTTTTAGTACATCTAAATTCAGTTGAAAAGATTGTCGGACCATCCCCCCATATTCCATCAGAATTCCAAGATGTGGTTAAGGACTACCATGATGTTTTTGAAATGCCTAGCAGTCTCCGGCCACTTCTTAGCCACGAACACGCCATCACCCTACAAGAGGGTACATCCCCTATTAGTGTACGACCATACTGCTACCCTTATGTGCAAAAAGATGAGATTAAGAAGTTGGTACAAGAAATGTTACATGTCGGTATTATTTAAGCAAGTACGAGTCCTTTTTCTAGCCTCGTGTTATTGGTTAAAAAGAAAGATGGAAGTTGGAGATTTTGTGTGGACTACCGCGCGTTAAATAAAGCCACAGTTTTGGACAAGTTCCCAATTCCCATAATTGATGAATTACTCGATGAACTTCACGGAGATACTATGTTCTCAAAAATTGATCTCAAATCTGGGTATCACCAAATTCAAATGAAGGCAGACGACATATCCAAGACCGCTTTCCGGACACATGACGGCCATTATGAGTTCTTTATTATGCCGTTCGGTCTAACCAACGCCCCTGCTACGTTCCAATCATTAATGAATAAAGTGTTTCATTCCTTACTTCGGTGTTTCGTACTCATATTTTTTGACGACATCTTAGTTTAGAACAAGACAGCTGACGACCATCGATCACTGTCACACCCGAAAACCGGAACGGCGGAAACGTTCGGGGGTGGAGGACATCATGTTCAGTATCACAACAATGCAAAGTAGTAAACAAGCAACAACATCATCCATTGCATTAATAATATAATTTCATACAAGTGTGTTCTGTCAAGTTATATAGACACCAAAAATATACATCAAAATAAAAGATGAGTCTTGAACGAGCTCCATCTTCTCAGAACCTGGCACCGGTACCTGTCTACTGGTGACCTGAGAATACAAGTTATTTTGAAAGAGTTTATCAGCTTTAAATCTGGTGAGATCATAAGTATATTAGTGTCTGTGTTTGTATGAAAGCATTTGTAAGATGTTTGTAATGTATAAGTTTTGTAAAAGTTTGTATTTGTTTGTACTCTCCTAGAAAACCCTATGTTTCCTACTAAAAGTAGCCTTCTACCAAGGCATCTAGTGTCTGTGTGTGCGTCTCTTGTAAGAGTGTGTATTTTCCCAAATCTGACTATTATTAACCAAAAATATAGTTCTTACATTATTGTTTATTGTGTGAATATCACAAAGTAAATGTAAAGGGAAAATAAAATAGTACTGTAGTGTTGTATTAAGTAACTACTGCTGTACTAACTACTTTAAACTAATTGTTATTTAAAGTACCATGTGATCGGCCTGTATCCTGCTACCGACTCTAGTAAAACGACGATGTAAGACGCCGTAAGAAATGACGTTTGGCACCCGTAGACTTGCAAGTCCCACTGTAGCGAGCAGCAAGGTGTATGATAGTCAATCCAGTATAGATCTATACACAAACTCATACGCTCCCCAATTAAGGAGATTCTGGATACAAAACGGGTCATGACAGGTAGTGCCATGTCCCCCCGTTAAGTGGCTCACATAACTGTATGTAATGTATATGTATATGTATATGTATGTGCTAGCTGTATTATGTGTTCTTTCTCTGTCTAGCTTGTATGTTTTGTTTCTCATCACTGTGTATTATGTTTGTTTCTCATCACTATGTATTATGTTTGTTTCTCATCACTATGTATTATGTTTGTTTCTCATCACTATGTATTATGTTTGTTTCTCATCACTATGTATTATGTTTGTTTCTCATCACTATGTATTACTTATGAATGAACTGACTCATTGTATGTTTCATTGTTCTAGTAATAGTATCTTCCTAAACTATACCTATTATAGTTTACTAGTAATGTTGTTTGTGTATATGAACATGTTTGTATACCTTTGCTACCCAAAGGCATTGAACTGAATGAAAGAAGTAACCTTTTATATCTACACACGTATACATGATATATAACTAGGATTCAAACGACCTTCGGACAAATAACCTGAATGCCCTAAGTCCACAACCAAACAAGGAACAGGAAGTAAGGTGAGCTATCAGTCCTAAGTCCTTTCAATCCTACTTATATAACTATATCTATATAGATACACAGAATATAAGTTAAAAGAGTTGAAGTAAAAGTATTTGACATGTAAAAGAGTTTGTAAAACAGTTTGAAGTAAAACAGTTTGAAAAGTAAGAAATCCATTTGTTTGGTAGTCATTAATCACATGTGATTGATATAATAACTATAATTGTTCAACTTGTATTCCCCCCCATAAAATCATTTAAAAACATTTAAAAGGTTAATTAAGGGGTATGAACTCACCTGTAGTGAGTGGTTTGGATGAACGAAATGTATAGGATGCTAGGTGTCAAGTGAAGACTTGTACACACACGATGATCTTAGTTAACATATAATATCACATATATGTATCCAATTAGTCTTTAAAAAACTAATTAACAAAGTTAAGACATCCTAGGACATGTAAAACACCTTATATAAGTGCTATAAGTCCTAAGGATTGCATCTAAGTGTTGTAGGACATTGCTATTGAGTTTAGGGTTCAAGGGAACCCTTTATTTGAGTTTACGGTTTTGTGACCATAACTCATTGAGTTTACGGTCGTAAACCCATGAGTTTACGGCCGTAAACTCATGTTTCTTGACCATCTTGCGTTTTGAAGCTTTACAAGTCCTTAGAAGCCTTTCTACTTGAAGTATAAGCCTTAGGAAGAGATTAGGGCACCATTTCACTCCTAAATGGATTTTACGGTCCCTGGACCACTTCTCCTTGGGTTTACGGCCGTAAACCTATATGGTTTATGGTCTTTTGATGTTTTCAAGTACTAAACTCTTTAAGGAAGGGATCTATGCAAGTTTCCAAGGCTTAGAAGGGACTAGGGCACACTTTGGCACCCTTTTTAGGGTTTACGGTCCAAGGTGTTCTTGGACCGTAAACACCTTTGATCCTTGGTTTCCTTGGTGTTTTTTTGATGTATAGAAGTGTAACAAGCCTTATTATACTCTAGGATAGAAGTACTTACAAGATAGAGGCTTGAAAAGGTGCTAAAAGTCCAAGAACACTAGTGTGTGTTCTTGGTGTTCTTGGTGAAACTTGAAGATCTAACATTTTGGAATGATTTCACGGATGGAAGCGTGGTAAATCACTAGATTAAGTAATATATCAACTTATTAGGGCTAGAAACACTTACAAGTTGAAGATCTTGAAGAATTTTTGGATGATACTTGAGAGAGAATTGAGTTTGGATCTTGAATTTGTGAAAAATGGTAAATAATCACTAAGTGTCATATATATACCCCCAATTTAGGGTTTACGGACATAAACACCTTTGTTTAGGCCATAAACTCCACACTCTTGGAGCTTTGGGACTTTATTGTTGCACAATAAACCCTAGAGCATCCTCTCTCCTGGTATCTCCTGAAGTACTAATCTTAAAATACTCAAACTTATTCCGAAAGGCTTGAAAATTAGCAGAAACAGTTTTGACTCCTATTGAAGTGAATGGTTGTACAGAATAGAAATTTCGGGTTGTCACATCATCCCCCCGTTAGAAGGAATTCCGTCCCGAAATTAGAGTTTAAGCAAATAAGTAGTTACAAATAACTAAGTAAAAAGACGAGGATATTTCAGTTTCATCTGATCCTCTCGCTCCCAAGTGAATTCAGGTCCTCGCTTGGCGTTCCAACGAACCTTCACTATCGGGATACGGCTTTGTTTCGTTTGCTTGACCTCCCGGTCCATGATCTCTACTGGTTCTTCCACGAAGTTGAGGCTCTCGTTGATCTCGATCTCGTCGAGTGGGATTACAAGAGTCTCGTCGGACAGACACTTTTTCAAGTTGGAGACGTGGAAAGTAGAATGTACGTTACTGAGTTCGCGTGGTAAGTTAAGTTTGTAAGCTACAGGGCCGATTCTTGCGAGAATCTCGAAAGGCCCTATGTACCTTGGATTTAGCTTTCCACGCTTTCCGAAGCGTATCAAGCCCTTCCAGGGTGAGACCTTCAATAGAACACGGTCGCCCACCTGGAATTCCAACGGTTTCCTTCGTTTATCAGCGTAGCTTTTCTGTCGGTCTCTAGAGGCTTTCAATCGTTTACGAATCTGAACGATCTTCTCTGTCGTTTCCCGAATGATCTCCGGACCTGTGAGAGTGCTTTCAGGAACTCGTCCTTTAGCTAACTGGGTATCACCCACCTCAGCCCAGCACAGAGGGGATCTGCACTTCCGGCCATAGAGGGCGTCGAATGTAGCAGCCTTTATGCTCGTGTGATAACTGTTGTTGTAGGAAAATTCGACAACGGGTAAATGAGTATCCCATGCTTTCCCAAATTCGATCACACAGGCTCGCATCATATCTTCCAAGGTTTGGATAGTCCTCTCACTTTGCACGTCTGTCTGTGGATGGTAGGCTGTACTCATGTCCAGCCTAGTTCCTAGGGAACTTTGTAGCGACTGCCAGAACCTCGAAGTGAATCTACTATCTCTGTCCGAGATAATGGATATGGGAACACCGTGCAGTTGTACAATCTCCCTAATGTAAGTTCTTGTAAGCTTCTCCATCTTGTCTGTTTCCTTGATGGGCAGGAAGTGTGCGGACTTGGTCAATCTGTCGACGATGACCCATATGGTATCAAGTCCACCCCTTGTCTTGGGCAACTTGGTTATGAAATCCATAGTGATCCGCTCCCACTTCCATTCCGGTATCTCTGGCTGTTGTAGTAGACCGGAGGGTTTCTGGTATTTGACCTTGACCTTTGCGCAAGTAAGGCATTTACTTACGAAGGTAGCAATTTCTGCTTTCATGTTAGGCCACCAGTATAGCTTTTTAAGATCCATATACATCTTATCTGAACCCGGGTGGACAGAATAACGAGTGTTGTGCGCCTCATTCATGACCAAGTCTCTGAAACCACCACGTTTCGGGGTCCAGATCCGATCCATGAGAAAATAAGCTCCTCCACCCTTAACCTCTAAGTTCTTATCCATCCCTCTCAGGGATTCACCCGCCACATTTTCAGGTTTCAAAGCGTCGAGCTGAGCCTCCTTAATTTGCATGGACAAGTGTGAATGGATGGTCATAGTCAATGATTTGACTCTACGACCAGAATATTCTTTCCGACTTAGGGCATCAGCTACTACTTTGGCTTTACCCGGATGATAACGAATTTCACATTCGTAATCACTGAGTAGCTCGACCCACCGTCGTTGTCTCATGTTGAGCTCTTTCTGGTCGAATATATGTTGTAGGCTTTTGTGATCTGTAAAGATTGTGCTCTTTGTACCGTACAGGTAGTGTCTCCAGATCTTCAGAGCAAACACAACTGCTCCTAGTTCAAGATCGTGGGTAGTATAGTTGGCCTCATGTGTCTTTAGCTGTCTCGAGGCATAGGCGATGACCTTACCTCGCTGCATCAGAACACATCCGAGTCCTTGATTTGACGCATCGTAATAGACAACGAAGTCTTCTATCCCTTCGGGGAGGGATAGTATTGGTGCGGTGCACAAGGCTCTTTTGAGTGTTTGGAACGCTCTCTCCTGCTTCTCTTCCCAGTCAAAGGTCACGCCCTTCTGGGTCAGTGTCGTAAGAGGTTTCGCAATGCGGGAGAAGTTCTGAATGAACCTGCGATAGTAGCCAGCGAGACCTAGAAATTGACGAATTTTCGTAGGCGACTTCGGTGCTGACCAATTCTCAATGGCCTTAATTTTGGAAGGGTCCACGTGTATTCCCTCTTTGCTAACCACGTGCCCTAAGAATTCGACTCGCCGGATCCAAAATTCACATTTCGAGAACTTCGCATAGAGCTTCTCCGAACGAAGGGTTTCTAAGACTAGTCGCAGATGTTGACTATGATCCTCCTTACTACGAGAGTAGATAAGTATGCCATCGATGAAGACGATGACGAACTGATCCAAGTAAGGACGACACACCCTATTCATTAAGTCCATGAATACAGTAGGTGTGCTTGTTAATCCGAACGGCATCACTACGAATTCGTAGTGCCCATAACGAGTTCGGAAGGCTGTCTTCGGAACATCCTCCCCTAGCTCTCGTAGTGGGTGATATCCGGACCTTAAGTCGATTTTTGAAAAGAAGTTCGCCCCTTGAAGTTGGTCAAATAAATCATCAATACGAGGCAAAGGATAACGATTCTTGACGGTCAGTTTGTTGAGCTCCCTGTAGTCGATGCACATACGAAACGATCCGTCTTTCTTCTTGACGAACAAGACTGGAGCTCCCCAGGGTGAGAAGCTTGGTCTTATAAAGCCCTTGCTGAGCAGTTCGTTAAGTTGACAGGACAGTTCTTGCATCTCTGCAGGTGCTAGACGATAGGGCGATTTGGCTATGGGGGTAGCCCCTGGAACTAAGTCGATTCGAAACTCGACTTGACATTGCGGAGGTAATCCTGGGAGTTCTTCTGGAAAGATGTCGGGAAAGTCGCGTACTACTGGAATGTTCTGAATGTCTTTCGTTTCTTGGCTCACGTCGACCACATGAGCAAGGAATGCGCGACATTCCTTTCGCAAGAATTTCTGAGCTTGAATGCTCGAGATGATACGAAGGTTCGTGCCGGGTTTGTCGCCATATACTACTAGAGTTTCGCCAGACGACAGATTAAGGCGTACAGCCTTTTCGTAACACATGATGTCGGCACGATGAAGACTCAACCAATCCATGCCGATAATGACGTCGAAACTTTTAATAGAAACCGGTATGAGGTCGATCGAAAATGAATGGTTATCAAGTGTTAGGGTACACCCTATGAATATATTGCTAGTGCTCTCTGTCTTTCCATTAGCCATTTCTATAGTGAACGGTTCTTTAAGTGCTCGTGATT
The DNA here is from genome assembly GCF_052849685.1 of Lactuca virosa. NCBI lineage: Eukaryota > Viridiplantae > Streptophyta > Magnoliopsida > Asterales > Asteraceae > Lactuca > Lactuca virosa. Next base: position 309,728,689 of record NC_136429.1, read on the forward strand.
TTTGCTTAAGTAAATGAGCAAATTTTTGGTTCACGAAACTCCTCTCTGCTCCACTATCAAACAGTATGCATGCATAAGAGTTATCGAGGAGAAACGTACCAGTGACCACTGTGGGGTCGGCAACCGCTTCCTCATGGCCTATGGCCAGAACTCTTGCCACTCCACCGACATTCCCTGCCTTCGGGCAGTTCCTTTTGTAGTGGCCCACCTCCCCACAACCGTAGCAAGTTTGGCTCACACCAGCGCCAGGGACTTGGGTGATTGGCCTCGCCGGAGCTTTGCAGAAACGGGCAGTGTGCCCCTTCCTGTTGCAGTTCAAACACTGCATTTCCCGGCAGGATCCTACGTGGTGGAAGTTGCACTTGGGCCAACTTCCCGCGTACTGCTTTACCGGAGCAGCAGCGGCAGGTGCTATCGCAGCATGAACTGCCACGACCTGCTGCTTTTTGGCAGCCTTTGTCTTTCTCTTGTCATCCCAAAACTTCCGCTTGGAATCAGCGGTTCTGACAGGTTCTGAGATGGCCAGGGTTGTTGTTGCGGCCGGGGTACGAACCCCATGGTCTATGAGCCGCTGTGCCAATCTCTTGGCACTATCAAATGTAGTGGGGTTTGAAGCCAAAACATTTCCCTGGAATGGAGGCACCAGCCCCCATATGTATCTTTCAATCTTCTTCCCCTCTATATGAACCATGTTGGGACAGAGGGCCACCAGTTCACAGAACCTGGCAGTGTAGGAGACTATGTTGGAGCCCTTCATGGTTAGGCTCCACAGTTCTTCCTCTAGCTTTTGGATTTCGCCCCTCGGGCAGTACTCCTCAACCATTAGTTCTCTCAGAGCTTCCCAGCCCATAGCATTTGCCACTATAAGGGATAGTGACTTGACATGGCTATTCCACCATGTCAGGGCTTTTGACTCGAAGGTGCAAGCAGCAAACTTGACCTTGCTTCCCTCCGGACATGAGCAGATCTCAAAGACCGACTCTGTCTTTTCGAACCATTGCGAGAGGGCAATGACTCCGCCAGTCCCTTTGAAGGACAATGGTTTGCAGTTTGTGAAGTCCTTGTAGGAGCACTCTCTGGAGCGCACAGGGATTTGACCATGAGTAGATAGGACAGGGGTTCCTCCTCCAGTGGAACCAGAAGAATGGTATTGTGTCATGGCTGTAGCCACAGCTGCAGCTACAGCAGCATTCAGGGCTGCCGTGTCGAGTTGAGGAGCAGGTGGTGTTGGTGCGGGAGGATCGTGTCTTGTTGACTTACGTGGAGGCATCTTTTAACTATAAGTTTAGAAAGATGAAGATATTGATAAGAATTTAATAGGAAGTAGATAATAATGACTCATGGACTAACTCTCCATAGTCCAACAGCACAAATGAATAGCACGATTGAATAGTATGATTGAATGAAGATCTTGTACTAGCAGATGATAGCAATTGGATATTGATTTCCATAAGATTAGATATCTGTCAATAAGACTGGAATTACAAACGTAATGAGTTTGGGAAAAATGACCTAGAAGTAGGTCTTACATCAACCAAGATGGAAAATTTTGACAGACCACTACCTAATCAAGACCTAACGGGTCTAAGATTTACAAAGATAGGAAATTAGACTAGAGTTTTTACACAAACTAGGTTATATCCAAAAGAGAAGTCGATAAGACTCTATCGGCGACGAGAACTACTAGAGTGAGTTCTTGAATCCGACAGAAGGCGTTCTATGTCTCTCACGCGCCTATCAGATCTTGCTTGCTGAGCTCGAAGTTCCCTGACTTCAGCTTGGGTTTCAGCAAGTTCCCTCTGTAGAATTGCATTGCGGACCTGAGTCCTTTCATGAGCAGACTCTAGTTGGCGAATGCGGACAGTGTTAACACCAGAGTTGGCGTCAATCTCCACGACTCGGTCGATAGCTGCTCGACCTTGCTCGGTGTTCCGAGCAATCCTACGGACCATTATGGGTAGGACCCTATCAGCTGAACCTCCCTCAGTGAGGTTGTAAAAGCTTCTGTCTCCATTGTAGGGTATGGGTTGACCCTGTTCCTGACTCCATCTGTTCAAGTTTGTGGCCCACAGAGGTGTGGGTCCTTGAAATGCTGGACGAGGGTTCAGGTTTGGGTCTTCAGCAGCTGGGGGTAGGTTATTGACTTCAGGCTCTGAGTCAGAACCATCAGAAAAGCCTTCAGCTTCGTGATCATCCAAAGGGATTGGGTGATCATCTTCTGGCTCTTCTCCCAGCCATCCTGCATTGCCGTGGTTGGGATAGTACGGGTCTCCGGGAAGATGGAATCCAACCATTATATCTATGCGAGAAAAGGGATAAGGAAATAATTAATAGACGAACTAACTAGATAATTATAAGATGATCTTTATTAGTTACTCCAACATTTGCGTAGTGCATACCCGTCATAGGTAACCTAGACAGGATAGACCTTCGAATAAGTGACCCTAACTCTAAGCCCACAACCAAACAAGGAACAGGAAGTAGAGCAAATATCACAGATTCTAAGTCTATGCCATCCTAGTTACCTATAACCTTAATGTATCCACCCCGCAACTATTGACATACCAACAAAGACCTTTTTAGTTCTCAGATAAGTAATTAATAGTCACACAAAATACTCCTATAGTATTTTAAGTTTATGTTCTGTTCTACTGTTCTCGTTGTAGTAGTGTTGGTAAGTTTTTAGACTTGTTGCAACCTCACAACCATACTTAGGCACATGCTAATCACTCCTCGGATAATGTAGTTGATCAGGCTACATCTTCCTAGGGTTGACCATATGTCTCTAAGTCTACTTGTGCTGTCCAACAATCGTAATACTTTTGTTCTGTCCTAGTGACACTGATTTTAGTATGAATGCAGGTATGTATACTTGGTTAAATATTTTATTATTTAAAAGTATAAACTCTTTATCAGAGTATTTTAATCCTGCTGTGTTTATAGTTCGTATATCTTTTATGGGTTGATACACTCGATTCACTATAAACAATGCTCTGATACCAATCTGTCACACCCCAAAACCGGAACGGCGGAAACGTTCGGGGGTGGAGGACGTCATGTTCAGTATTAAAACAATGCAAAGTAGTAAACAAGCAACAACATCATCCATTGAATTAATAATATAATTTCATACAAGTGTGTTCTGTCAAGTTATATAGACACCAAAAATATACATCAAAATAAAAGATGAGTCTTGAACGAGCTCCATCTTCTCAGAACCTGGCACCGGTACCTGTCTACTGGTGACCTGAGAATACAAGTTATTTTGAAAGAGTTTATCAGCTTTAAAGCTGGTGAGATCATAAGTATATTAGTGTCTATGTTTGTATGAAAGCATTTGTAAGATGTTTGTAATGTATAAGTTTTGTAAAAGTTTGTATTTGTTTGTACTCTCCTAGAAAACCCTATGTTTCCTACTAAAAGTAGCCTTCTACCAAGGCATCTAGTGTCTGTGTGTGTGTCTCTTGTAAGAGTGTGTATTTTCCCAAATCTGACTATTATTAACCAAAAATATAGATCTTACATTATTGTTTATTTTGTGAATATCACAAAGTAAATGTAAAGGGAAAATAAAATAGTACTGTAGTGTTGTATTAAGTAACTACTGCTGTAGTAACTACTTTAAACTAATTGTTATTTAAAGTACCATGTGATCGGCCTGTATCCTGCTACCGACTCTAGTAAAACGACGATGTAAGACGCCGTAAGAAATGACGTTTGGCATCCGTAGACTTGCAAGTCCCATTGTAGCGAGCAACAAGGTGTAGGATAGTCAATCCAGTATAGATCTATACACAAACTCATACGCTCCCCAATTAAGGAGATTCTGGATACAAAACGGGTCATGACAGGTAGTGCCATGTCCCCCCGTTAAGTGGCTCACATAACTATATGTAATGTATATGTATATGTATATGTATGTGCTAGCTGTATTGTGTGTTCTTTCTCTGTCTAGCTTGTATGTTTTGTTTCTCATCACTGTGTATTATGTTTGTTTCTCATCACTATGTATTATGTCTGTTTCTCATCACTATGTATTATGTTTGTTTCTCATCACTATGTATTATGTTTGTTTCTCATCACTATGTATTATGTTTGTTTCTCATCACTATGTATTACTTATGAATGAACTGACTCATTGTATGTTTCATTGTTATAGTAATAGTATCTTCCTAAACTATACCTATTATAGTTTACTAGTAATGTTGTTTGTGTATATGAACATGTTTGTATACCTTTGCTACCCAAAGGCATTGAACTGAATGAAAGAAGTAACCTTTTATATCTACACACATATACATGATATATAACTAGGATTCAAACGACCTTCGGACAAATAACCTGAATGCCCTAAGTCCACAACCAAACAAGGAACAGGAAGTAAGGTGAGCTATCAGTCCTAAGTCCTTTCAATCCTACTTATATAACTATATATATATATAGATACACAGAATATAAGTTAAAAGAGTTGAAGTAAAAGTATTTGACATGTAAAATAGTTTGTAAAACAGTTTGAAGTAAAACAGTTTGAAATAAACAGTTTGAAAAGTAAGAAATCCATTTGTTTGGTAGTCATTAATCACATGTGATTGATATAATAACTATAATTGTTCAACTTGTATTCCCCCCCATAAAAGCATTTAAAAACATTTAAAAGGTTAATTAAGGGGTATGAACTCACCTGTAGTGAGTGGTTTGGATGAACGGAATGTATAGGATGCTAGGTGTCAAGTGAAGACTTGTACACACACGATGATCCTAGTTAACATATAATATCACATATATGTATCCAATTAGTCTTTAAACAACTAATTAAGAAAGTTAAGACATCCTAGGACATGTAAAACACCTTATATAAGTGCTATAAGTCCTAAGGATTGCATCTAAGTGTTGTAGGACATTGCTATTGAGTTTAGGGTTCAAGGGAACCCTTTATTTGAGTTTACGGTTTTGTGACCATAACTCATTGAGTTTACGGTCGTAAACCCATGAGTTTACGGCCGTAAACTCATGTTTCTTGACCATCTTGCGTTTTGAAGCTTTACAAGTCCTTAGAAGCCTTTCTACTTGAAGTATAAGCCTTAGGAAGAGATTAGGGCACCATTTCACTCCTAAATGGAGTTTACGGTCCCTGGACCACTTCTCCTTGGGTTTACGGCCGTAAACCCATATGGTTTATGGTCTTTTGATGTTTTCAAGTACTAAACTCTTTAAGGAAGGGATCTATGCAAGTTTCCAAGGCTTAGAAGGGACTAGGGCACACTTTGGCACCCTTTTTAGGGTTTACGGTCCAAAGTGTTCTTGGACCGTAAACACCTTTGATCCTTGGTTTCCTTGGTGTTTTCTTGATGTATAGAAGTGTAACAAGCCTTATTATACTCTAGGATAGAAGTACTTACAAGATAGAGGCTTGAAAAGGTGCTAAAAGTCCAAGAACACTAGTGTGTGTTCTTGGTGAAACTTGAAGATCTAACCTTTTGGAATGATTTCACGGATGGAAGTGTGTTAAATCACTAGATTAAGTAATATATCAACTTATTAGGGCTAGAAACACTTACAAGTTGAAGATCTTGAAGAATTTTTGGATGATACTTGAGAGAGAATTGAGTTTGGATCTTGAATTTGTGAAAAATGGTAAATAATGACTAAGTGTCATATATATACCCCCAATTTAGGGTTTACGGCCGTAAACACCTTTGTTTAGGCTGTAAACTCCACACTCTTGGAGATTTGGGACTTTATTGTTGCACAATAAACCCTAGATCATCCTCTCTCTTGGTATCTCCTGAAGTACTAATCTTAAAATACTCAAACTTATTCCAAAAAGCTTGAAAATTAGCAGAAACAGTTTTGACTCCTATTGAGGTGAATGGTTGTACAGAATAGAAATTTCGGGTTGTCACAATCACACCTAGCAACAGTTTTTCGGGTATTACGCGAAAACCATCTTTATGCTAACCCAAAAAAAAATTGATATCTCAAACGCAGATCGAGTACTAGGGCCATATATTTTTAGAAAATGGGGTATCGGCTGATCCGACTAAAACTCAGGCTATGTTGGGGCGGCCGCTTCTGAAAATCCTTCGTGAACTCCGAAGTTTTTTGGGGTTAACCGGTTACTACCACAAGTTTATTCAAGGATACGGTAAAATAGTGTTACCGTTGACCGAACAATTGAAAAAAGATGGGTTTAACTGGACCGACGAGGCTACAAAGGCATTTCAATAATTGCAACAGGCGATGACGCAAGCATCAGTCTTAGCCTTGCCTAATTTTTCCAAAACGTTTGTGATCGAGACCGATGCCTCAGGATTTGGGGTGGGAGCAGTCCTGATGCAAGAAGACCGACCAATAGCATTTTTCAGCCATGTGCTTGGTACCCGAGCTCGGTTAAAGTCGGTTTACGAATGCGAGTTTATGACGATTGTGCTAGCTATTCAAAGGTGGTGCCCTTACCTGCTGGTCCGTAGATTTTTTATTCACACTGACCAAAGGAGCTTGAAGTACTTACTTGAGCAACGCACTGTCTCCGAAGACCACCAACAGTGGTTATCAAAATTACTCGGGTACACGTTTGATATCGTTTATCGCCCGAAAAGGAAAATAAAGCCGTAGATGCACTCTCCCGGATGAAACTTAAAACGCAACTACAGGCTCTCACGAAAACATGTAAAATCGATTGGGAAGCACTAAAGGATGATCTTGAAACCACAAGTGAAATCGTGACTCTTAAGCAAAAATTAGCTAATGGAATTCTGGTACCTACAGGTTATACGGTAAGTTCTGGGATGTTACTGTATAACGGGCCATTAGTGTTGGATCGAGGGTCTCACTAGATTCAAACATTGTTTAAAGAATTCCATGATGAGGTTGTAGGAGGCCATTTAGGGGTTTAGAAAACGTATCAACGTATGGCGCGAGAGTTCTTTTGGTACGGGATGAAGGGTGATACTGCTAGACTAGTCGCGGAGTGTGATGTTTGTCAAGGAAAAAAATATTTTACTTTAACTCCAAGTGGGTTACTTCAGCCGCTAGAACTTCCGACAAAAGTATTGTCGGAAATCACCATGGATCTAATCGATGTATTACCGCGTTCCGAGGGGTACACTGACATTTTTGTGATTGTGGATAGGCTAAGAAACTATGCTCATTTTGTTCCCTTAAAACATCCATATACGGTTGTGTCTGTTGCACATGCTATTGTTAAGGAAGTGGTTCGTTGCATGGTGTGCCCGAGTCAATCGTCTCCAATCGTGACAATGTATTTGTAAGTCAGTTTGGCGGGAATTATTCTGCTTACAAGGAACGATTTTCAAGCATATTACTGCTTACCATCCCGAAATAGACGGTCAGACGGAAGTTTTCAATCGTTGTGTACAGACCTATCTTAGATGTTTCGTCCAAGATACCCCGAAGAAATGGGTAAAATGGATTTCTTGGACAGAATATTGGTATAATACCTCTTTTCATACTGCCACAAAAACTACACCTTTTAAGGTATTATATAGACGAGACCCCCCTTATTTAGTTTACTATGGTCACGAGAGGACAGTGGTGGGATCGGTTGAAGAGTAGTTGGCTGAAAGAGACCGTAGTGTGCAGGATTAAAGTGTTATTTTTTTCAAGCTCAACAAGTGATGAAAAAACAGGCCGATCTACATCGTCGTGAGGTTAAGTTTGTGGTTGGGGACCTGGTGTATTTAAAATTGAAACCGTATCGAAAACATTCTGTACTCAGGTGTAGGAACGAGAAGTTAGCTCCTTGATATTTTGGGCCTTTCGAAATAAAAGAACGGATTGGTAAGGCAGTGTATCGTTTGCATTTACCGACATCTTCCCGTATACACAATGTTTTCCATATCTCAATGTTATGTAAAGCTATTGGCAATCAGGTTACAACTCCTTAGTTATCGGGCACTTTAACTGAGGAGATGGAGGTCTTACTCAAACCAAGTCAAGTAGAAGGAGTGGGAGAGGGAGCCTTGAGTAAAGAGATTTTGGTTCGTTGGTTGGAGCTTTTAGAATATGAAGCTACATGGGAGTTATTTGTGTTGAGTTTTGAGCACTATAACACTCCTATGGTGCACATGCAACCCTAGATGCTTTGGATCTATGTTTTCTCTAATTATACATGCATTTTCAATTATCCAAAGAATACATCCTAACTAGCATACAATTGAAGCTATACAATATAAAACCTAGTTTAGATGAATACCTCTTGATGTAGGGTGTAGTTCTTGGCCTTTGAAAGCTTGAGCACCTCAAGTGTGATGCCTCTAATGTGTCACAAACACCAAATGCAAGAGGAGGCTTGAGATAATAAGTTACTTAGCACAAAATCAATATCAAACTCTTAGAATGATGATCTAGCCAATTTTGGCTCTAGTGGAGTCCTTTTATAGTGTAGCAAATGCTAGGGTTACACCATGCAAATCCTAATGACCTTTCATATTACTTAGGCTCCATGGGTTAAACCTCCATGGACTATCCATGGACTATCTCATTGGTTTAGCCCATCCTAAATAACCATGGATCATTAGCCCACACTATAAGAATCATTGATTTACATAATCAATCCCCACATATTTAATTAGTCTCTTTTGATCACAAAATTAATTACAAATTAATTCTTGATCAATATTAATTAAATAATATGATTATTCAATTAATATATTATACTTATAATATATTAATAAGTCATAAATAACCTTATTCTCAAAAGTCTATCCTCTCAAATTGCACCGGTGAAGGCAACCCAAAAGGACCATGCTACTATCGGGTCAAGTACATCCCAGTTATAGTTATGGGCTTAGAAACTAAATCCAACAGTCTCCCACTTGGATAAGTCTAATAACTATAACTGCCAATGCAACTCCAAAACCCGATTAGCAATCGTAACTCTCAAAAGCCGCCGTCGAACTCTGACCCAGTCAGTGACCCGTCCTTTAGATAAGGGATCATAGATTCCTCTGTTCTCAAGATATCTATGCGGACAAATACATGGAACATAGTCATACTTATTGTCCTGCAATTTGTTTCCCGATTTTCGATTCGTCTGACATAGAACATAACTGAACACATCAATTTAGTTCTGACCGGGCCCATCACATAGTCAAAATAGAATCATCGAGGGGCCGAAGATATCGCTTTTAATCCTTTTAGGATAAAAGGAACAGATAAACTTCGAAATTATATGCTTGTACTAACTACTCATTAAGTCATGCACAACGATACATTTTATAGCATCAAGTTACTGATGCATTTTCGTATCATCAATGCACAACCAACTCATAGTTAACAACTCATATATCTTAGTTTGAAGATTATATGATATTATCGTCTCACAATCACTCGTGATAAATTCCATGAAGTGATTCAGGTGAGCGTGGGTTAATCCAATACTCAAATCTTATTTCAGGAGTACTCACGAATAGTGTAGCAAACTTTTGCTATGCCTAACGCCTTAGACAATCTACAAGACAACTCATGACAGTCTAGCCTCATTACCTACTTCCAAAGTATGACCGACTGTGGATGGTTTGAATAATCTTATTTTCGGGAAGTCAAAATATGCAAAGTGAAACACAAGAATAATACTAATCCTATATGGCCCCAAAACTTTTGAGTATAAATAAAACACCTTTTATTTAATCACCATATTGATTATACATTATTCTTTGTATATTGTTTCGATTTATCAACTGATACTTGAATTAAAACAATAGCTATCCCATGCTCCAAGCATGCACACTATATTTACCTACGGTCCTTACTTTGTGAAATAGATCAATTGTAAACATTTCCAACGATACTCATTTCATAATTCCAAATCTTTATCGTAAGTGTAAGAATACCAAGTTCTTGCCACTTACTGTAATTTGTTAGATTCTAAACGTATATGCAGTGATCCTTTTGTAATGACTACGTACACAAGTCACAGAGACTTTGTCAATTACAAAACTATCCATTGGAGATTGTTACAAGACAATTTCATAGATCCAAAGTCTCATATTCAAAGCACATTCCTTTGAACATCCTTGTTGCATAAAAGTTTCTAACTTTCTCATAGATTCTTGATATCCATCTCCCTTTATGGAAACATTTCCATATTTTCCATATGACAACTCACTGTTAATAAAATCCTGTCTATTCATAATAATATCAAAATGGTCCATCCATTACTATACTTCCAACTATCCATAAGCAACCAATCTTTGGCGAACCTTGGATTGTTTTTAGCAGTTGTTTAATAACTTTAGTCATAGAAATCACATGCATAGTCAACTTTAACTGGAATGGCCACAGAAACAAGAATATGTCAACACGATAGGTTACAAACCTCAAGTCGTGTGCTAGTGATTAACAATAAGTTTACTCTTGATTAGTTCTTGAAACTTTTCAAGACCTTTAAGACTCCCACTAACCTCTTGACATATAAGATTCTCTTTGTCAAGAAACATTACTTGAAAAACAAATATTCAAGAGTTAGTGCGGTTTCTTATCAAGACAAACACTTCACACAATTGGTCTTAGTCGGTCTTTGTTTTATCCAAAACATCACAACTTACCAATTTCAAATGTACAAGAGTAGAAAACATTTTACTCTATATTTGATAAGTGTTATAAACCTTTCTTAAGATTATGTCACTCAAGTTACAATCTTGGAGTATGACTCTAAGACCTGATTTTGGAACGAAGTATGATTTATCTTTTTTATTTAACCATTTTAACAATTCACGATTCCTCTTCTTAGCCATACAAATGCACTAAGATGTCCTTAGAGGATAAATTGTGATATGGTTTCATAATCAATAAGATAATCATAAAACACGATACTCAAGTACTCTCCCATCTTTTCAGATTGGAGAAACTTTCATCTTTCTGCCGACTTTGATTCTTCTTATTCGTTCTGCTATACATTGAAACTTTTTTCAATGATTCAGAATTACACTTAATCTTGTAAGCATAACCATATTTACTAAACTTTAGTAAACCATAATGAATAGTCTTATCGTGTTTTGTGGTGGACCTGATCAACGCACAACCAAGTGTACCCGATCCCCTAGTCCTTCACTTAACTCACCTCTGTATGTGAACAAGGAATTAATCCTAATTTCCCAAAGATGAAGGTTCTCATTCATCACACAATACAAGTTGCATGATCCCAAGTTTCTGTCCAATCGAAACTTGGGTGATGAGAATCTTTCCTTATTTGGTAAATTTAGACACTACCACAAACGAAAGAATCAAATCCATATTGCTAAAAAATACAAACATCAATTTTCACATATGCTATTGCAAGGAAATATAAATAAGATAAAAAATCAAAATTTTATTTATTTATAAAAGGTGCGGAAAAAACTTTTCCTTACAATGCAATTACATATGAAAAACAATGTTACAAAATATTTCCTAAGCAATCTATCATAACTCCTAAGCAGCAGCTAAAAAATCTGATCCGCGACCAGATTCAACTTGCTCTTCCTTTAAGCTTCCTTTCTTTTCTTCGATCCTGTAAAACATCAAAATGTAATTTCATTACATCATGTATTAAGAATCTCCAAATGGGAACTTAATAGAGTTAGATAGTGGATTTACTTGAAGTTTAGTCAAACCTTTTTTACTTTACCTTCTCTTAGATCTTTCAGGTATTCAGGGCAACTTTACTTCCAATGTCCCTTCAAATGGCAGTAGAAACAAGTGGACTTTTTGGCATTTGCACATGGAACTATCTCAGAACTGGCTTTTCTCTTATGGTCAAATCTTTTGACCATAGCCAATTCTTCCCATAGGAGAAGGGATCTGTTCTGGACTATCTATATCATTTCGTATGTCCATGGCAGCTTGGGAAGTAGATCTTCCAATCAAATTTGGTTGATCATTGCGCCAAATCATTTCTGATTCAGCAGCAATAAGCAAATAGCTAAGATCAATAAGGATCACGTCGCGGTCTGTCATGTAGTAGTCTTTAACAAACTTACTATACGACTCGGGAAGTGACTGAAGAACCAATTCAACATCCAACTTCCTTGGGAAAACGACACCCAACATTCCCAGCTTGTCAATGTGTGACTTCATATCCAAGACATGTTCACACACAGACCTTCCATCTTGGTGTTTACTAGCCAATATGGCTTGAGTGACCTTGAACTTTTCAAGTCTTGAAACTTGTGGGTCAGGGAGAATAATTGGAGGAGGTGGAGGAAGTGAAGTATGATATTGTGGAATATCATCTTCATGTGGAAAGCTTTTGCTAAAAGATTCGGGAAGACCATAGTTGTCTGAACTAGACATCTACAAGGGAGAAATTCAAGTTAGTTGATTTAAGTCCTTAATATAACTCCCAAAACGAAATATTAAGGCTAGGACCCAACACAATATTTTACAATTGCGAAGAGGGATGCCGTAATCCAATTGTAAAATATTTGAAGGTAGGTAAATGATGATTTACCAATTTCCACCATAAAAAACGAAACAGATTATTAAGTTTTAAATGGATTGAAATTCCTAGATTCTTTGAGATTCATTGAACTTCTCAATGGCATGTTTAAATCTCGATTGTCCCCTTCAAGTCTGTGACTGGGATGCCGAAGATCACAAGCAAGGTGTGAATAACCATGCAAATTAGCTTCGTACACTCAATGTTACAAATCACCTAATCAATGTGCCGGTTAACCACACACGCTCCATTGATCTATAATTAACATCAGGCTACCATTTGCCACACATTGTCAGTCCCAGATTAGTGTGCCGGTTAACCACACACGCTCCACTAACGACTAAACAAGGTGCAAAGTGTAATGTCATGGATTAGGACCATTTTCACATTTTCCTAAAGTAACTAAGATTGGGAATTTAATAAAAGTTTAGTTACTTTATAATTATCATTATACTTTTAACGAGAATTAATGTCCTATCCTACCCGTTCGGCTAGCGACCCTCCGCCAGTCAAGGAAGCGGTGGGTGAGAGTGGACACCCATTAAACTACAATTTTATAGGCAGTAACCTTATACCCCCTTATAGACTGGCTTCGTGAATGAGGCCTACTAACGGTAAAACTGACTTGTCATATATATAAATCTTAACTTTTAATATAATAATAGTATAAGGGTTGAATTTTAACTTTTAAAACTCTAAGGATTGAAATTAAATGTTTATGTTGTGAGACTTTACAAATTCAAAAACTTGACGACAAGTTTTGAAACTTTTCAAAACTCTTGGTTTCCATAACTTATGAGTTAATGTTAGTTTTATGAAAAGACTCTTGATTTTCCATAACTTGAGGACAAGTTATGGAGTTCATTAAAACATTTATGATAAGACTTTTCATGTTCCATAACTTGAGGACAAGTTATGGAACTCATTAAAGAACATTTAGATCAATTCTAACAAGGAAAATTATCATATAATTTTTTTAATCATGATCTAAACTAACTTATAAGGCAAAATAGTTTCAAATCAAATGATACAAGTAATTAGCTTAACATATCAACTAACAACTATCATAAGAATTTTGACAACTATCTTTTGACGACTCTTGGAATTCATAACTTGTGAGTTTAATGTTATTTTAATGGATGAGACTTTTCATTTTCCATAACTTGAGGACAAGTTATGGAGGTCATTAAAATCATTAAGATCAACATTTTAACTAACAAAAATTATCAAGTAATTTATCTATGATCTAGTTAAACTCATGAGTCAAGATAATTCATATCAACAATTGCAAGAAATTAGCCTAATCATATAAACTACTACAAATCTTGAATTTTTGACAATTATCTTTTTAATTGGATGAGCATGATCACTACCATATTAAGAAAACAGATTATATGTTTCAAAAAACAGTTTGTGGTAATGATCATAATCCAATTCTGGCCAAAAACTCAAAAATCTGCACCCAGAGCCTTCAACTCGACGAGTGCATCAACTTGACACGTCGAGTAGCCCTTTTACTGAGTGGACTCGTCGAGTCAGCCAGTGGACTCGGCGAGTTCATTAGTCAGAGGCAAAAAAACATTTTTTTCAACTTTGAAAACTAGTAAGCATCAAGTATAACAGAAAACAATCATAGGCTCTGATATCACTGTTGAGTTTTGAGCACTATAACACTCCTATGGTGCACATGCAACCCTAGATGCTTTGGATCTATGTTTTTTCTAATTATACATGCATTTTCAATTATCCAAAACATACATCCTAACTAGCATACAATTGAAGCTATACAATATAAAACCTAGTTTAGATGAATACCTCTTGATGTAGGGTGTAGTTCTTGGCCTTTGAAAGCTTGAGCACCTCAAGTGTGATGCCTCTAATGTGTCACAAACACCAAATGCAAGAGGACGCTTGAGAGAATAAGTTACTTAGCAAAAAATCAATATCAAACTCTTAGAATGATGATCTAGCCGATTTTGGCTCTAGTGGAGTCCTTTTATAGTGTAGCAAATGCTAGGGTTACACCTTGCAAATCCTAATGACCTTTCATATTATTTAGGCTCCATGGGTTAAACCTCCATGGAGTATCCATGTACTATCTCATTGGTTTAGCCCATCCTAAATAACCATGGATCATTAGCCCACACTATAAGAATCATTAATTTACATAATCAATCCCCTCATATTTAATTAGTCTCTTTTGATCACATAATTAATTTCAAATTAATTCTTGATCAATACTAATTAAATAATATGATTTCTCAATTAATATATTATACTTATAATATATTAATAAATCATAAATAACCTTATTCTCAAAAGTCCATCCTATCAAATTGCACTAGTGAAGGCAACCCAAAATGACCATGCTACTATCGGGTCAAGTACATCCCAGTTATAGTTATGAGCTTAGACACTAAATCCAAGAATTTGATATTATCAATTGCCAATTTCCAGATTTTCACCTTGAGGACAAGGTGCGTGTTTTGGATGGGAGTAATAATATGCCTAGACCTGGACGGTGTGGACACGGTTTTGGTCAGGTGTATCAAAGAAGGATTGAGTAAGCTACAAGGAAGAGTAAGAAGTAATTAGGATAGTTTATCTTTGGTATTTTACTTTAATAAGGATTCGTTTGTTTATCCAGATGTTTTATTAGATTAGGATTTGTTTTCCTTTAGTTTAGCTTTCTTTGTAACAATAGCAGATCACTATAAATATAGTGCACCATAGCTGGTATGTATCATCGATTAATAAAATAAGTCATTGACTATTCTGGGAGATCTCCTATTCTCGAACTCAGGAACCTTAGATCGGAACTTATACCTATCATTCTCACCAGAGAAACCACTCGAAGAAGGTTTGTCTGCCTACTTCCTTTTCGATTTTATCTACAAATCAACGAATCATTATATATACGACTTCAATTTGATCAGCATCCGACACAAAAGCAATCAGTAAACATGATTTGAACTCACCGTCTTCTATTGTACTCTAACGACGACACATGTAAGCAGCTGACGTCTTCTGACATATTCTGTTGATCTATAGGAACTATATGTCTAACATTATGAAACTTAATAAAAGTAAGAGGTCCACGATTCTTTATAATCCAAACATCTTTTTTATCAACTAAACATTAAGTATTTGAAGCTGCAACAAAATCTTTCTGTCCAAACCATGACATGGCATGAATCCATCTTGAGCTCCCTGCAAATCGTTCATTTTAGTCAATTCAATAAAATCGGATACTTAATAGTCAAGTTCTTGAAGTCAACTTACCAAGCCAGTTGCATATAAGATCATATTCTCCAACATATACAACCAATTTCAAATTCTCTCTTAAAAGTTTTGGAATTCCACATTCAAGATTTCTAATGCAGTCATTCATCATTACTTCATACATTTCATCACTACACGAGTACATGAAACATAATCTATATATTTTGGTATTCCTAATGTTTTTTTAAATGATGATTGGCCTAGAAAATTTTCCACTCTTGAAATTCATAACACAATTTACCCTCACATTTCTTTCTTATATTATCAATTATTAAATCATATATTTGGGTACATTTAGATTCAAAATATGCAGTTGAGAGTTGAGATTGGTGAGGAAACGAAAAATAGCCCAATACTTTTAATTTTCCAGGAATTTTTAGATACAAAGATGTTCACGATTCTATCAGACATTTGATTAATTCATTACTTGGGTTCTCTGTTTCTCGGATATTTATTCTTGGGTTGGGTAATGGTCAAAACAAGTCAATTTTTCTTTGTAAATACAAAAAAAAAGAGTACTTACTTTACTATAACATCCTACTTTCCCGATGTAATAATTATTCATTTTCTTTTTTATTTTCTTTCGCTATCAAAATTACTTTTTAGGTTGATACGGTCGATTTGAATGGCAACTTTTTGGCTCATGTATGTCATCTTGTTGGAGCAAATCCGATTTTATTAGTTGTAACCTATGACTAAGGCATTCCTTTTTTTCTCTATTTTTTGGTTGAGTTTTTTTATATTATGTTTGTTAATAATGTATATAAAGGTTGATATTCTTCCAAAAGGGACGGATTTTGATTGTGTTGTGGAAGCCACCATAAAAAAAAGCTTAAGTAAAGCCCTGTTTTCATGGAGGAAGCCTCAATTTTCTGATTTTTTGCTATTAAGTCATTCCTTCTCCATTAACTAAAAAAGGAACACCCATATATAGGTTACTAGCTTACTAGATTATGAGTTATATTTAGAAATATCGTTGTCTATTGTAGTGTTTTAAGTGTCCACATGACAAGTTCAAAGTCATTGGTTGGACGTGTTGGAGTTATCTCTGAAATTCAGATGTAGAAGGAAGTAATACCTTTTTTTTCATCAAGTGTTGTCAGGATCTATTAAGCTATTATTTCTATATTAAATCAAAAAGACACGTAAGATACCTTTTTTGGTGTAGGGGAAGGATGTGTACATTCTAGTTAGTAAGTCAGTACATGGGACCCACAAAATTAAGTTCTTAAACTTCCAAAACAAAATGTTTTCTTTTACTAAAAAAAGTGAATTTTTTTTTGTGATTCTTTAGGGAGCAGATAATGTGGGAAAATTTGCATTTATCAATGCATTATTGAGTAAGATAATTTTTGGATTTTGATAAAAAAAAATCTTTAAAAAGCGACTATTGCAGTTATATTTATGTTAATGACCAATTTAGCATATACAGAGATGCTTGCAAAGAAAGATCCGGTTGCTACATTGGCAACAAAATATAAACCAATACAATTTGTTGTTCTTGGAATCCAATTAACGTTTTCCTTGGAGGAGGAGTATCCATGTCTTTTTGTTTCAACTTTTAATTAATTATAATAAATCTATACGAATGAATGGTATTTTGGTAAAAGTTTAAATTTCCTTGGAGGAGGGGTATGCATGTCATTTTGTTTCAAATTTTACTGAATTATAATAAATCTATATGAAAGAAGGGTATTTTGGTAAAAGTTTAAATCTTAATCTTTTAGGTTTCAATCTTGATGGCGAACTGTCACCAACTATTGGAGATCTCAAAGGTTTCAACATCCATTTTCTATATCCAAGTTAAAGCAGGTTCAACTTTTGCATGTTTACCTCTAAACTTGCAAGAAATTTATTTCCAAGTTCTTTGGTTCATTTAATGACTTCATAAAACAAATTTCATTACTATAAATGACTAGATTCTTCATGGTATAATGTCCAATTAAGTAAAAAATTAAGATTATAACACTATAATTATGTAACTTTCACAAAAATTCAAAGCCTTAATAAGAAAAAAACAGAATTTAATTATAAAATGGAAATTCCATATTAAGTTCTAAAATATGAGCAAAGTAGATATGGTGTAGATTAATGTAAATTCAATCCTGTTAAATAAAATTATTCATCTTTCAATTTACAGTTTTGCCCCCACAGGTTTCAATGTAGGATGGTACAAGAAGGTGCAAGATTTTCTATAAAAACCAAGAATAAGTATAGCTTCATTGTTCAGGTAAATCTACCTTTTTCACTTCGATTCTTCACCCATTGTTCATGAACACTAATGAAGGTTCACATAGGGTTATTTTGGTAAATTATCATTTTTTATAAGTAGAGAGTACTTATCTTATTTTTGTTATCCATTGCAGAGTAATGCAGAACATGAAAATATTTTTGTGGCAATGATACCTGGCTTTATATGGTCTGACTGTAGGTATCATATTGTAACATCCAGATTCTTGGAGGTATTCAAGTTTATTGTAATTTGGATTTTGGGCGAGACCACTTCATAGTGAAGGCATTCAACGACGTGGTGATGGTTGAGGTATCACATACTTTAAATGGCTGACACAACGTGGCAGTCTATGGCCACGGCGTGATAGTTGTTTAATGAGAAACCCAAATATCTGGGTTTTCACCCCTATTTAAGGGGATGTGATGGCTAAGGTTGCTCACCCTTGACCTCCATCACACCCTCTCATCCTCCAAGCAAACCCTAACCTCCATTCTTGCTCTCTAATCTTTTTGTGTTGATTTTTGGGGATTAAAAGAAAAAGAAGGTGTCGTTTGGACTTGGATTCAGCAAGCATCTCTTCTCATCATCTTGTTTTGCATCTTATGGACTCTTGTAAGTCCCCAAGTTCCATGCTTTTTAGTTTAGTGTGTATAGATCTAAGTTTCTATGCCATATTCTTCATGTTGGGACACATTGGAGTGATGGGATTCCATAAAATTGCCAAATTTATGGATCCCCAGAGTCGTTTTGTGGTTATGAGTCTTAGATATGGAGTTTTATAGAGTTTTGAACTCTTGCATGAGATCTTGGCCCCCTTTTTACTCTATTTGACCTAGCTTGAGCTCAATCTATGCATTGGACATGCATTACTATAAAGCAAAGATTTTTATGGTCCATTGGATGAGAGAATGCCTTCTGGGAAGATTGAATAGCTAGTTTTATGGATTAACAGCTTATTGGATTAAGCTGCTCTGAACAGTCCCCACGGCGTGGCGAAGGGTTACCACGACGTGGCGGATGACAGCCATGCGACTGTTTTGTCCTGTAGTCTCCACGGCGTGGCTAGAGGCTAGCTATGACGCGACTGACTAAGTTGACTTTTGACCAAATTTTTTGACCAAGTTTGACCTAGGGGTATTTTGAGTATATTTTAGTAATAGTTTGAAACTAGGTCACTTTTTGTTGTAAATGTGACCTGTAGAGTTGGTATCCGAAGCTGTGTTGTGTTCAACTACCATTTCAGACTGAGAGGTGAGTTTTCCTCACTGTACTTGTGAGTCGAAGGCACCAATGCCGACCCACTAGGTTATGTATCCTGGTATATAGGATGTTATTATATGGTAGTGATTGGTAGATCTGTCTATTAGTCTATTGACTGGTTATATGATTATCTGTTTGCTGGATATATGTTATCTGTTATGTATATGTCGACATAGTGGGGATGGGTTGAGGCAATGCTGATTTGTATGGAAGCCAGTAAACCTAGGAGCAAGCCAAACATAAGCTATGGGCCCGAAAGGCAAGCCAAAATTATGATGTGGGCTCTGGAGTAAGCAAGACATGAGTTGTGAGCCGGAAGGCAAGCCAGACTCATGTTGTGGACTCAGGGGTAATCCCGTCTGTTAGTTGTGGACCCAGTATGGATGCCGTTATATGTTTTATGGTGGTACGTGGGGGAAATCACTAAGCTTTAGTTTAAAGTTTTAGTTTATTGTTTCAGGTACTTCAGATGATCGTGGCAAGGCGAAGGCGTGATCTTGCACATTCTTCGATGACATGTTTCTTTGGGATTTATGACACACTGATCTTGTGATATTTGTATTTGGTACTTGGCTTGGATATGAGTTTTATTTGAAAACAATGATTTCTTCCAAATTTGAAAAATGTTATCATTATTTTGGAATGTTACAAGTTAGTATCAGATCCCTGGTTTGAGAGAATTGGATGAGCACTCTTGTGAATCCAGACTCAAAGTAAGGGTCTATAAAAGTTTTCAAAATGATTTTCAAAGTTGGTTTCAAAAGTAACCAAGGAGAGAAGAGATCTGTACGATCATCTGGAGCAAGAAAGTATACCCCAAGATACCCCCACTGTTATTTGTTTATAATTCCTATGATGGAACTGCATGCTAGTGATAGGATAGGGATCTTCGAGAATTGCATGATAAAATTGTCTGATGTATGATGCCTGATAGCCTAGGAGAACTCTCTGTTTGATATATGAAATTGACATCATTACTGTAGTTACTTAGTGTGTGCACCATAGTTTTACATAACGAACATTCTATAATGTGAGAATATTTGATTTGGCCTTATTTCCTGTTCCTTGTATGGTTGTGGGCTTAGGGTAGAACCAAGTATTCGACTGTATATATAGGAGCTAGCGTTATGTATGATTAGCATGCACGAGTGGCTGCAGGGTTGGTGGAAGTTTCATGAGTGAGTATGTGGATGCAACAGGCCAGTTGAGGAGTGATTAGCCTCTCTCTCTCTCTCTCTCTCTCTCTTTAGAGAGAGAGAGAGAGAGAGTGTGTGTGTGTGTAGAATGTATGTGTATCCTAGTTATGGGTTGTTTTCAGGTAGTTTTGTGATGATCCTGAGAGACAAATATGGGTAGGTATGGAAGGTAGTATGGGCCGGTACTACTGAAAGCACATGACCCGTACGCGTATCAAGGAAATCACAAATGAAGAGGGTTAGCTTCTCTGTGATGATTGTATAATATGAATTGTGGAAATTTCTGATACATTTATTGGTATGGTGTTCACGAGAGGATATGGTTTTGGATTTGGAGCGGGTGGCCATGATAGGTCAGGGTTGACTGATGATCAGATTTACAAACTGATCGCCATCGAGGTGGCTACTGCTGTCAGGGGTTCTATTCCGGAACTGTTTGGGTATATCAAGACCGCTATGATCAAGCTATTCGATGATCGCTATGCTGCCTTCACTGAGGCTGTTGTTGCTGCAGCTACCGCTGCTGTTGCTACTAATGGGATTCGAGGGGAGAGATCATTCCAGTATCGGGACTTCGACAACACGAAGCCCCCAGAGTGATACGGTCAAGGACCCGATTGTGAAGATGAGGTGGTTGCATGATGTGGAGGGTTGTTTCTGTTGGATTAATGTCTAAGTCCATAACTATAATTGGTAAGACTTGACCCGACCCGGCATGGTCCATTTGGGTTGCATGGCATCATGCATTTGGATAGACTATAATGAGAGAAATAACACTTAAGGTTGGTTAATATATTATAAGTTCTAATATATTAATAAGGTTATTTAATTAGTATTGATCAAGAATTAATTTGGAATTAATTAAGTGATCAAAAGGAGACTAATTAAATATATGGGTTGATTGTGTAAATCATTCATTCTTATATATGTGGGCTTGTGATCCAAGATTCCTTATGTTGGACTAAGTCCATGGGGTGACCCATGGATACTCCATGGAGGTTAAAATCTATGGAGCATAAGGAATGGGTAAAGTTATGAGTTATATGGTGTAACCCTAATAGCCACCATATAAAAGAATCCTATGGCTCAAGAAATCGTGCACTAATGTGTGAGTGTGAGGGCTAGACGATTTCAAGGAGTGTTCAAGTTTCTCTCAAGTTATTCCAAGTGTATTTGGTGTTGTGTGAACCATTTGAGGTGTCACACTTGGGGCACTAGGCACTCAAGCTTCATGAAGACATTCTACATCAAGAGGTATGTATTCTATCTTGTTATATTTATTATTTTGTATGCTAGATTAGGATAATACCTTGGATGTTCTTAATTGTATGTATAATAGAGAAAACATAGATCCAAGGTATTTAGGGTTGCATGTACACTTAGGAGTGTTAGAATGCTCATAACCCAACAGTTGTATCAGAGCCTAGGCTTGTTTTTTTGTTATACTTGCAAAAGTAGCTGAAAAATCGATTTGGATGCATATATTCGATTGTTTTGGCTGGAATTGGACTAGGAACATTACCCTAAGATGTTTTTGGACTTATAAACTTGTTTTTGATGTGGTAATGTTCATGCTAATCCAATTTCTAAGATAATTGTCATAATTTCAAGATTTGTATTAGTTTGTATGTTCATGCTAATTTCTTGAAGATTGATGATTTGAATTATCTTGTTCTTATGAGGTTCTTAGATTAATAGAAAAGTTGTGTGAAATAGTTGTTTTCAATCCATTTTAATCTAAGAGTTGATTCCAAAGTGTGTTTTTGTAACTTGTCCTCAAGTTATATGAAAAGTCACATTTACGAATCATAAAACTCATAAAAGTTGGCAAAGGTTACAAAATGAAGAGTCTAGTTCTAATTAAATGGTTTTATGACTCCATAACTTGTCCTCAAGTTATGGAGGTTCAAGAGTCTCTTCATTAAATTAAAAAAAAGTGTAACCTTAATTCGTTCCATAAGTTACAATAAAAAAAGTTATTTTTTTTATTAATTAGTTTAAAGTAGTTTTAATTAAAACTACTTTAAACTCATAAGTTATGGAATTAATTAGTTTTGAATAGTTTCAAAACTTGCCCTCAAGTTTTCGAATTTGAAAAGTTTTCACTTTTGAATACTTTAATTCCAAGTTAGCTCTTAGAATTTTAAAAGTTAAAATTCAACCCTTATACTTTATAATATTATAAGTTAATAATATTTATATATATGTATAAGAGTAAAGTCAGTCTTACCGTTAGTAGGCCTCATTCACGAAGCCGATCTATAAGGGGGGTATAAGGTTACTGCCTATAAAATGGCAGTTTAATAGGTGTCCACTCTCACCCACCGCTTCCTTGACTGGTGGAGGGTCGTTAGCCGAACGGGTAGGACAAGGACTATAATTCTCCTTTCATTAAAAGTATTAATGATAAATACTAAGTAACTAAACTCTTATTAATACCCAATCTTAGTTACTTAGGAAAATGTGAATTTGGTGCTAACCCATGAAATTACACTTTGCACTTTGCTTAAGTCGTTAGTGGAGCGTGTGTGGTTAACCGGCACACTAACCTGGACTTAACAAGGTAGGCAAAGGGTAACTTAATATTTATCATAGTATCGGTGGAGCGTGTGTGGTTAACCGACACACTGATTAAGGGGTAAATATTAAGGGTACCAAGTATATTTGCATGGTTATTCACACCTTGTTTTGTGATCCTCGGCATCCCAGTCACAAAACCTGAAGGGCACACTCGAGATTGAAACATGCCTTTGAACAGTTCAATGAATCTCAAAGATCTAGGACTTTCAAATCCAATTAAAACCTAATAAATTATTTCGTTTTTCATGGTGGAAATTGGTGAATCGTCATTCACCTACCTTCAAATATTTTATAGCTTGGATTACGACATCCCTCTTCTAAGTTATAAAATAGTTTGTTGGGTCCTAGCCTTAATATTTCATATTGGGTGTCATATTAAGGACTTTAAATCAACTATCTTGAATATCTCCCAAAAAGATTTCTGGTCTAGACATTTATGATCTTCCTAAATCTCTTGAAACAAGCTTTCCTAAATGAAGATGATGTCCCATGGATATCATACTTCTTTCACCTCCTCCAATTATTCTCCCTAACCCACAAGTTCTTAAAAAGTTTAAGGTCACTCAAGCCCTATTGGCAAGGCAAGGTCTAGGTGTGATCACATCTTGGAGATGTAGTCACATATTGACAAGTCGGGAGAATTGGGTGTCAAAGTCTTGAGAAAGTTGGTGGCTCAACTACTTTGTAAGTCACATCGTGAGTTCTTTTGGGAATCCTATGAAACAGACTAAGACAAGACCCTTAATGATCTTATCTATTTGCTAAGATCAACTTCCTAAAACGCTATGGACATTGACAATGATGACATTGGATATCCAGTAAAGCTCTCTCTTCCCAATGGAAAGGGATCGGCCATAGTCAACTCGGTTGACCCAATGGTAAAGAGAGAGGCGAAGTCTGAGATAGTCCCATTATCAAGGGTCCATAGGTAACTATTGCCAAAGGAAGGGGCATTGGTTACGAAGCTGCCAAATTTACCTAAGGATGTTAAAGTCAATAAGTTTGGCTCTACTTCAGGTAAAGTCCATTGTCTAACTCTATTAAGTACATGCTGATTCTGATCGCGAAGATGGATTTCAATCGCATGGTTCGGTGATAAGAATTTTCGGCTATTACTTAAGAGTCATGATATTTATATTTCTTAGGAATAGATAACAACAACGTTTTCATATGGATTGTAAGGATAAGTTTTTCCGCAAAGTTTTAAAATAAAAGAAAAAGGTTTTGATTTATTTATTTTAAGTATCCTTACAATGGCATTTGTGAAGAGTTGTTGCTTATAAGATTCCATTGATAGCAATATTGGAAAAATGGATTTGATTCTTTCGGTTGTGGTAGTGTCTAATATTACCAAATAAGGAAAGATTCTCATCACCCAAGGTTCAATTGGACCAAAACTTGGAATCATGCAAGTTGTATAGTATGATGAATGAGAACTTTCAGCTTGGAAAATTAAGACTAATTCCTTATGTGAATAAGGAAAGGACTAAGGGATCGAGTACACATTCTTGTGCACTGGTCAAGTCCACCACAAAAGATCAAGAAGACTATTCGTCATGATTTACTTAAGTTCAGTAAATATGGTTATACTTATAAGTTTAAGTATAAGTCTGTAGCATTGGAGAAGTTTCAATGTGAGACAGAACGAATAAGAAGAATCAAAGTATGGCAGAAAGATAAAAGTTTCTCAAATCTGAAAAGATGGGAGAGTACTTAAGTATCATGTTTATGATCATCTTAATGATTAAGATACCATATCACAATTGGTCCTCTAAAGTCATCTTAGTGCATTCTTATGACTAAGAAGAGGAGTCATGAATTGTTGAAATGGTTAAATCAAAAAGATGAGTCATACTTCGTTCCAAAACAATTCTTAGAGTCATACTCCAAGATTGTAACTTGAGTGACATATCTTAAAGAGGGTTTGTTAACACTAGTCAAATGTAAGAGTAAAAGGTTATCTACTCTTGTACATTTGAAATTGGTAAGTTGTGATGTTTTGGATAAAACAGAGACCAACTTAGGCCAATTGTGTAAAGTGTTAGTCTTGATAAAGAATCTGCACTATCTCTTGAATATTTGACAAGCGAGTCTTATATGTCAAGAGGACAGTGGGAGTCTTAAAGCTCTTGAAAGTTTCAAGACTTAATCAAGAATAAAACCTAAAGTCCTTCACTAGCACACGACTTGAGGTTTATAACCTATCGTGTTGAAATTTTTGTGCCTATTCAAGTTGGCTTTGTATAGGAGTTCTGAGAGTTCTCAATTGGTTGCACAACTACTTGGAAGCAATGGCAGGCACCTGAGCTGCCAAATGGCAAGAATTTAAGATTGCACAAGTTTAATCAATATGAGTTTGGATTTGTCACTAACCTTGTCTTGTGATTATGGTTTTGACAAATTCACATGGATAAGAACACATACACTATTAAATCTAAGTGTCATAAGGTTTCTCTCCGATTCATGAAAATGATGGTGAGGAAACACTTTCACTAAGTAGATTTTAGCTAGATAGCAATTGTGATATTTGCATTCTCAAAGTCGTTAGTGGAGCGTGTGTGGTTTACCGGCACACTAACATGGACTTGTGAGAAGTGGCAAAGGTCTAAACAATTGAGACTATGATTACGGCATCCCTTTTCATAGTTCTAAAATTGTTTAGACACACATGTGAGCTATCTAAGAGAGGTGTATGATTTTGATAAAGTTTTATCAAAACAATCTAGTATCAGAAATCTGAACTTTGGTAAGAAAGTCAGCTGATTTCTGAGTACATGTCAAAGCTAGTGGGAGCATAAGTGTTATGCTAATAATCATCATGTTAGTGGAAGCATGATAATTATGAAAAAGGTTGCAAGTTAGCAATGTTAATTATAGAAAACAAAAGTTTCAATTCGTGAGGTTGCAGGGGTTGAAAAAGTTGTTTTGCTATAATTAAGGGAGAGGAAATTATACTTCATTTCAATTCTAAAAGCTTAGATTGAGATTTTAATCGTATTTAATCAAGGATATATATATGAATTTCATGTTGGAATGGCTCAACATAAGGAAATTCTATATATGGGTCCATTATTTGCGTTCTAAAATTCGATTATGATTACGACATCCCTTTTCATAATCTGAATTTTGAGAACTTGGCAAATTGAAATGGAAATATTATAGCAAAAGACTGGTTTAGTATTTATGTGAGACATCATGAATCGTGTCCCATATGCTTCGGATATAGGATCGATTACATGTGCTATATTCATCCTTTCTAAAATTTTCCAAATGCCTGGGGCATTATGAAGGGAAAAGGTCTAGAATTGGATATGACTAAAATGATTAAGCAATTGTCGAGGACAATCTAAGGTTTACCAAAGATTGGTTGCTCAAGGACAGTTGGAAGTATAATGTTAATTCTGGAAGGACCATATTGACATAATCTGTAAGGAGGCAACTCTTGTTCAGAAGTGATAGTCAAAATGGAATATGGAAATGTTTCAAAGTTAGAAATTATTCAATCTGTGTAAGATTAGGAAACTTAATGAAAGAAGGATGTTTCCAAGGAGCTGATCTCCTTTGGAATGCTCTGTAATGACTGTTGTCAAGTCTTTCTGATTTCGTGCATAATCATTAAGAGGATCAATGCATATAAGTTTAGAATCTAACAGATTTCAGTAAATGGCATGAATTTGGAATTCTTGCATTTGCAGTAAGGATTTGGGACTTTGAAAAGAGGATCATTGGAGTGATGTTCAATTGATCTATTTTACAAAGTAAAGATCATAGACAAACATAGTATGCATACTTGGTGTATGGCATGACTAGTGTTTAGAAAACATAGTGTACATGCTTGGAGCATGGGACAACTATTGTTTTAAATTCAAGTATAAAGTTGATAAAACCGAAACAATGAATAATGAGTAATCAGTATGGTGATAAATAAAAGTGTTTATTTATATTCATAGGGTTTGATACCATATTTGATTCATTTATTCTTGTGTTTCACTTTGCATGTTTTGACTTCCAGAATAACTAAGTCGCTCTTCCTGAATGATTAAGTTATTCAAACCATCCACAGTCGGTCATATGTTGGAAGTAGATATGAATCAAGACTGTCATGGGTTGGTTTGTAGAGGTCCAAGTTGGTGGACAAAGTGGTGCTACAACACTCATGAGTGCTCATAAGTTCTGAGTATTGGATTCAACCCGCGCTCATTTGAATCACTTCATGGATTTTATCACGAGTGATCATGAGACGATAATATCTTATATTCTTTAAACCTAGAGATATGAGTTGTTACCATGAGTTGGTTATACATTGATTGCACGAAAACGCATTGGTAACTCGATGTTATAAAACGTGCCTTTGTGTATGATTCAACAAGTAGTATAACAAGCCATATGAGTCGAAGTTTATCCATTCCTTTCACCTTCGGGATAAAAGCGATATCTGTGGGCCCCTTGATAATTTAAAGATGATACATATGAGTGCTTGGCCAAGCCAAGACTGATTTGATTTGTTCAATGAGTCAGTCATCATGAATCGGAAATCGGGAAACAACAAATGGACAGAGAGAATGATTGATAATCCATGTCTCAGTCCATATGATATCTAGAATGGAGGAATATATGATCCCTTATCTAATGGACAAGTCATTGACAAAGGTCAGAGTTCATCGACAAGGTCAGAGTTCGACAGAAGCTTTTGAGAGCTACGATTGCTGATCGGTTCCTGAAGTGATACGCAATAATAGTTTTAGACTTATCCAAGTGGGAGACTGTTGGATTAATGTCTAAGTCCATAACTATAATTGGTAAGACTTGACCCGACCCGGCATGGTCCATTTGGGTTGCATGACATCATGCATTTGGATAGACTATAATGAGAGAAATAACACTTAAGGTTGGTTAATATATTATAAGTTCTAATATATTAATAAGGTTATTTAATTAGTATTGATCAAGAATTAATTTGGAATTAATTAAGTGATCAAAAGGAGACTAATTAAATATATGGGTTGATTGTGTAAATCATTCATTCTTATATATGTGGGCTTGTGATCCAAGATTCCTTATGTTGGACTAAGTCCATGGGGTGACCCATGGATACTCCATGGAGGTTAAAATCCATGGAGCATAAGGAATGGGTAAAGTTATGAGTTACTTGGTGTAACCCTAATAGCCACCATATAAAAGAATCCCATGGCTCAAGAAATCGTGCACTAATGTGTGAGTGTGAGGGCTAGATGATTTCAAGGAGTGTTCAAGTTTCTCTCAAGTTATTCCAAGTGTATTTGGTGTTGTGTGAACCATTTGAGGTGTCACACTTGGGGGACTAGGCACTCAAGCTTCATGAAGACATTCTACATCAAGAGGTATGTATTCTATCTTGTTATATTTATTAGTTTGTATGCTAGATTAGGATAATACCTTGGATGTTCATAATTCTATGTATAATAGAGAAAACATAGATCCAAGGTATTTAGGGTTGCATGTACACTTAGGAGTGTTAGAATGCTCATAACCCAACAGTTTCTTCACATATTCTTGCCCGGATGGCCACAAGGTCAAGTACGCCCTGAACCTTCTCTGGTTAGGGGCGAAGGATTGGTGGAGATTGGTGATCATTTCGTATACTCCTGGGCAGAGGGCTGCTATTAATTGGTAGCTGTTCTCGAAGATATTCCGTACGAGATATGTTCCCCTGGTGGAGAGGGAGAGATTGGGTCAGGAGTACCTGGATCTGAGACAAACGACTGAGACGGTGACAGAGATCACCAAGATGTTCCTGGAGACGGCTCCTTTCTGCCCTGAGTTTGCTGCTTCGGAGCATGCTCCTATGGGTCGGTGCTTGAGCATGCTCATGACGGATATTCGGCAGTTTGTGTCTACCCAACGTTAAAGTAACCTCGCTGAGCTTTAGGATGTCGTGAAGAGGCGAGAGATTGAGATAGAGACCTAGACGAGGGAGCAGCGTCAGGCTCCGGTTCAGTCCCATCCTGCAGCGAAGTGATTCAAGCCCGTGGATTCACGATCAGGAGTTCATACTGCACTTGTGGCAAGTACGAAAAGGTTCATGAGGGTGTTTGTCGATCTTCTTCTTCTTTTGGGTGCCACAAATATTGCATGGAGGGGCATTATACGAAGGATTGTCATCAACAGGCCCTAGTAATGAGCATCAGGATTTGTTATTACTATGATTAGGCGGGCCATGTGAAGTCCAAATGTCCCTTACTCGCTACAAGGTCAGTGTAGGCTCCAGCACCGGCCACTTTAAGGATCGTAGATGACGCCAGGGTAGGGCGGACCCCCGAGGGCTCGAGCTCGTGCTTTCTAGCTCTCTGCAGAGGAGGCTAGGGCGGTGGCGGACGTCGTTACTGGTATGTTTCATTTATTTTAATGTCAATTATTTCATGGTATTCTTATATTCATGATTATGCTAGGTATCTTTTTAGTGAATTCCTTGCCTGCTCTTGTGCTTTTTTACTCGGGTGCGATTTAGTCTTTTGTGTCTTAGTCTTTTAGTAGAAGTTTTGTTATGACTCTTGGAGAGTTGAAGTGTTTGTTGTGTGTTTGTATCGCCAACGAACACGGGGTTTCTACATTGAGCATTTATCAAGGTTCTGTTTTGGAGTTTTTCGGGTTCCTTATCCGATTGACCTGATCCGTATTCCCATGGGGATGTGTGTGTGATTGTAGGGATGGAATGTTTAAGAAGTTTTAGTGTGATGATTGACTGTGAGGATCAGCGAGTGGTGGTTCGAAACCCCAAGTGGGAGAGAACTGACTATTTATGCAGAGGGTACCAGGATCGTATCAGCCTTTTGTTATGACACCAGGGCTCTATAGTATCTTCAGCATGGGTGTCCAAGTTATCTTGCATATGTGGTCGACGTATGACTCGGGAAGGAGTTTTCGATTTTGGATGTGCCCGTGGTCACGGAGTTCGCAGATGTGTTTCCGGAGGAATTTTTCGGTGTGCCTCTCGAGAGGCAGGTTAAGTTCAGGATCGATTTCGTCCCTGGTGCAGCCCTGATTGCTAAGGCGTCGTACCGATTGACACCACCAGAGATGCATGAGTTGTCCTCTAAGCTTCAGGAGCTGTTGGGAAAACATTTATAATACCAAACAGTTCCCCTTGGGGAGTACCAATCTTGTTTGTGAAGAAGAAGGATATGTCTCATTGCATGTGTATTGATTATCGAGAGTTGAACAAGTTGACTGTGAAGAACGTTTACCCACTTCCACGAATTGATGACCTTTTTTATCAACTGTAGGGTGCATCTTGGTTCTCCAAGATTGATTTGAGGTCAGGGTATCATCAGATGAGGTTTAGAGAGGAGGACGTGGAGAAGACAACGTTTCAGACTCGTTATGGTCATTAGGAGTTCGTGTTGATGTCGTTTGGTCTCACCAATGCGCTTGTGACATTTATGGATTTGATGAATCGAATGTGTAGGTCGACACTCGATCGATCAGTCATCGTTTTTATTGATGATATCATGGTCTATTACAAGACCAGGGAGCAGCATGAGGAGCATCTGTGAGAGATACTATGAGTTTTGATGTGGGAATGACTGTATGCTAAGTTCTCGAAGTGTGAGTTTTGGTTACGAGAGGTCTGGTTCTTAGGACACCCACTAACCATAACAGGATTATGGTCAACCCGACCAAGATAGAGGTTGTTATGTAGTGGGAGGTTCTAAAGTCTCCTTTAGAGATCAGGAGTTTTCTAGGATTAGCAGGGTATTATTGGAGATTCATTCAGGACTTCTCCAAGGTTGTTGTACCCCTCACTCATCTGACGAGGAAGGGCATGGATTTCCGTTGGGGGCCTGAGCAGCAGGTTGCATTTGAGACACTGAGACAAAAGTTATGTGAGGCCCTGGTGCTGACCCTTCCTGAGGGTGTTGAGGATTTTGTTGTTTGTTGTGATGCTTCCATCACTGGTCTGGGGGAAGTTCTTATGAAGTGAGGAAGGGTTATTGCGTATGCTTCTAGGCAGCTGAATCCGCATGAGGTTTGGTATCTGACATATGATTTGGAGTTGGGAGCAGTGGTGTTTTCTCTTAAAATTTGGCGACATTATCTGTATGGGGTCCGGTGTACAATCTACACATATCACAAGAGTTTGAAATATCTCATGGATTAGCAAAATCTAAACATGAGACATCATAGGTGGCTTCACGTAGTCAAGGATTATGACTGCGAGATTATGTACCACCTGGGGAAAGCGAATGTGTTCGCTGATGCTTTGAGCCGTAAGTCGGCTAGTTTTTCTATTGGGGGCCTATGTATGAGGTTTTCGATTGATTCACCATTGTTGGATTTGATTAGGGAGGCTCAGGCTGAGGGAGTCAAGAAATATAATTGGAAGTAGGAACGAGTTAGGGGTGATATTGACAGGTTTTCTACTGATAGCCGTGGATTGTTGTCCCGGTGCGTCGGGTTTGGGTGCCAGATTTTGGTGGGATCAGGCAGACTGTGCTGGAGGAGGCACACAAGTCCCAACTTTTGATATACCATGGGGCTACCAATATGTATCTGGATTTGTGACTTAGTTATTGGTGGCCGTGCATGAAGAGGGAGATGGCCTGGTATGTTGAGAGGTTCTTGACCTGTCGGATAGTCAAGGCCGAGCACCAGCAGCCGAATGGAAAGCTTCAACCCTTGGAGGTTCCCATGTAGAAATAGGAGCAGATCACCATGGATTTCATCACCAAGTTACCTCGGACAGCTAAGGGGTTTGATGCAATTTGGGTGATAGTGGACCGTCTGACCAAGAGTGCCCACTTCTTAGCTATTCGAGAGAGCACCTCGACCGAGAAATTGGCCAATGTTTATGTGTGAAAGATTGTCGTTCGACATGGTTTTATAATTTCCATTGCGTCCGATCGAGATGTTTGGATCACTTCTCGGTTTTGGCAGAGGTTCCATGAGGAACTGGGTACGAGGTTTCATTTTAGCACTTCGTATCATACGCAGATTGATAGCCAGAGCGAGAGGACCATTCAGACACTTGAGGATATGTTGTAAGCCTGTGTGATCGATTTCGGTGGGAGTTGGGACTCCTACCTTCCCCTAGATGAGTTTTCTTACAACAACACATATCACTCCAGTATCGGTGCGTCGCCGTTTGAGCTTCTCTATGGGAGGAAATGTCATACCCCAGTCTGTTAGGGAGAGGTCGGTCACAGGGTCATGGGGAAGACTGAGGTAGTTCTTAAGACGACAGAGCTTATTCAGCAGATCAGACAGAGACTGCAGACAACACTGAGTTAGCAGAAGAGTTATACCGATAGACATCGATCCGAGTTGGAATTTCAGGTTGGCGACATGGTTTTACTGAAGGTATCACCATGGAAGAGTGTAATACGCTTCAGGAAAAAGGGAAAGTTGGGGACCCGGTCTATCGGACCGTTTCGAGTGATTGTTAGGGTTGGCAGGGTGGCCTATCGATTGGATTTTCCTGGTGATCTTATCCATATTCATAACACCTTCCATGTTTCTCAGCTTCGGAAGTGAGTGGCTGATGATTCAGGTCGATGAGCGCCTGAATTATGTTGAGAGACGAGTGGTGTTTTTGGATGCGAAGATGAAGGCCTTACGCAAAAAGGTGGTGTCATTAGTTAAGGTCTAGTGGCAACATCGGAAGGGTTCCGAGTGGACCTGGAAACCCGAGGCAGAGAGGAGGGAGCATTACCCAAAGTTTTTTTTTGCGGCAATGGACTTCGAGGACGAAGTCTGATTCAAGTGGGGGAGAACTGTTACATCCGGTTTCTTGGAGGTATTCAAGTTTATTGTAAGTTGGATTTTGGGTGGGACCACATCATGGTGAAGGCATTCCACGACGTAGTGATGGTCGAGGTATCGCAAACTTTAAATGGCTACCACGACATGGCAGTTGTTTAATGAGAAACCCTAATACCCATGGGTTTAGCCCTATTTAAGGGGATGTGATGGCTAGGGTTGCTCACCCTCAGCCTCCATCACACCCTTTCAGCCTCCAAGCAAACCCTAACCTCCATTCTTGCTCTCTAAGATTTTTGTGTTTATTTTTAGGGATTAGAAGAAGAAGAAGGTGTCATTTGGACTCGATTTAGCAAGAAACTCTTCTCAGGTGTCACTTGGACTTGGATTTAGCAAGCAACTCTTCTCATCATCTTGTTGTGCATCTTCTGGACTCTTGTAAGTGCCCAAGTTCCAAGCTTTTTGGTTTAGTGTGCATTGATCTAGGTTAATATACCTTATTCTTCATGTTGGGACACATTGGAGTGTTAGTATTCCATAAAGTTGCCAACTTTATGGATTCCAGAGTCCTTTTGTGGTTAGGAGTGTTAGATCTAGAGTTTTATAGAGTTTTTTTTGAGCTCTTGCATGAGATCTTGGCCCCTTTTTACTCTATTTGACCTAGCTTGAGCTCAAGACATGCATTAGACACGCATGTTTATAAAGCAACGATTTTATGGTCCATTGGATGAGAGAATGTCTTATGGGAAGATTGAATGGCTAGTTTTATGGATTAAAAGCTTACTGGATTAAGCTGCTCTGTACAATCCCCACGGCGCGACGAAGGGTCACCACGACGTGGTGGATGGCAGCCTTGCGACTGTTTTGTCCTTTAGTCTCCACGACATGGCTAGAGGCTAGCCACAACGTGGCAACTGACTAAGTTGACTTCTGACCAAGATTTTTGACCAAGTTTGACCTAGGGGTATTTTGATATTTTTGAGCAACGGTTACAGACTAGGTCACTGTTTCTTGTACATCTGACCTATAGAGTTGGTATCCGGAGCTGTGCTGTGTTTAGCTACCTTTTCAGACTGAGAGGTGAGTTTTCCTCACTTTACTTGTGGGTCGAAGACACCAATGCCGTCCCACTAGGTTATGTATCCTGGTATATAGGATGTTATTATGCGGTAGTGATTGGTAGATATGCCTGTTAGTCTGTTGACTGATTATATCTTTATCTGTTTGTTGGATATATGTTATCTGTTATGTATATGTCGACATAGTATGGATGGGTTGAGGCAATGCTGCTTTGTGCAGAAGCCAATAAAAATGGGAGATAGGCAAACATAAGTTGTGGGCCCGAAAGGCAAGCCAGACTTATGTTGGGGGCTCGGGAGTAAGCCATACATGAGTTGTGGGCCGGAAGGCAAGCCAGACTCATGTTGTGGACTCAAGGGTAATCCAGTCTGTTAGATGTGGACCCAGTGTGCATTTCGTTATATGTTTTGTGGTGGTACTTGGGGGAACTCACTAAGCATTGACTTACAGTTTCAGTTTATTGTTTTAGGTACTTCAGATGATCGTGGTAAGGCGAATGCGTGATCGTATACATTCTTCGATGAAATGTTTCTTTGGGATTTTTGACACACTGATTTTGGGATATTTGTATTTGGTACTTAGCTTGGATAAGAGTTTTGTTTGAAAACAATGAGTTCTTTTAAATTTAAAAATTAAAAATTTTATCGTGATTTTGGAATGTTACACATATTGCCTTCACGTGTTGGTAAATCCAGAGCAGATTAAGATTATATATGTATAAAAAAGATTGAAATTATGGTTTCAAGGTGAGCATAGACGGATTTAAACATGTTAGATTGAATTTTGTGTACTTGACCCATCAAAACATCAACATAACTACATACGAAGACATGTTGAAACACATCCACTACCTCTCTTTTGTTTCCAAATATCTATATTTTCTATATATCCGTAAGCGTTCATATTTTTTTGGCCAAGTATTGTATTTGATGTAATGAAAAAATCATTAATTATAATGAAATCGCAAAACTTCCAAACGTCTTCTGGCCCATGCGAAGCATGGGTTTCCTTCCTAGTTAAATAACAAAAAAAAACACCATTAAGCAAATAATCATGGTAGTATTATTTTGGTTTAGGGAAACAAGAATTACCTTGAAACAAAAATCTTGCGGGGTTTTTAATGTTTTTGTTAAACGTGATAGGAACTGATTGACCTATATTAGTTTTTTATAGTTATCTTATATTATATATACATGTGAAATAGAGAGCTGAGTCAATATCCATTGTTGGAACTAATAAATGAAAATAGCAAGTTGGTTAGTTTCCTTGTTCACCACAATAGTCCTGGGGTCGATGATGGGTCAAACCCACATGTGCACCTACCAGTGGCCTTGAAGGCGAATGTGTAGTACGCGAAATAACTTTGCATCTCGCATGAGATTCTACACGCCAAAAAAACGAAAATTCTTTTCTTCTCTCCCTTTTCCTTTGCGAATTTGCAGTTTTAGAATTATCTATTATTCCACGTTTACGAGTACTCACTTTAACTTAATTGGTCTATCATAGTTGTTGGGAAAAACAATTATCCACATTATATTATTGAATTTTCATGTTAAAGCTTACAACCATATACCATCGTAAATATCTTTACAGGCATGAGTTATTCCGTGCATTTATCACTAATCAATAATCCAAAATCTCCAGGTTGGTTTTTTACGTTGTTTATGTTTTGTTTTACAATTCATCCGATAACAGGATAGTCTCATATCTACCTTTCTAATAGCCGGTTTGATCGCATAGGATCAAACTTTTTCTAGACCTAACTTGGTAATAACAATAATCGTGTTCTATAATTTGCAACAAATTAGTATTAGGTTCTCAATATCAATTGTATCACAACAAAATTGATAATCAATTCAACATATCGATTTTTTGTGTTATCATTGGACAATTAATCGTAAATATTAATTATTTGATTGTTAGTTTTCATATTATTATGGGCTTGATAATTAGTTCATAATACTAACTATCATATTATTTATTTGTCGATGAAATTACATGTCCCTATTTTAGGATGACATAAAAAAAGGAAAATTTTATACGTATCCGCCCAATTGTATTGTATACCCCCTCCCCCATGTGAGTGTAATAGTGTTTGTGTACCCATTATAATGTGACGATTTATGTGAGTGAGGAGGTACATATAGTAGCACCACATAAAACATTGCTAGCATCCTATTTATATACGTCAGAGTCGAAATCTAATGTAGTACGATAGCATTATGTCATGTCGTATTCAACACGGTACCACATATTTTGGATGGGACGAAAAGTTGGAATTTTATCAATCTCGTAATTATTTATTTGAGTGCAATCTATGACAATCATAGTAATAATTATCTTGTCATTATTGCATCATTAGGAGTGGGACAAAAAATACAATTTTTATCTCAATGATACAAATTTTATTGACGTCTGATATACGCAAAATAAAGTATAATTGATAAAACGTCCTTAGGCCTTTGGCCTTGCAGTAAGGAGTGACCTTCCCAAATGAGAGGTCATAGGTTCAAGTCTCACTAGAAGGCATAAGTGGTAATTAGGAGTATATTAGTTTATCGTTTAAAAAAAAAATAGCAGAGCCTATGTGAATGAATTATTCACTTGTATAAAGCACTTCATTGACATTTACAGGTCCTCTTTAAAGCTAGGGTCACAAACGTTTTAAGCTAGCTCTAATATGCCGGGGCCTGTTTCTCTTGGTTTAATATTTCTAAAAGGGTCGATGACTATGGACCCATTACATTCTTTGAAATCAAGAGGGCCGCCTCAATTATAAAGATAGAAAGTAGAGATCACCAACTGATTGCAAAATGGTCCCTTGTACGACTTTCTGATCTATATCATATGGATCATCATGTGTGTGGGTCCTTAACAGAATAAAAACGATTAAATTCAAAATATAATACCATATAACGGATAAAGAACGAGTTTTAAATTTTAATCAAGCAATTTAATATATAGTCCAACTAAAGATTGATAATAAGTATATTTAAAGACCTATATATAACATACAACAAAAAAACGACTTTAGTTTCAACCATCATACTCAATTAAACTCAAGTTTACATGAAGACCCTCTATGACACTATAATGTGTTATCATATGCAAACCATATATTTGCACTATAATGGGTTAATGGATATTAAAACACTATGTTTAATGGGATTGGTGCACATAAAGGCCTAAGTTATACATTAATAGTTAGCTCATTCATTACCTTATAATTCTAGATTTAGGCATGGTATGTAGTAGCTTTCTAAAAGAAAGTTGTGGTAGACATGACAATGTATTCATAGATAAAAAAAATAACTAACCCGAGTTCATATTAGCAACATTTGATCCTACAAAGTTAAAAGAAAAATTATGGAAAGTTGTTAGGACAAAGTTAATATTTCCAGTGCGTCATGCTTCGAACTGATAACTCATGATCAGGAACAAATGAGATGCATCCCTATAAATAAATATAGTTATAGCCAACATGGAAAAAATAATTAGAAAGACAATTCAGGAAAAATGGATTTATAATGAAGCAATATGGTTATTTGAACTTAGTTTAAGGCATACAAGAAATGGTAACCCACACCATCCGAGCGGCTCATGCCAACCTGCATCAAGGCCCACATGGGAGGTCAATCATATAACACTAGCAATACTTTGGGGGTATCATAGTGTGAATCTTGGACCTATTTTGTGGTATTCCACTACACAGCCATTAGGCTCCCATCTCCGGGGGGAGGGGACTTTAAAGCCTGAAAATGGAAAAGATGGATGAACACCCATGTTCACGGGATAATAATGTCAAATTATGAAACATTCAGCCAAGAGTCAGTAAAGAAAAGTTGTATTGCTTGTGGCCAGATTTTTGTAAATATAAGAATCATGAAAGTTGCATACTAGTGGAAGCAGGGGCGTAACCAATATATGGCAAGTGTGGGCATTGACCTACCCACACAAAATTAAGGTTACATATATATGGTATGTACAATATATATTTTTGTTAAATAAAAGGAATTAGGGTTTTGATATGGCCTATTCCGCTCAAAATTTGAAAATAGTAGAAGAGAATACATTGTTGTCTATGTCGATTAGTGTAACACCCCGACTCTCAGGTATAAACTTTACAGCCTTATATTTTATTTTGAGAGGTCTACTCGACGAGTTGGATGCCCTGACTCTTCGAGTAGGAACGAACTTGGCCGCATGTCTTAAGTGACCAACTTGACGAGTTGGAGGACACAACTCGACGAGTTGGAGCTGGAGGATGAAACCCTAATTTCCAGGGTTTTGCACCCTATTTAAAGGGTCGTTAGCCTCCCTTAGCCTCCCTTACAACCTCCCTTGAGCTCAGAAACCCTAAATCATATTTACTCTCCATATTTGTGTGTTCTTAAGCTTGGAAGGTGGATTTTGGTGAGAAAAGCTTGATGTTCAAGGAGCTTGGAACAAGGAGAAGTTGTGGATCGGAATTCTACTCCATCTTAGCATCACTTTGAAGGTAACAAGTCGTTACCTTGGCTCTCCATTAGCTAGATCTCTTCATACATGGGTTTAGAACCCTTTCTAGTGTATTGTTGTGGTATTTCCCGATTTGGGGCAAGATCTGAGGTTGTAACTTCAGATATGGACTCCTTTAGCCTCTTATTGTCATAAAGTTCCAGTCTTTGTCAAGCTATGGCCTTCTCCTTGCCTTAAGCTTCTTTTTTAGCCTAGTTTTGGCTCTTAAGACCTTGCATGCACGTAAACTTTGCAACTTTACGTGGTAACTAGGCCCTAGGAGACTAGATCTACCAATTGGAGCTTTGGAGTAGCTTAAAAACATTTGTATAAGAAGTGGACTGCATGAACTCGACGAGTCGCATAGACCACTCGGCGAGTCCGATGAAGATTTACCATGGTTGTGTTCTGCATGGACTCGACGAGTCAGTAAGGGGACTCGACGAGTCAGTAAGGGTTTTCCCCGATTCTGGATACGCATGGACTCGACGAGTTGGTTGGAAACTCGACGAATCAGTGAGGGTTTTATGAATTTCTGAGTTCTTGAAGAACTCGACGAGTTGCTAGCTGCACTCGATGAGTCGGGTCAACATGGACCGTTGACTTTGACCTTTGACTTTGACTTTGACCAAGGGTTGACCAGTTGGACTTTTGAGGGTATTTTGGTAAATTAGGATTCTGATGGACTTCGTCTTATGGTGGTTATAGGTGGTGGGGTTCGTGACAGTGATTCGGGAGTTGATCTTATAGCTACAGTTCGACACTTGTGAGGTGAGTTCTCCTCACTATATCAACACGGTCTAAGGCGCCAACACCGGCCCTTATCAGATTTGTATCCGGGTTTATTGCAAGATATGGTTGTCGGTTTACATCATGGTAGTTAGGATGGTGATATGCTTAGTGACCTGGTAGGTCGGTATCCTGGTTATATGATGGTTGCTACGTTAGAGATCTGTTAGATCGATATCCTGGTTATAGGATGGTTTCCATGTTAGTGATCCGTTAGATTTGTATGACTATCTGTACTTACATGCTAGCGTATGATATTTATGTGCACATGTTTGTTGGTTTGGGTGATTGGGTTGAGGCAGGTCCTGCTTTGTGTTGTAGGCCAAGATACCCAGGGCGGACCGGGAAGACTGCAGACCCGGGAGGGCATATAGTCAGGCCGAAGGCCCGACGAGCGGTCTGGATAGGCTGAAGGCCCTAAGAGGCGGTCCAGACGTGCCGAAGGCGCGGAGAGCGGTCCAGATAGACTGACGGCCCGGTGCGTGCAGTCCAGTCAGATTGATGGCTCATTATGCATGTTGTGTTTGTTTATATGTTATGATTATGATCGTATGGCGTTGGTATTTTGGGGGTAACTCACTAAGCCTTCGAGCTTAGATTTATTGATTATTGTTTCAGGTAGTTCTGATAATCGCTGGAAGGCGAAGGCATGATCGTGCACTTCCTTATATTTTTCATTATTTGATTCTGGGGATACTCTGATGTTTAAACTATTTTGAAAACACGTTTTGTAATAATCATTGGTTTTGAAATGTTTTAAAAAGTTTAAATTTGGCATGATTTTTATGGATGTTACAATTAGACTCCGTTTTAGATTATTTTAATGATGTAAGACAACATCGTGTGCAACTTAAAATAAACAATTTAGTTAAGAATGCATATATAGGTACATTTTGTTATCATTTGAAGAATTTTGCCACTCATTCATATTTTGTATATTATTTGGCATACCCTAAAACAAAATCCTGGCTACGCCACTGAGTGGAAGATGTTATGGCCATTTGAAATGGAAAATGGCTAAGTGTTGGGCAGTGAGTAGCAACAACTCTTTCACTTAATTAGGTGTGTGAGGACATG
The DNA here is from genome assembly GCF_052849685.1 of Lactuca virosa. Lineage (NCBI taxonomy): Eukaryota > Viridiplantae > Streptophyta > Magnoliopsida > Asterales > Asteraceae > Lactuca > Lactuca virosa. The sequence continues at coordinate 309,768,857 of NC_136429.1, forward strand.
TGAATAGGCCATATGGCCTGAAACTTTTACACAACATATATATCTCTCTCCTCTATGTCTGGACATGTGGGTCGCAGTCATCTGAGTTTGTTTGACAAAGAATTCAAGTTTATTTCGAATCAGTTTTATGGTATCTTCACCTACAAACTCTCTTTAGAGTTACGAATGTGAGTCTTGGTGTATTTAATGTGCATGGATGATTTTAAGAGAAAACCAACGTGCTTTTGGCATATAACTCAATCACTCAAGGCAAGAAGCAATTATCTTCCTTCCTTTTGTATGGATTTAATTTGGGAATTTTAGGATAAGCCCATACCCCATGAGCATTACAAACATGTTATTACTTGTTATTAATGTCTTTTAGGGAATAATTACCATGATATGAATATGGTACAAGTCATCAATGCATAACATGAAAAGCACAACTTGCTTAATATTGAATTATGAAGTCTTCGGTATAAATATGAGAGAATTAACAAGCCATTAGCAATAATTAGCATGTATATGGTTATGATTAATTGTAAGATGGTTATGATTAATTGTAAGAAGGAAAAGTACAAATATACATTCCTAGAAAATGGTTGTTATTTCATAATCTAATCGAATTATTAAACTTGATGTAACACCCCGTTTTACAATATGTTATTATTTCTACCTTTTTAATTATTTTAATTTTACAAATATAGGAAACAATTTATAAACTTAGTAAGGGGTTATTTATACCAAAATGAGAGTTGGGGACTTAAATGTCGAAATTTAGCAAAAAGGGAGTCAATAGGTTTTAGCTTCAAAACTAGGGGCTTAAATGGAGAAGTTTTAGATTGATTTGAAAGGGGGATTAGGGTCGAAATTAAGTAGCCATATGAGGGGATTGACCCTTGTATTCTAGCCACACAACACAAATTTCAAAATTCTAGTTTCCACCTTTCTTTTATGGAGTGTATCGTTGAGATTTAAAAAGAAGAAAGAGAGATACTTAGTCGAAGGCTATATGAGGGAGAAGGGGGAGTTTTTGTCACACCCCAAAACCGGAACGGCGGAAACGTTCTGGGGCGGAGGACGTCATGTTTAGTATCACAAGACATGCATCATAGTAAGCAAGTAATAAACAACCATTTCATTAGAAAGAAAGTGTTTACAAAGTATGTGATTCAAATAATATAGAATACATAGCAAATAACAAAAAGACATGAAGCTATACTGCTCCATCTTCTAAATCCCAGTGCGCGAACCTGTCTACTGGTCTCCTGAGAATACAAGTAATTTTGAAAGCGTAGATTAGCATTTAAGCTGGTGAGTTCATAGGATTTTAGTGATGTAGTAAGTAGTAAGAAATTTTGTAGAAAGTTGTAGTAAGTTCTCGTTTAGAAAAGTTTACATGTTCCTCCAGAAAATCCTATATTTCCTGCTTTGATGAAAGATAAGTAAAAATGACCCTACAGTCCTTTCTATGAGTATTAAATGGATACAAGTTATATAAAACCCAGAGTAAACAAACAATCGGTTGTGTGTATCTGCCCTAGGCCCACAACCAAACAAGGAACAGGAAATGAGGTGGAAGACACACATCCCATTGTTTGTTAGATCATCGTTGTATATAACCCCTGCGTATTCACTCGGTACTCACAGAGTTAACTGTAATAGTTCCTTTATATTTGATGAAAAGATCCTTTAAGAAAACCCTTATTTCTTATAATAAAATGATAACCACAGTACTTCCTTCTATAATCACTTAGTTTATACTAGTTATATATAATCTAATATCGAACAGATAGTTAATTGTGTGAATCTGCCCTAAACCCACAACCAAAAAAGGAACAGGGAATGACGCGGAAGGCATACATCCAACTACCTATCGGATATTAATTATATATAAACCTGGTGTATAAACTAAGGTATTATAGAATTAACTACCTAAGGTCCTTTAAGTTTTACTGGTTTAATAAAATGGATTAAACCCTTTACTGGTTAAGTTTCTAGTTTTGTATTCCAAAAGTTCTTCATTTGAAAAGTATGTTTTGTACTAGAAAACTGTGCATTGAATTAGTGTCCTATGACCTGACCCATACATGGTACCCCTTATGATTACTTGGTGTATACGGAACATATATATAGCTAAGCTCGGATAGATAGTAGGCTGGGTGTATCTGCTCTAAGCCCACAACCAAACCAGGAACAGGAAATGAAGCGGAAAGCACACATCCTACTACCTGTCGGACCCGCCTAATATATATCCCTGAATGCATACACTAAGGAATCATAAAGTTAGCATTATAGATCCCTTTCTACTGAATGTACTAGACTCGACTATTCTGTGTGTCGTTTGTAAAATGTAAGTTTTCTCTAGTTTATAACTATCTTGACTCGAAAATAGTTTGTATTAGCTTTCAAGTGGAACTGTCACTTACTGAAAGTAATGGGAATTTATAAGTACGCAGTTGTCTTTTGAATTAACATCCTGTAGTACTAATTACCTTAAAACATGTTTGTTTTAGTAAGGTCATAATGTGAAGGCTAGTACCCATACTATACGCTCTCCCTGTCAAGAGATTCTGGGGACCAAACGCGACTGTAGCAAACAAATGCTAATCGTGTAATTCACATTAAAGTTATATGATCATGTATACCCAATTTAACTATCACCTTTTGTTAAGAACAAAGAGTTAGTGATTCATTGGTATAATTAGATCCTGTAGATGTTCTATGTTATAGCATCTTAGTATGTTCGTTCTGTATAGTATCTTAGTATGTTCTCTTTGAAGTATTGTATCTACTTCCTTGATTCTCTTTATGTTATCATGTATTGTATCTACCTCCCTGTTTCTCTTTATGTTATCGTGTATTGTATCTTGTATGAACTAAACCTCTAAACTATACCCCTTATAGTTTACTAGTATTTTTCTTGAACTGTTATTGAAAAGACTCATTTTACTACTAAGTTATGCTTGTACTTTAAAAACGGAGTTTGGTTAAACTATAAAGTAACATAACTTTAAAAGAGTTTTTGAAATGTTTTGACTACTTATAAATGACATAAGTAATCTTTTGAAAATGTTTATAACAAACAATCACACAATTATCATTGTGTTCAACTTGTATTCCCCCCTTAAAAGCATTTAAAACAGTTTAAAAGATTGATTACAGGGTATGAACTCACCTTATGTGGGTGATTCAAACGAATATGCGCGTAAGGATGAGAAGTTCCACGAATGAAGTCCCGAGACACAACAAGTCCTAAATGACATATAATGACATATATTGGCATGAGTATAGTGTTTAGAAGCAACTATATGAAAGGAAGCACCCCTAGGGACTGGGAAACACTTGGACCAAGTGTTTGAATCACATGTGATTCATCTAACGGGTGTTTATGGCCATGGTTTGGTGTTTACGGCCATGGGTTTACGGCCAAGGAGCATTGGGCCGTAAACTCATGGTAAAAGGGTGCATAAGAGGGTGTTTGAATGGTAGGGAAGCTTGAGGGACCATTTCTCTACCCAAGGATGAGAAAAACCAACTTAATGGAGGGTGTTGAGGTGTTTACGGCCACACCAAAAGTGTATGACCGTAATCTCACCAAATGGTCTCATTTTGGGTCTTAAAGGCAAGGATTTTCAAAGGTTCAAGTGTCCCAAAGTTTAGCAAAGGTCTAGAAGTGTTTAAGGTTCAAAACTTGACCCTAATTAGGGTTTACGGCCAAGGGAGCTTCTCTTTGGTCGTAAACTCTCATTGATGAAGAGTTTAGTGATGTTTCAAGGTCTTACAAAGCACAAGGGAGTGTTCTAGCCTCAATTCCAAGCCTTAGGAAGAGTTTAAGGTCTATTTGCACTTTAAACTAGGGTTTACGACCAATGGAGATTGCTTGGCCGTAAACTCCTTTTGTTCTTGCATTCTTGATGATTTCAAGGTTCTAATCAGGTGTTTCAACTAGATAACAAGATAAGGAGAGAGTACTTATGATATAGAGGCTTGAAATGGTGATTAAGGTCCAAGAACACTAGTGTGTGTTCTTGGTGTTCTTGGTGAAAGTTGAAGATTTGAAGATCTAGCAAAATGGAACAATTTCATGGATGAAATCAAAGAGTGATTCAAGAGTAAGAAGGATAACAACAACTAGAGGGAAGAATCACTTACATTTTGGAAGATCGGGAATGAAAATCTTGATGATACTTGAGAGAGAAATCAAGTGTTCTTGAGTTGGAAATGAAATAATGAAAGAAAGTTGAAGGATATGAGGCTATAAGGAGGAGTTTACGGCCAGCCTTGAGTTTACGGCCGTAAACTCTTGTGCCTTGGCCGTAAACTCCATATGATGGAGTTTAGGGCTTGGGTGTTGTACAGTGGCTTTAGCAGGTACTTCCCAACACTTATTCCTTAAGTGTATAAGGCTAAAACTCCTTAGAATGACCTTTAACAAGGCTAGAACTCATTAGCAATGAGTCTGACACTCAGTTGAGTTGACTGACTGAGCTTTCAAAGCAAAAAAATTTCGGGTTGTCACAGTTTTTAAGGAACATTGTTCAAGTTCTTGGTAAGCCATTATCTTACTCACACTTCTAGTAATTGAAATTTGTATAACATGTAAGAACCCAAATTTTATAGAAATTTGACTTTTAGTCAACTATTAACCATAAAGGGTAAAATGGTCATTAATAATAATTTAGTGAGAATATGAAGTTGAGACTTCATGAAAATGGGCAAGACCGTTATCATTACTAAGGACCTGAGTAAGATAACGCTCCAAACGTGCAGACAGTTCAAGATCGTCAGCAGTCGGCCATACAAGGGTCTGAGGAAAAGAGAACTGCTTGGACAACAATACAGTTAACTGCGAAACGAAGATGCTCTGGTCCTCAGCAGGCATATCAGCTTGAAACTACATAAATGGATGAGATGGCTAGTTAGTCGGTAACTAACCAACCCTCTGATGAGCCGATCGAGTCATAGCCTGAGAAAAATAAGGAAACATGGTTAGAATTAAGATAAAAAAAAGTAAAACTATTGCAAAATAACAGAAAAATTGTTCGCGCACATCAAGAACTGCGCCATGCATAGGAGGAAGATGTCCGACGTGCATTGAAGATGTTTGTCGCGTCTCAAGAACATGACGAATAGTCGGTTCCAAAAACCCAAATTCGTCCAAATTTCAATGTAGAATCTATTGGGGAATGTTAGGCGAATTGAACTAAACCCTAAGTTTTACCCCAAAACCGAAAATCCTAAATTGAGGATAGATTAACTAATTGAACGAGAAATTAAGTATTAGGGTTTAGTAATCGATGATTAAACTAGGTATATGATCAATCAATTTCGAATATTGCAACCAAAAATCTTAAGAGCTCAAAAACCCGAAAAACTGAGAACATAAGGATCAAGATACTCAAAATTGATGTGAAGGTTTAGTGTAAACAGTACCTTTGAAGTAGAGAGATGAGAAACCGAAAAATCAAAGCTCAAAAATGACAAACGTGTGGTGTGCTCGTTGCCCGTGGGACCAGCTGAATGTGGGGACCAGTCAGATTTTGGGAATAAATGTCGAATAAAGCCAAAAATCGTCATTAACTATTAATCTAATGAAGGTGCGTGAGGTGCATACGACATACCCGACGCACAAAAGCCAATTTTCAAAAATCGGCACTTTTTACCCCAATATATATTTTAGCTATCAGTTTTACACCTTAAGAAATTAAAAAGAGCACTAAGCTTAGAAACCATGTGCGAAAGGAATAAAGTGATGTTATTGTCTTAAATTGCAAGGAATCTCATTTAAAGAAAATCACGCTATCCATGAAAAGCATAGGCCAATAAGAAGACAAGTTGCTATGAAATTAGCTAGTTAAAAACCATAATATGTGCTAACAACACAAGTAGCAAGAATAATGCATTCCCAAAAATGCATAAGATATTTAAAATTTTCAATTATATCAGTCAAATCTATGCGAAAGGAATAACAAGTAACCCCATTATAGGGCGACAAAACGACAACGTTATCCTTATTATATCCAACCACCATAGAGTCATTGATTGAACGTAAAGTCTCAGACGCTCTAGGAAATTTTAGAGATGCTAATAAGGAAGGGAATACCAACCAAAGGGATAAAGAAGGTAGGCAGATAACAAACCCCTATAAGGAGTTTGTCAATAGCCAACAAAAAACCTTCTATGGAGACGAATGAGTAAATGGCTTGATCCACTGGAAAAAGGAAGTGGAAAGAAAATGTGCCAAGGACTGTAGAGTGAAGTTTACAACATGCACATATATGGGTATGACTCTTACATGGTGGAATGCTCAGGTCAAAACCTTAGGCTTGGACGCAACCTATGCAATTTCATTGGAGGAATTGAAGAAACTGATGATAAGGGAATTATGTTCTAGGGAAGACATGACCCGAGTGGAACAACAATTCCATTACCTAACTACGAGGAACACAATTTTCGCAACCTATAGCGTACCCTTTAAGGAACTAGCCACCGTATGTCAAGAATGAATCGGCTCATAAAGCAAGAAGATCGAAGCTTACATCAAAGGGCTAGCTTCATAGACTCAAAGGATGATAGGAACGACACAACCCAATACTTACCAAGAGGTGAGACGATTAGCCTTTAATCTAGTGGAACCATTGATCAGACCGAAATCCTTTATAAAGAATAAGAAAAGAGTCAAGGATTTCAGAAAGAAGTGGGAAGAAGGTCCCAATGGAGAATCCAGTCAATCTTCATGGAAAACAGACAACAATATGTCTCAAGAAAGATCGTCGATTCTACCAAGAGAATATTTAGGGAGCCTTCCTAAGTGTGACAACTGCATCTATCACCATCAGTGCGAATGTAGAGAAATAGTTTGTGACAACTCTAGTAGAAAAAGGGACACCACAAGGTCTTGCTGTAATATCCTAATAATACCGAGTAAAAATTTCATTTAATTAAATGAAAACCATTCATTCATTTGTTCCAAAAGATAATTAGAGTAAAAGTATTCCCAAAAGATCAGAGTAAATCGTAAGTAGTCAATGCGGAATAATTCTCCAGGAGATACAATGCGATCAAGTCGGGCCCTTCCTTTTGAAACCAAAAGTACCTGAAAACATTTAAACACAAAATCATAAGAAAAAAGCTTAGTGAGTTCCCCAAAATACCACAGACCAAACATAGAAGCTCGAAGCTAAACTGGGTCTATTTCACCCCCTTCGGTATCATTTAACCGGTATTGGGTCTATTTCACCCCATTCGTTATCTTTTAATCGGCAGTGGGTCTATTTCACCCCCTTCGATATATTTCAACCAGTATTGGGTCTATTTCACCCCATTCGGTATCTTTCAACCGGTATTGGGTTTATTTCACCCCTACAGCTAAGCATATAATCATATCAGCAAGAGCCACAAAGACAACAAGTACATACATGCATAACAGTAAGTGTCACGAAGACCACTACCATCCTACAACATAATCCAGTATGTCGACATTGGTGCCTTAGACCCACAAGTACAGTGAGGAGACTCACTTGAACTATTCAACAAAAGCCCTATGGCTACCTCAAGAAACAAATAACCAATCCAAACCGAAACCAAACCTTAGATAAATACCCAATTCTACCCAAATTTGACCAAAAGTGAAACGGGTCAAAAAGTTAAAAAGTCAACGATCAAAGCAAGGTCAAATTGTCAATCAGCAGCCTCCACGTCGTGGCCTTCCTTGGTCACGCCGTGGTCACTAAATGCCAAAAAAGTTGAAGGTTACCCAGTCGCCAAGTCGTGGCAGCCTAAGGCCATATCGTGCAGAGCAGTCTCAACAACTTAAAGGAGCTTAATCCATTTTCTTCCAATTTCAAGAGCTCCAAAGCTCAGATCTGGTCTATTCCAAGGTCTTAATGGATAAAGTTTCCAACTTTATCCCTTGAGCCATCCCAATATGCCAAAACTCCTAATCCTAAGTCCTTAATAACATCATGAGGCATGAGTTACCCCATTAAGTGATGGGTTGTGAGCATAACTACAAATCTTATGTGTTCATGCAACCCCAAAAATAAGGATCTAGGTTTTCACTAGTTGAACATGCAAACTTGAATATCAAAGAGAAACCCTAGGTTCTATGTATTATAATCAAAATTCACATTATAGGGATTAAAATACATACCTTGATTGTTATATTGTAATAACAATTAAAAAACCTTGCTTGAAAGACCTGTGGTAGCAAGCGCCACAAGTTTCGCGCCTCTAATGGCTCCCAAACAAACCTAGCAACCAAGGATTACTGTAGAGAGAGAGTGAATATAGAATAATTTCGGCTCTAAGCCTTCTTGAGGATGCATGGACGAAATCCAACCCTAATGAGGGTTTATATAGGTGTTAAGAAGGTATTGGATTAGGCAGGTGTATCTAGGATAACCCTAATCCCTTAACTTCCTCCCTAAGGCATCCAAGGCACTCTGAGAGCCCAAGGAAACCCTAGGAACACCCTAGAATTCGTTCCCCCCATTTAGGGAGGTTCTAGAATGCTCTATGTTCAACTATTGAATATTGTCACCTTTAGTCCCTACAGTTTCAATTAATTCCTTTAAACCCAAATATAATTCCAAATTAATTTCTGATTAAATATTAATTAAACATTATGATTTTTAATTAATATATTATTTCCATAATACATTAATAAATCATTTATTTAGATTTCTAATTAATTTATTAACCAAGTAATAAATTAATAAATCATTCTTCTCTCTCTAACAATTATCCTATTCAATTGTCAGGTTTAAAGGCAACCTAAAAGGACAATTGTCAATTCAAGTTTATACCAATTATAGTTATGGGCTTAGACACCTAATCCAACAATCTCCCACTTGGATAAGTCTAATAACTATAGTTGCAAGTATGACTTAAAAAATTGACCAGCAAATTGTAACTATCAAAAGCCGCTGTCGAACTCTGACCCGGTCAGTGACGTGTCCAAAGATAAGTGATCAAATATTGTTATGTTCTACAAGATATCGTATGGACATGAGACATGGATTATAATCATTCTCTCTGTCCAATATTTTTTTCCCGATTTCCGATTTATGACGACTAATATCAGACTACTAATTGAACACATTAATTTAGTCCAGGCTTGGCCAAACGCTTTAGATGTCATCATCAAATCATCGAGGGGCCCACAGATATCGCTTTTCCCCATTAGGCCAAAAGGAACGGATAAACTTCGACTCATATGCTTGCACTATTCACTCATCAAGCAATGCACAACAATATGTTTTATAACATCAAGTTACTGATGTGTTTACGTATTATCAATGCACAACTGACTCATTAACAACAACTCATATGTCTCTGTTTCAAGAACATAAGATATTATCGTCTCAAAATTAGTCATGATAAAATCCATGAAGTAATTCTCTGAGCATGGGTTAATACAATACTCAAGTCCCCATTTCAAGAGTACTCGTGAATGTTACAGCAAACCATTGCTATGTCTAAACCCTTAGAAAATCTACAATCGAATTCACGACAATCTTAATTCACTACTTACTTCCAAAGTATGATCGACTGTGGATGTTTTGAATAATCCAATTATTCGGGAAGTAAAACATGCAAAGTGAAAAACAATAATAACCTGTGACAACTGTCAATTCCGGATCGAACAAAGTCAACCAAGTCAACTCGACGAGTATTAAAAATTTAGAATAAATACAATGTTCCTAATATTCCTAATGTACAACTTACCAATATCAATAAAAGTACGTCGCTTTTCATCAATTATTTAATAAAATTCTATTTAGGATTAACGAAGCGAAATTCGATAATTCAATTATATATTATTTTGGCAAAAATAATATTCATAACACAATGTACTAATATCTTTAATGATATTGAGGTTTTTATAATAATTTGAATTTTTATCATTCAAATTAAGTAATTATACATTATTTTACCACACTATTTGTAAAAATATCACTCTTTTTATAAAAATTAACACCCTTTTATATAAATGCCAACTTTTTTTCTTTTTTTTATAAAAAAGAGAGAGTTGACTTTGGGAGTTATGGAAGTACTAACTAGATAAGACATGCTCCATCTTTTCCCAACAAAAAATTTACCCAACAAATAACCAAGCAATACCCAACATGTAACCATGCAACACCCCACCCCACCCCCACCCACCTTCCTACCCCCCCCCCCCCCATAAAAGTTGCGGCCAAGAGGGTCTTCCCTCACCTCACCATCTTCACTTTTCTCCATTTTCTCTCAAGAACAAGCTCCAATCTTTCACAAATTAATTCTTCCAAGTTGGTTCTTAGATTTTTGGTAAGCATTTCCTTGTTAATCTAGTGATTTCACACACATACATACAAGTTTTGTGATTGTTCACATATTAACATGTGTTAAAATCCATAGGATAATATCATCTTCAAGTGTTCTTCAACCACCTTCAAGTGTTCTAAGCTTGTGGATCTTCATCTTCATCTCTTTATCCATCCACAAACACACTCAAGGTGAGTTCATACCCCATATTTTTGAGATTTTCATGATTTAGGGGGGGATACAAGAAAATTTTGAATATTAACACAAATGTATGTTGTGTATAATGCATTATTTTCATGAAATATAGTTATTACGAGTTTTTAGAACATTTATTTGTGGTATGATGGTTTGAGATGCAAAACTAAGAAAAACAAACATAAACCATTGTTGGGTATTTTATGTTGTGTCATGGGCTTAGTATTGTATATCTGGATTGGGTCTGTCCATCCGTGATTATTGAGTAGGGTTTAGCTATAAATAGTTCATGCATGTATGCCTTAGAAACTAACGTGATTATAGTTATTATTGCTTTGTAACCCTAAACACCTCTACAGTCGAAGTTCTTAATCGAGCTCTTCTGAGGTGTTAAAGTTTAATCATTCGACATCAGTTAAACCATTCTTGTGTTCTTCATTACGTCTTTAATTGTGTTTCTGCTTAGAATCTATCGATCCGATAAGAACATTGTTCTAACAATTGGTATCAGAGCAGGAGACTGTGTGATCAATACACATTCCTTATGTGTTAAGAATTCTTTAGGGTTTCTGCTTTTATCGAATATAAAGAAGCCGTCTTCTTCCTGTCGACGGTAACTCGTGTGTTTGATAAAACCCTAATCTCAAGTTTACAGGTCTGATTCTAGCAGTTCTAAGGAAAGGCTCACCATGTCTCACGAAGATTCTCAAACTAATCCCATCAACATCTCCAACAGCATTGGATCTACTACAAGGGTTCCCATTCTTTACACTCAAGACTATGAAGTATGGGCGCATCACTTTGAAGATTACGTGGTTAGATCTGAAGATAATGGTTATATCATCTGGGAAGCTATCACGCTTGGGCCGTTTGTTCACTCTGGAACGAACAGGACAGTGAAGACTCAAAAAGAATATAATCAGCTCGTGGCGGACATAGATAAGATGCCACATGATGAAAAGGACAAGGTGCTATGTAATGTGAAGGCCATGAGAATGATCAGATTCGCACTGCAATCTGACACTTTTCGGTTAGTTGGTTCATACACGACGGCTAAAGAAATCTGGGATAGGTTGAAAGAACTCTACTCAACCGATGAAGATCTAGAACACTCTATTCAAACCTTGCTGCTCTCAGAATTTGGAGTTTTCGAACAAAAACCTGAAGAGAAACTGATACATACCTTCGATCGCTTCAATCATCTCCTTAGCAAGATGATCAAGCATGGTATAGAAAGAAAATTGATGGAGCAAAAAGTAACCTTCATGAATGGCTTAAGACCAGAATGGATGGCCGTGGTTTCAACAGTGAAAGCTCACGAACAATTTAAATCTTACTCACTAGCGAAACTGGTGGGCATACTTAAATCCCATGAGAGTGTGGTAACCAAGGAGGCGAAGATAGTTTCGGGTGTGGGATCATTGGCCCTTGTCTCAAAAGGCAAAAGTGTTGCAGAAGAAGAGGAAGAGTCAGATATGTCTGAGTGTGACCTTACAGGCGAAGAATATGCAATGATGGTCACCAATCCAAAGAAGTTTGCACGAAAGAAGTTCCCTGTCAATAAGAACCAAAACTGGCAAGGAAGTTACAGTTCTAAGAAGGTGAAAGAAGAAACGAAGAATACCTCTCAAAAATATGATGACAAGAAGGAAAGCAAGCTTGCAGGAGACTCTGGATTCGACTGCAATTACTGTCATGGCAAGAATCACTTTGCCAAAGATTGCATGCTAAGGAAGATGGCTGAGAAAAGGGATGGTGAAGATGATGAGGCGTACTACATGCGAAAGTTGGAAGAAATCAAGCGAAAGAAGGCAACTAACAGTTCAATGAATGCCTTGATTGTGCAGGAAAATGTGGATGAAGATGAGTTCGGTGGCGTTGAAGTCTGGTCAACCGATTCTGAGGATGAAGAAGTAAGAAAGCCCACACATGGAAGAGCTTATGTGGCGAGGGATACTGGTTCGGCTGGAAAATGTTTGATGGTTACAGCTGGAAGACCAACTGAAAGTGAGCATAAGGAGTTGAACCTGACTGAGGACAAGTGCTTTGCAGCCAAGCCCGTGAGTGAGAAGATCAACGACTGTGATCGGCTGATCAAAAAGGTACAATCCATCCTTGAATCACTTAAAGTTCCAGTAAAAATTATGAAGAAGAATTACATGAATTAAAATTTAAAATTTCTAACTTAAGTGGTAGTCTCATGCAAACTCGCTTAGCGAACTCTAACCTAACTAACCAACTCAGCAGGGTGTCTTCAAAGAGTGAGGATAGAAGGATGTGGATTGAGCTGAAGGAGACGGAGTTAAATAGGGCTAGGGATGAGATTATTTATTTGCAACGAGACAATTTTAAGTTTTTGAAACAACAGAATTTTTTTTGCTTAATTGCTAAATGCTTATATACAAATATTGCTCAGTTGCACTTAAGTTGTGAAATAGGGAAAAAGATTCACAAGATGATCTTACCCTTCCTTGAATTTAAGGAGGATGAGGTCATCGCTGACTGTGAATCCATAATGTCCTCAGAAGAGACATCCATCGCTTATAAAATTGGACTAGACAAGATAGAGACCTTCATTGACTCTAAGGAACATAAGTGTATGCTCAAAAATATTTTAGATGAAAATGATAGGTTAAAAATTAAGTCCGAGACCATTGAATCATTTGACTCGTCTAATGCCAAATTAATTTCAGAACATAAAATGAATATAGAACACATGTCTGAATTTGATGAGGAAAGTGAGATGAGCGAAATCTCGGTAGAAGATGTGGTTGATTTCTCTGAATTTATGAAGAGCGAAACCGAGAATGAATAACCCCTCATATCTGAAAACTCGGTTGAATACGCTCGCCTGTCAAAGGACAAGCCACAGAAACTCAAAGAGAAAGCAATGGTTTATCAAAAGGTTCAAACTGTGCCAAATCAGGTATATGCTGTTACAGGGGTCACTGCAAAACAAACAGCAGAATTGAAAATCTTGGTCGACACAGACAATGCTGAAGGGTGCGATGATTATTTCTGGTCAACCCCTATTGATAACGCAGACGAAACCATCGGCTTATCAGAGCAAACCTCATGGAGGGTAAAAGGTAGATATGTTGCTGAACCCATCAACAAACCCTCAAGTTTTGACAAACCAAGCACAAGTGGAACAAAAAAGATACCTGAAGAACCAAAGAAAACACCGAATGTTCCTTCCAAGACTACCAAAACTCAAAAGGAGAAGCCAAAATCAAGCTTCAGTATTCATAAATCTCAAAAGCAGTTAGCTGAACAGAAACACCAAAGAAATCATAGATACATGAAAAATCTGAATGAGCGAAAACGGTATTGGCAATCTCAAAACCCCAACTACGTTCCTTCCAAGAAAGAGTCAATTGTCAAAGAAAACGAAAAGCCAAAAGGAAAAGAAAATTTTAGTCCAAGCTCCTACTATTCCAAAGCTCAGAACCGGACGTCTAGTTTCGGTTCCAACACCAACGCTCAGAACCGAACGTCAAGTTTCGGTCACAACATCAAGGCTAACAACCGAAAGTCAAGTTTCGGTCCTTCCTACTCCCAAAGAAAACCGAATTCAGTGAAGGACATCAAAGGAAAGGGAAAGCTTAATTCAGATTCTGATATCAATAATAAGAAAAAGTCAGCTAACCCTAGGATTCAAAAGAATATTCCAAAACCATCTAACAACACACCATCTAATAAACCACAATTTAAACAAGATAAAAACAAAATCAAGGTGTATACCATCAAAAGAAAAGATCAAACCACTCTAATCAAAAGAACTTATTTGGTTGATATTTCTACTGCTATTCCTTTCTCTGTAAAAGACTCACCAGGGCCCAAGAGAATTTGGGTTCCTAAATATGCTTGAATTTGCAGGTTATTAGTGACGAGCAGTTCGATGACGAATGGTACATAGACAGTGGCTGCTCGCGTCACATGACAGGAAGGAGGGAAGAGTTGAGGGAGTTTCGGTCCCTTAAGGATGGTGGATGTGTGAAGTATGGAAATAACTCTTATGGCACAATCAAAGGATATGGAATGATAACCAACAGAGACTTCTCGATTCGAAAAGTAGCTTATGTGGAAGGGTTGCAGCACAACCTCATCAGTGTATCACAATTGGTTGTGGGAACAGGTTTGAAGGTTTCATTCGATGATGAGGGATCAGAAATAATTGATAAGCAATACAAAAGAGTTCTATTGAAGTCTGAACACAAGGGACAGATGTATCCTTTACATCTCAACCCAATTCGAGGAAAACCAGCAATATGCCTGTTGTCAAAGGCGAACACTGATGGAAGCTGGTTGTGGCATCGACGCCTATCGCACCTGAACTTCAAAAACATTAATAAGTTGGTGCTTGGTGATCATGTTCGAGGCCTTCCTCTTCTCAAGTTTGATAAGGAACACCTATGTACAGCGTGTGATATGGGAAAACAAAGCAGAAAGAGCCATCCTACACATATCAATACAAAGATTGTTGAAGCTCTTGAACTTCTGCATATTGACTTATGTGGACCTTCGGCTATCGAAAGCTTCGGTGGTAGTAAGTTCATTCTTGTCATAGTAGATGATTTTTCACGCTTCTCCTGGGTTTTCTTTCTTAAACAGAAATCAGACGCGACTCCCAAGTTGAAAACGTTTATCAAGCAAGTGGAAGTGCAGCTGCAAAAGCTGGTGGGGAATATCAGAAGCGACAATGGGCTTGAATTCAAGAATAAAGATTTTGAGGATTTTCTGACTGACAAGGGGATAACTCACAACTTCTCGGCCCCCTATACACCACAACAGAATGGGATTGTTGAAAGACGAAACCGTTCTTTATGTGAGGCAGCCCGAACCATGCTAAGCTTCGCTTCTCTTCCGCTATACTTCTGGGCTGATGCAGTTGCAACCGCGTGCTATACTCAGAACCGATCCTTACTCAACAAACGATTCTCCATCACTCAGTATGAGATTCTGAACAATCGAAAGCCCAACGTTAAATTTTTCCACGTGTTCGGTTCAAGGTGCTTCATTTTCAATTCCAAAGAAAACCGAAACAAGTTTGACGTCAAAGCTGATGAGGGAATTTTTCTTGGCTATTCACTCACTTCAAAGGCATAAAGAGTTTTGAACAAACGCTCCAAACATATTGAAGAGACATACTATGTAACCTTTGATGACAACTACATGAAGAAAGTCCAAAGAAGCGAAAGTGCCTTGGGGGAAATATTTCCTGAATCAGGACAAGTCTCAGTTCCAATTTCCAACCTGTTTGAAGAGTACATAAGGCTATTTGATGAACCAGAGAAGGCTGCACACTTGGAGGCGAAAGCAGCAGACAACAAAATCGAGAATCTGAAAAAGATCATTGATGAAGCTGCAAAAGAAATGGAAAATGAACCTCCTAAACCGACTGGTGGTCAACCCTTAACTGACCCTCAAAACAACAGCTCACCGTTCAAGGAGGAGGGTTCATCTACACAAAAAACAACCAATAGTCCAGTCGAGGGGGAGAATTCAACTCACTCCCCAACCCATAAAAGTCCAGTCGAGGGGGAGCATCCAACTCCAACAGAGGAGGAGAATTCTGAACCTGACAGGGGATACGCTTCGCCATTTGAGGGGGAGAATGCGAATATAAATGACGAAAGTGATCAATCAGAACTTGAAGAAGAAGTAAATGCAGAGTTGGATCCAACGTATGACCCTAATTACCCTCCTCTAATGAAATGGACTAAAGATCATCCCAAAGCACAAATAATTAGTGAATCATCTGAATGAGTTCTCACACGTTCTCAATTGAAAGCGAAACAAACTGCATTATTCTCTAATGTTGAATTTTGTATGTTTAATTCGTTTGTCTCCAAAGTCGAACCAAAGACGGTTAATGTTGCACTTGATCATGCTGATTGGGTACAAGCTATGCAAGATGAACTCCATGAGTTTGATCGTAATCGAGTTTGGAGGCTGATTCCCACTCCAAATGATGCTTCAGTGGTCGGCTTAAAATGGGTCTTCAGGAATAAGTTGGACAAAGAGGGCAACATCATACGCAATAAGGCTCGGTTGGTGGTGAAGGGATACTGCCAAGAAGAAGGGATAGACTATGAGGAGACCTTCGCTCCTGTAGCAAGGTTGGAATCGGTCAGAATCTTTCTGGCATATGCTGCACATAAAAACTTTGAAGTTTTCCAAATGGATGTGAAATGTGCTTTCTTGAATGGAGAACTAGAAGAAACGGTGTATGTTGAGCAACCACCTGGGTTTGTGAACGAGAAATATCCTGATCACTGCTATGTGTTAGATAAAGTTGTATATGGTCTGAAGCAAGCACCAAAGTCCTGGTAAGAAACTTTAACTCGCTTTCTTAAAATGTCAAAATTCAAGCAAGGTTCGGTTGACCCAACCTTCTTCCGAAAGAAAGAAGGCGAACATCTAATGATAGTTCAGATTTATGTCGATGACATCATCTTCGGCTCCACGAATCCTAGCTTAACGGCCGAATTCAGGAAGTTGATGGAGACTAAATTTGAAATGAGCGCAATGGGTCTGATTAATTTTTTCCTTGGTTTGAATATAAGACATGGACCAGAAGGTATTTTTATCAACCAGGAGGCCTACACAAAGAACTTGCTGGCAAAGTTCGGTATGACGGGTGATTCGAAAGTGAAGGTTCCTATGACGTTTGGCACAAAGTTAACACCGTCTTTGGAAAAACCTGTTGTTGACGTAACACTCTATCGTCAAATGATAGGGTCTCTTATGTATCTAACGACTAGTAGACCAGACATTATGTTTTCTGTTTGTTATTGCGCCAGGTTTCAAGCAAATCCAAGAGAACCTCACATGGTGGTAGTGAAAAATATTTTCCGTTATCTGAAGCGAACCTCTTCTCTCGGTCTTTGGTACCCTGCTAGATCTGGATTTTTTGTTCAAGCCTTTTCTGACGCCGATCTTGGAGGATGTGGACTGGACCGAAAGAGCACAACTGGTGGATGCCAATTCCTATAGTATTTTAAATGTTTGACTTATGTTCTTAATGTTTCTTGGTAGGTAGAGTTGGTAAGTTTTTAGACTTGTTGCAACACCACAACCATTCCCGAGCATATGCTAATCACTTCTGGGTTAGACATAGTTGATCAGGCTATGTCATTCCCAGACCTGACTACACATCCCCAAGCCTACTTCTGCCATTCAACAATCATTACTTTTGTTTTGTCCTAGTATGATGCTGACCTTAGTATGTATGCATGTATGTATACTTTTAACACAAAACTATTTATTTCTAAAAGTATAGTCTTTTGAAAATGTTTAATCAGAGACTTTAGTCCCAATGCATTTATAGTTTGTATATCTTATGTGGTTCGATATACTTAGTTCACTATAAACAATGCTCTGATACCAATCTGTCACACCCCCAAACCAAGGATGGCGGAAACGTCCGGGGGTGGAGGACTTCATGTAAAGTATCACAACAACGAGTATAATAATGCTCAAAGTAAATACAACCATCATAAATATAATTGAAAAGGTTACACCATAGTATATGTTTACATGTTTCAAAATCAATTACATTATGATGACAAAATAAACTGTTTGACGATTTAACGTCCCATCCTCAAAGTGCTGATGTTTTCCTGTTTCACCGATTTCCTGAGAATACAAGTAGTTTTGAAAAGTGTCAACAATTAAGTTGGTGAGTTCATAAGAGTTTTGTTTGAGGAAGAAACCGTTTTCCTTGTAAAAGCGATAGAGTATGATTTCCAGAAAATCCAATATTTTCTTAGTTAAGTGTGAAATGAATGCTCCTATGTTATGCGATAATGAACCCTAGAAAGAACCATAGATTCCTTCTATAATCACTCAGCGTATATAAGTTATATAAAATTTAAGTTAAATAAACCGTTGAATATAATGGGTCTGCCCTAGGTCCACAACCAAACAAGGAACAGGAGATAAGGCGGGCCCACCAATTCTAAGTCGATTTCAATTCAATTTTATATAACTCTAACATGTACACTTAGCAATTATAGCTGAAAACTAATAATTCTAACGACATGTAGTTTTGATATCATAAACCATTTTGTGTAAACCTGGTACTTTGTATTTGTACCACTTTTTGTATGAAAAACTGGCACTTTGTATTTGTACCCCTTTTTGTATGAATCCGATACTTTGTATTTATACCCCTCTTTGTATGAAAATCCGGTACTTTGTATTTGTACCCCTTTTTGTGTGAGAACCTGGTACTTTGTATTTGTACCCCTTTTTGTATTAATCCGGTACTTTGTATTTGTACCCCTTTTTGTATGAAAACCTGGTACTTTGTATTTGTACCCCTTTTTGTATGAATCCGGTACTTTGTATTTGTACCCCTCTTTGTATGAAAATCCGGTACTTTGTATTTGTACCCCTTTTTGTATAAAAACCTTTTGTAATGTAAATGAACATAAACTATACCTATTATAATTTATCAAAATGTTTGTAATGTATATGCAACCTAACTATACCTATTATAGTTTAGCATGTTTGTTTGTGGTGTATAAGAACCATTTTCTATGTAAGTCGAATGTATAGCAAAAATATAACTATGTTTATCATGCTTGGTTTTGTACTAATGGTAATGATGGAGGATTCTTACAATTCAGTGAGTATTTTCTGTTATATAATTATACCACAACAAGAAACGCATGTAAAATATGAAATCCTCAAAGATTAACACTTTGCTCAACAAGTTACAAAGTGTGATGAAAGTTATAAGCTGTTATCTTGATTTTGACCTTTCTACACTGTTTTAGAAAAATCATAGAAAAATCATACGAAGTAGAAAACTGAATCCGTAAATTCTGAGAGTTCACAAAATGTGTCTATTTTATTCATCATTTTTATTATGATTTTTAGAAGTCTTTAACTTGTGTTAAATTGTTCATATTCACAGACTGGTCCGAATTCGTTTCTGAAATGATAAGCAGTTTTGTAAAAATCACCATAAATCGTAGAAAAATCGTATGGAGATGTGCAAGTAGTAATTTTAAAGGTATGAACCTGAATCATTTGCATATTAAACAGTTTTGAAAATATATTTAGTTTAAGATAGTCAAAACAGTCCGTGAATAAGACTCAACTTTTCTGATGAAAGCTGTTGTTTGAGTTTAGTTGTGTTCTTGGTGTTTTAACTTGTATTCCCCCCCCCCCCCCTAAAACTTAAGAAAAACATGAAAATGTAGGGGTATGAACTCACCTTGAGTGATTTCAGTGGATGGATGATGAAGAAAGGAAGTGTTCAACTGAAGAACACTTAGAAGATTTCTTGAAGATTCGAAGTTCTAACAGAAATATGATGAAGTTTGTATAAGAAACCTATGATTTGAGTAGAAAGGAGTGAAATAATCATATGGAGGATGATAACACTTACCAAAAGTAGAAGAAAAGTTTGGAGAATAGCCTTGAATATCGAAATTTAGAGAGAGAAAGTGAGAGAGAATGAAGTTTGTTCTTCGGTGGAAAAATGAGAGAAATGTGAGGAGAGAGGGGAGTTTTCCAGCCTTTGATCAAGGATATGGCTGGAAAAATGATGGAAAGAGTACAATGAAAGGACTAGGTACGGTGGAAGGACAATGGCTGGTCATGGAGTGGGCATGGGTGGTTGCTTGTGTCATACACTAAAGTAAGGTCAACACTCCACCAATAATATCCCACCCACTCTTCTTGGATAAGGATTATACCCCAAAAACGTGATTAATTATGAAGTATGGGGTTCTATATGTTAAAAGATGATTTTGGGTGAAAATCCCGCGTTAAAATCACAAAAAACGGGCTCAAAACGCTAACAATATTGAAAACCGGGCAAAAATTGCCAATTTCCGAATTTCAGGACCGAAGGTGCGAAGGTTCGGCTCTTTAGGAGCATTGAACCGAAGGTAAGGTTCGGTTGTGTTCTGGAACCGAGAGTAGAGGGAACCGAAAGTGGAGTAGGAGCCGAAAGTCAAGATCTCGGACCGAAGGTCAAAATCTCGGACCGAAGGTTACTTTCGGTTCCTTAGTAGTTTCGGCTCAGGAGGTTCGGTTCTCAGGAGGTTCGGTTCCTAAGAAGGTTCGGTTCCTAAGGAGGTTCGGCTCCTTAAGAGGTTTCGGCTCCTTAAGGCTGTTTTTCGCGTAGACTTCCGTTTTCGAGCAGTTTTCGACTAAATTAAGGGTCGGGATGCCCCGGGTGATTATAAAAAGTTGAGTGAGATTTTGAGAGAGATTTGACATACTTGGAGAGATTTGACATACAGAGAGAGATTTGGGAGAGATTTCACATACTTGGAGAGATTTCTCATACAGAGAGAGATTTGGGAGAGATTTCACATACTTGGAGAGATTTCTCATACAGAGAGAGATTTGGGAGAGATTTCACATACTTGGAGAGATTTGGGAGAGAATTCACATACTTAGAGAGATTTAGGAGAGATTTGACATACTTGGAGAGATTTGACATACAGAGAGAGATTTGGGAGAGATTTCACATACTTGGAGAGATTTCTCATACAGAGAGAGATTTGGGAGAGATTTCACATACTTGGAGAGATTTCTCATACAGAGAGAGATTTGGGAGAGATTTCACATACTTGGAGAGATTTGGGAGAGATTTCACATACTTAGAGAGATTTGGGAGATATTTGAGGTAGAGGGAGATAGAGTGAAAGAGATTTGGAGAGACTTCTTTTGTGACCTTTTTTTGAGTGTTTGGCTTTTTATCGCAAGGTTTGTAAACCTCGTTAAGTCTCGTTATGATTGTTATATGCTCCCGAGGGTTAAGGAATAATGTTTTATCGAGTAGATTCATCACTTACCCTAATTAGGGTTTAGAATTTCCGAACACGTGAAAACTCTAAGTGATACTTTGTATTAGGATTGCGAGTTGTATAATAAGAAACGTAATGGAAACCCTAATATACAAGGGTTAGATGAGTTGACCTTTTTGACTTGTTGACTTTGAATTGGCCAAAAATTGACGGTTGTCACATCATCCCCCCGTTAGAAAGAATTTCGTCCCGAAATTAGTGTTTCGACTGGGACTTCAAGAATTTGGAGGAAAGATGGGGGAACTTTTCGTAGTACAAGAAATTGATTATGGTGGGGAACAACCCGCCTGATGATAAATGACGACCTTGAAATTTCTTATTGTAACTTGAGCTAAGTCGATTGAAAAGGAGTTATTGTTTTGGAATGATAGTGTATTCTACGTGTGCCTTTATGCCCTCCGCTTTATACTTGGTATTACCATTATGAATATTTTATAATGTAATTTGTGAGTACTAGTATTACGAATGCTTCAACAATTTGTGATGAAATTTGCAAAATAAGTCCTACCAGATCTTTTATAATCGCTTGGTGTAAACTAGTCGTATATTCTTAAGATTACAAGGGCAGTCGAATGAGTAACTCCACCTGAAGCCCACAACCAAACAAGGAACAGGAAATGAGGCGGAATCATACGTTCTAAGTCCATAGAATCTTAATGATATATGACCATAATGTTTACACTAGCCATCATAGATTTACTAGTAAAAACCCTGCATTTTTATATAGAAGATAAGACTTATTCGGGTTTTGCCGTGTTCTCGAGATTTATGGTTGATATACTTTAATCGATGCTAGTTTTAGTAATAAAAAGAAATTTAAACTTTAAACGTCGATGTTAGAAACACGTATTGATATTTACGGGCGGTTCCGGGGTGGTCTTTCCTGTGGTGATCGCAAGCACCCTTCCATCATCACCGGCATCTCTTGCTCTTGGGCAGTCCCTTTTAAAGTGTCCCGTTTCGCCGCACTTGTAACAGGCTGGGCTTACTCCAATGCCAGGGACCTAGTTGATGGGTTGTGCTGGTGCCTTACAGAAACGGATATTGTGCCCCTCTCTGTTGTAATTTTTGCAATGCATCTTTCGGCAAGCCCTAGTGTGATGGAAGTTACACTTGTTGCATTTCGGAAGGGTTCCAGCGTATTGTTTTATGGGTGCTGGCGTGGCGAGGGTTGTGGCAGCATGAACAACAACGATCTGTTGCTTCTTAGTGAAGCCCTGGGCTGGTTGGTCCTTCATGTTGTCCCAGAACTTTCTTTTGTTGTTCCCTCCTCTTGCTTGATTAGGGGTGGTTGTTGTAGTGTCATGGCTGGCATGATGGTCGATGAGTTGTTGTGCCAACTCCTTGGCGCTGTCGAAGGTAGTTGGTCTTGAGGCTAACACGCTATCTTGAATTTGGTGAGACAATCCCCAGACATATCGTTCCAGCTTTTTGTCTTCCGGGGTGACCATAGCGGGACAAAGGAGTGCTAGATCACAGAATCGGGCGGTATAAGTCGTAAGATCGGAGCCCGTCATCTTAAGATTCCACAGTTCTTGCTCTAGCTTTTGCACTTCACCCCTTGGGCAATATTCCTTCAGCATCATCGTCTTTAAGTCCTCCCAGCTTAACGAGTTAGCCACTACAAGCGTTAGTGACTTAACGTGGCCTTTCCACCAAGTGAGGGCCCGACCAGAGAAAGTGTAAGCTGCAAATTTGACCTTGCTTGCTTCGGGGCATGCACAAATTTCGGAGACCGTTTCAGTCTTTTCGAACCATTGCATCAATGTGATGACGCCCTCGCTTCCATTGAAAGAATCGGGTTTGGCACTAGTAAAGTCCTTGTACGAATATTCCCTCGTACGGCCTGTATTGTCCCCGTGGTTAGAGTTTGTGGCTCCAGATCCAGCACCACCGATACCATTTATACCGATTTGTGACATTGCGGCTCCCACGGCTGCTGTTACTGCAGCTTGGAACATTGCGGGATCAAACTGTGGAGGTGGTGGCGGGGGTGGCGGTGCTGCTGCGCTGCCTGAAGGTCTGGAATTTTTCTTCGGTGGCATAGTTCTGTCATAAGTTTGTAAAGATGAACAGACGGTAAGTTTCCAATAGCAGTGACAAGTCGGATGTTATTGAACTAGATTTTTCTGTATTATGCTTCGACTTAAAAGTATCTTGCATGCAATTCATAAAGAAGGTCCATATGAATGAATTTATGAGTTTAGTAGTGACCCAAATGTAATCTTGTGATTTGTTCCATGCCTGATCTCCTCCTAAGATCACTCGACATATACCAGTCGTGTGTAATTAAGGTTTGATAGGCCGTTGAACTTAATGAGTCTGCCCTGAACCCACAACCAAACAAGGAACAGGACCCAAGGCGGACTCCCCATTTCTAAGTCGATCGCCTCTTAATTACACATAACCTTGAGGTATACATTAAGTACTTTTAGAGTCCTCATAAGAAAATCGTTTGTAATACCATGTTATGAAATATGTGGTAAACTCCCAATGAAATAAAATGCATGCCAATTTTTTTTATTGATATACTCTAGTTCATAGAGTTCAGGAAAGTTTGACCTTATAATAGGTCTACGTTTTTGTTCATGTAAGGAAAACTTTGACGGTGATCTTGGTGGTAGTGCCAACCTCCATGATTTCGGCTGGCCGATGCTCGTGTTTGTACGCTCAAGTGAATGATGTAGCGTATTATGACGAGGAAAGCTCTGTCTACTAATCCTCCTCTGTTGAGGTTGCAGAAGCCTCATCCGTGTCATGGGGATGGTGTTATCCTTGTTCCTAACTCCGTCTCTATAGATCTTCGGCTTATCGAGGTGTCAGACCATGGAGGCCTCGTCGGGGTGTGGCGACTGGAGGGTGTATTGTAGACCTCGGGCTCTTCGTCAGAGTCTTATCCTATTTCTTCTTTGTCTTTGTCTTCTTTTTGGTTTCGCTTCCTCCGGATCTTCATCTGAATTGTCTTTAGGTCTTACTCTATTATTTCCTCAGGGTCCTCTCCGGGGCTTTCTTCGTTCTAACCACCATCTTCCTGGGTAGGAGACTAGGGGTCTCCTGGTAGTTGAGCTCTTGCCATGTTGCTTGTGCGAGAATAGGGGTAGAAGAGATAATTAATAGGCGTCTAATCCTATAATTACTTATAGGGGGTGATCCTTATAGTCATGTCTATAATCACATAGTGCATACCAGTTATACATAATCTGAGATGGAATATACCTTCGAATAAATGACTCTACTCTAAGTCCACAACCAAACAAGGAACAGGAAGTAGAGCAATAGTCATAGATTCTGAGTCTATAATATCTTTAATTATGTATAACCTTAGCGTATGCACTCAGTCATTATAGACCTACTAATAGGGGTCTTTAGTTTTCACATAAGTTGGTTATAGTAGCACAAAATACTCCTATAGTATTTTAAATGTTTGACTTATGTTCTTAATGTTTCTTGGTAGGTAGAGTTGGTAAGTTTTTAGACTTGTTGCAACACCACAACCATTCCCGGGCATATGCTAATCACTTCTGGGTTAGACATAGTTGATCAGGCTATGTCATTCCCAGACTTGACTATACATCCCCAAGCCTACTTGTGCCATTCAACAATCATTACTTTTGTTTTGTCCTAGTATGATGCTGACCTTAGTATGTATGCATGTATGTATACTTTTAACACAAAACTATTTATTTCTAAAAGTATAGTCTTTTGAAAATGTTTAATCAGAGACTTTAGTCCCAATGCATTTATAGTTTGTATATCTTATGTGGTTCAATATACTTAGTTCACTATAAACAATGCTCTGATACCAATCTGTCACACCCCCAAACCAAGGATGGCGGAAACGTCCGGGGGTGGAGGACTTCATGTAAAGTATCACAACAACGAGTATAATAATGCTCAAAGTAAATACAACCATCATAAATATAATTGAAAAGGTTACACCATAGTATATGTTTACATGTTTCAAAATCAATTACATTATGATGACAAAATAAACTGTTTGACGATTTAACGTCCCATCCTCAAAGTGCTGATGTTTTCCTGTTTCACCGATTTCCTGAGAATACAAGTAGTTTTGAAAAGTGTCAACAATTAAGTTGGTGAGTTCATAAGAGTTTTGTTTGAGGAAGAAACCGTTTTCCTTGTAAAAGCGATAGAGTATGATTTCCAGAAAATCCAATATTTTCTTAGTTAAGTGTGAAATGAATGCTCCTATGTTATGCGATAATGAACCCTAGAAAGAACCATAGATTCCTTCTATAATCACTCAGCGTATATAAGTTATATAAAATTTAAGTTAAATAAACCGTTGAATATAATGGGTCTGCCCTAGGTCCACAACCAAACAAGGAACAGGAGATAAGGCGGGCCCACCAATTCTAAGTCGATTTCAATTCAATTTTATATAACTCTAACATGTACACTTAGCAATTATAGCTGAAAACTAATAATTCTAACGACATGTAGTTTTGATATCATAAACCATTTTGTGTAAACCTGGTACTTTGTATTTGTACCACTTTTTGTATGAAAAACTGGCACTTTGTATTTGTACCCCTTTTTGTATGAATCCGGTACTTTGTATTTATACCCCTCTTTGTATGAAAATTCGGTACTTTGTATTTGTACCCCTTTTTGTGTGAGAACCTGGTACTTTGTATTTGTACCCCTTTTTGTATTAATCCGGTACTTTGTATTTGTACCCCTTTTTGTATGAAAACCTGGTACTTTGTATTTGTACCCCTTTTTGTATGAATCCGGTACTTTGTATTTGTACCCCTCTTTGTATGAAAATCCGGTACTTTGTATTTGTACCCCTTTTTGTATAAAAACCTTTTGTAATGTAAATGAACATAAACTATACCTATTATAATTTATCAAAATGTTTGTAATGTATATGCAACCTAACTATACCTATTATAGTTTAGCATGTTTGTTTGTGGTGTATAAGAACCATTTTCTATGTAAGTCGAATGTATAGCAAAAATATAACTATGTTTATCATGCTTGGTTTTGTACTAATGGTAATGATGGAGGATTCTTACAATTCAGTGAGTATTTTCTGTTATATAATTATACCACAACAAGAAACGCATGTAAAATATGAAATCCTCAAAGATTAACACTTTGCTCAACAAGTTACAAAGTGTGATGAAAGTTATAAGCTGTTATCTTGATTTTGACCTTTCTACACTGTTTTACAAAAATCATAGAAAAATCATACGAAGTAGAAAACTGAATCCGTAAATTCTGAGAGTTCACAAAATGTGTCTATTTTATTCATCATTTTTATTATGATTTTTAGAAGTCTTTAACTTGTGTTAAATTGTTCATATTCACAGACTGGTCCGAATTCGTTTCTGAAATGATAAGCAGTTTTGTAAAAATCACCATAAATCGTAGAAAAATCGTATGGAGATGTGCAAGTAGTAATTTTAAAGGTATGAACCTGAATCATTTGCATATTAAATAGTTTTGAAAAGATATTTAGTTTAAGATAGTCAAAACAGTCCGTGAATAAGACTCAACTTTTCTGATGAAAGCTGTTGTTTGAGTTTAGTTGTGTTCTTAGTGTTTTAACTTGTATTCCCCCCCCCCCCTAAAACTTAAGAAAAACATGAAAATGTAGGGGTATGAACTCACCTTGAGTGATTTCAGTGGATGGATGATGAAGAAAGGAAGTGTTCAACTGAAGAACACTTAGAAGATTTCTTGAAGATTCGAAGTTCTAACACAAATATGATGAAGTTTGTGTAAGAAACCTATGATTTGAGTAGAAAGGAGTGAAATAATCATATGGATGATGATAATACTTACCAAAAGTAGAAGAAAAGCTTGGAGAATAGCCTTGAATCTTGAAATTTAGAGAGAGAAAGTGAGAGAGAATGAAGTTTGTTCTTTGGTGGAAAAATGAGAGAAATGTGAGGAGAGAGGGGAGTTTTCCAGCCTTTGATCAAGGATATGGCTGGAAAAATGATGGAAAGAGTACAATGAAAGGACTAGGTATAGTGGAAAGACAATGGCTGGTCATCGAGCGGTTTTCGACTAAATTAAGGGTCGGGATGCCCCGGGTGATTATAAAAAGTTGAGAGAGATTTTGAGAGAGATTTGGGAGAGATTTGACATACTTGGAGAGATTTGACATACAGAGAGAGATTTGGGAGAGATTTCACATACTTGGAGAGATTTCTCATACAGAGAGAGATTTGGGAGAGATTTCACATACTTGGAGAGATTTCTCATACAGAGAGAGATTTGGGAGAGATTTCACATACTTGGAAAGATTTGGGAGAGATTTCACATACTTAGAGAGATTTGGGAGAGATTTGACATACTTGGAGAGATTTGACATACAGAGAGAGATTTGGGGGAGATTTCACATACTTGGAGAGATTTCTCATATAGATAGAGATTTGGGAGAGATTTCACATACTTGCAGAGATTTTGGAGAGATTTCACATACTTAGAGAGATTTATGAGAGATTTGAGGTAGAGGGAGATAGAGTGAAAGAGATTTGGAGAGACTTCTTTTGTGACCTTTTTTTGAGTGTTTGGCTTTTTAACGCAAGGTTTGTAAACCTCGTTAAGTCTCGTTATGATTGTTATATGCTCCCGAGGGTTAAGGAATAATGTTTTATCGAGTAGATTCATCACTTGCCCTAATTAGGGTTTAGAATTTCCGAACACGTGAAAACTCTAAGTGATACTTTGTATTAGGATTGCGAGTTGTACAATAAGAAACGTAATGGAAACCCTAATATACAAGGGTTAGATGAGTTGATCGGTTTGACTTGTTGACTTTAGTTGACTTTGACTTGGCCAAAAATTGACGGTTGTCACAGAAAGCGCGATTAGACTATGTCACAATCCAGTGCAACACTCAAAGACAAAGCATATTTCACTAAGATACCATTTCATCAAGGACCATGTAGAAGATGGGAACGTGGAAGTACATTTCGTTCGGTCCTCTGATCAACTGGCTGACATATTCACTAAAGCCTTACCAGAAGCAAGCTTCAATAAAATTTTACAAGGTTTGGGAATGATGGAAGCAGAGTCGGTACCGAATCC
This sequence comes from Lactuca virosa, assembly GCF_052849685.1. Taxonomy (NCBI): domain Eukaryota; kingdom Viridiplantae; phylum Streptophyta; class Magnoliopsida; order Asterales; family Asteraceae; genus Lactuca; species Lactuca virosa. The sequence goes on from NC_136429.1 coordinate 309,797,245, forward strand.
TCAAATCTCTCTCTGAAAATTAGACAAGCGAAATAGAGCGAACGCTCAGTCTATTTCAGTTCCGGATTTTTCGGGAACCGAAATGAACCGAACGCTCGGTCTATTTCGGCTCCATAATTTTCGGGAATCGAAATGAACCGAACGCTCGGTCTATTTTGGTTCCGGAATTTTAGGGAACCGAAATGAACCAAACGCTCGGTCTATTTCGACTCCGGAATTTTAGGGAACCGAAATGAACCGAACGCTCGACTTATTTCGCTTCATTCTTTTACGGTTTGGTTTCGGCTGTATATTTTGTACACTCGTTTTTAAGTCTATTACTTACTTTATTTTAAGAGTTTCTTTTTAGAGCGTTTTGTGCTAATTTCTTTTTGTGTATTTTTTTCTGTTTTTTTTATTTTTCAGAAATTTCAAAAATCCAAAAATATTTTTCCAAAAGTTTTTTTTATTATTTTGTTTCTTAATTATTCTTTTTGTTTTTTTTTGTTTGTTTGTTTTGTTTGTGTGGTTTGTTTGTTTGCTTGTTCTCTTTACTAGGTCTCAACTACTTCAGTGTAACATAATTTGGAGCTAAGGCAGGTATGATTCTTTTAATATGAACTAGTTAAGTGTCCCTAGAAGCATGTTGTTGCATGACGACCGAAGCCTCTAAGACTAAGAGCAAGGCCTTAATGAATCGATTTATACCTATCGTTTCTTCCCAATTAGGCTGGTAAATCCACTCATGTCATGAGCTACCTTACTCTTCTCAAATGAGTTAAGAGTTTTCTGCTTTGTCACGTTTATATAGCAGAGGTACTTTCGGTTCCCTAACCACCTCCTTTACATTCTCCATCAACTTTCGGTTCAACACTGTAACCCTCGAGACTCTCAGCTTTTACCACTGAGGTTTATGGTTGCATAAAATCTGTGTTTATGATCTTAGATACGTACACCACGTGCTAAGTGAGACCCAAAATCCAACACCAACAAAGAATTAACGGTGAATATTTATATTCAAGATCTTACTTGTTACCTAACGAAATCTCATTTTATTTTTGAGTAGTTTTTTATGAAATTGTCTAACACCAAGGCATTTCTTCCCAACAAGATCCAGTTTGTTTTTGTTTTTGAGATTTTTATAACATCTTTAGTCACAACAAATTATATCCAACCTACTTGTTCAACAGACCATATCGGTCTCACAAGTACTTCATCCAACGTTCGGTCTTATGTTAAGAATCGATGTTCGGTTGAAGATAAGCCACCCTTAGACTATTATTTAAAAGAAGCCTTTCGGTGTTTCTTTACAAGCACTCGATCGTATTTTCTCGGGAAACCACGCAAGCACTTCAAGTCTCTCTTGACTTTGAAGGAAGAGATTCATGCCATGAATCATCTGCTTTATGTCTTCTAACAGACATCACTCACATCCTATACACATTTTACTTTATTTCTTAATTTTTGGCACACTCTTGCACGAAAATACTTTGTGATTTTCCAAAATTCTGGTTGATGTTTCTTATGGCTCGTTTGAAGTTTCTTTTAGGTGCGAAAGTGGTTATTATCACATCTGGAGCGAAGGTGAATTTGAAAAGACCATATGTGGATAAGATTTTGGGCGCGTGAATTTGAACGGTTCCTAAACCCACGCTTGCTGACGTCTATCTGGGGAAACCAAGCTGTCACATCGCGCTTTTTCAGGCGACGTTTCAGTGATTGTATCATCATCACGAAGATTCTTTCTCTCTCCTAGCAACGGTATATAAAGGGTTTCTCGCACAAATTGTACCTTCTTACCTTCTTCAAATTCTCTCAAATACACAAGGCGATTTGCAACTGTTCATCTTCTTCCTTACCTCAACAATGGCGGATTCCTCATCTGTTCAAGATCAAACTGCTTCGCCCTCATTGCTCATGATCAAACCCAATCAGAACATGATCATTCAACTGAACCCCTTTCTGTATGATTCGTACATGCTCCAGGTTGTTGAATGTCTCAAATACTCACCTCTGGTTATCGCACTCACACAAGTGGAATCTGTCCCAATGTCTCTTCTTTCCCAAGTCTATTCTACTGCAACCTATGACAAGAACAAGGAGAGAATCTACTTTCAAATCTTCTCGCACAAGGCATCAATTTCGAAAGGGCGATTCTGTTCCCTGTTACAGCTTGCCGTCGATGCCTCGGTTATCTCACCCGATTTCGTCACTACAACCCAACTTTTTACGATGCTTTACGAGATGGGATACACTGATGTTCTTACCACAGTGACGAAGATTAAGAAATCGTGTTTGCCGCCACAATGAAATGGATTGCTTACTCTTCTCAACAAGGGTTTAGCGGAGAGGGTTGCTGGGTCAGATGGTACCAGTAAGGGTTTTCTGACCATTCTCTATGGTCTCTACAATGGAATTAATCTCGATTATGGGTCGATCATTTGGTCGCAATTGGTACAAAGTCTCAACACTTCGACGAGACATTCTGAGATTTTTTGTGGACGTTTCTGGACCATCGTCACACGCAGGGCCATTGATACTTTGCAGATTCCAGTCATGAAGGATAAATTGGTTTCTTCTGTGGCTACTTTTCATACGAAGAAGATCATCTTCTCCGATGCCACCAAGTTCTCCCACAATGGTTCAATACCTGAGACGATGTACAGGTGTGTGTCAGCCGAAAGTAAAGTGATGGCCGAATACCGAAAGCTTCCTCCTAAAGGACCAAGAGAACTGACTCCTGAACAGCAAGCTGCTTTAGAAGCTGTGGAGAAGCCAACCAACCAAGGCAAAAGGGCAAATACCAAGAAAGTGACAACCGAAGGTCCTTCGTCTAAAGCTGCCAAGTCTAAAAAGCGAAAGGCTGAAAAGGGTGATTCTTCGGCTCCAAAGAAGGTTAAAAAGATGGCAAAGAAATCAAAAAGTCCTTCTCCTTCAAGATCAGAAAATGATGAGGAGCGATCGACAGATGAAGAAGAGGAAGTTCAGCATCATGGTTCACCGAGAGGTAATACACCTCCTCGTTCTCCAACTCCAACTGAACCACTTAATGACAAGATTCCAACACCTCCTCCATCTCCACCGAAAACCACTGTTCCAGTTTCGATTACTTCTATTCCACCACCACCACCAGTTAGTACCATACCAATCTCTACAACTCCTTTACCACCTCCTATCTTTTCACAAGCAACTACCACAACTACTCCCACCACCACAACAACCGAACCTCCAGTATACGTCAATGTATCTACTACGGGGGATAATACTGAAACCGAACCTCCGGTTACTTCCAAACCTCTTTCACCCTCACCCTCAACCGATTCTGGTGATACTCTCGGTGGTGATAATGTTGAGTTTGACTCGACTTCTTATAGTCCTTATCGGCTTCCAACAGATGAAGATGAAGAGGTTCCTGTCACCAGACAACAAGTGCAGAGTCTAGATGAGAAACTTGATCAATTGCTTGCCTCTACAAATACATATAACGATGTTGTGCTCAAAGCTTTTCTGGACTCCGCTTTTGAGCAATATACAAGAGCTATAGATAAATCAACAAAGGCGGTTGAAGCTTCCACTTCTTCTTGCAAGAAGGCCATTACTGAAGTTGCAGAACTTGTTCACAGTTCTCAGATTTTTCTCGACTCCCTCAAAGGTCATGCTGATTCAAATGCAGCTAAAGTGAACGCTTCAGTTGATTCTTTATCCAAGTCACTTCAAGAGGAGCAAGCTAAATTTGAGAGTGTTCGTTCTTCCATTCAAGCTGAGAACACTTCTCTACTTAGCTCAGTGAATTCTTCCCTTGAAACACTCCAGGCTGATTTAGCGAAGGAGAGTGCATTAAAGGAGGATCTTGCACGACAAGCCTCTACTATTGAAGTTCAGAAAGTTCAATTGGCTCAAGCTAAAAGGGAGATTTCATTATTGAAGACTGAGCGTGCTGTATTCCGGAGTTGTGCTGGGGATGTAACGAATATGCTAACCAATCTTCTTAGTGCTCATGATCCGATACTTACTCTGACCATCAGGAATCATCTGACTTCCAAGCTTCTTCCTGCCCTTGCACTGTTACATGAAATGAAGGGTGTTTCGGAGAGATTCGTACCTCCAAAACAAGGGGGAGAAGGTGTTCAAACGACTCAACCGAAGGTCACTGTCAAAACCGAATCGAAGGGTAATGAAGCTTCGGGTTCTGGTAATCAAGATAAAAAGAAGGGACTTGCTGATGATAGTGATGAAGAGGAAACAATTGCTGAAGCCCTGAAACGAAAGAAAACGGATAAGGAATTGGATGAATCCCTTCGGGTTGCAAAGGAAGCAGAAGAGAGGGAGCAAAAGAACAAAGAAGAGCAAGATGCCTTAAATTGCAAGAAGGCCTTGTTTCCTCTTTGGAATAGAGAAACGCTCATCAAAGAAGCAATAGAGTTTCCGATCGTGTACTGGCTGGAACCTGTAGATTCTTTTGATTGTGAGAATTCGAGGGACTCACAGTTTGATATGCCTATAACACGAAAGGCATTTATTTTTCATTGCTTTGATTCGACTGTTCAAGTTCCCTCACCTTACCCTCAAGTTGATTGTGAACTCATCGATTTTTATCTCAAGTTCGGTCAGCCTCAGTACCTAACATGGAGTGCACAGAAGATTATAACTGTCAAGGTGCTGAAACCTTCGCCTGCAGGGAAGTTTATCAATGTTCGTTTCAAAATAACCCGAGGTTCAGCAAACTCGGTTTCGGTTATATCCCTGGCAGATCTTCCAAACTTGAATCCTCATGATTGGATCTTGTTGGTTAACATACTGCTCACTAATGCAAAAGAATATGAGCCGATCCTGGATCATCTAAAGAGGATGTTGGCCTCCTATATCCATGAAGTAGCTGCAATGGATTAGGAGATAGCTAAAGTTTTGAGGAAGAAACCCACTGTAAAGCCAACTGCAAAACCTGGAGATGTGAATAAAATGAAGATGAGTCAAAATGATTCTAAACATCTCACAGTGATGTTCACAAGAGGCGAATCCAACAGATTTCTTTTCGCTCTTGTTGACAAGCATCTGTTCTCAACGGACTGCTTAGAGCACATAATTAGTATCATCCATCGGTGTAAGCAGAACTCTGAGGCAGAAAAGAAGAACTTCACGGACATGCTTCGGTGGTATATCACTTTTCGTCATACTCTTTTGGCCATCATACCGAATGTCTTCAAGACTATCAAGAAGTCTTCTATAGCTCAACCGAACTGAGCTTTCGGCTCCATTGACGCAAAGGGGGAGATTGTTGGGTATTTTATGTTGCGTCATGGGCTTAGTATTGTATATCCGGATTGGGCCTGTCCATCCGTGATTATTAAGTAGGGTTTAGCTATAAATAGTGCATGCATGTATGCCTTAGAAACTAACGTGATTATAGTTATTATTGCTTTGTAACCCTAAACACCTCTACAGTCGAAGTTCTTAATCGAGCTCTTCTGAGGTGTTAAAGTTTAATCATTCGACATCAGTTAAACCATTCCTGTGTTCTTCATTACGTCTTTAATTGTGTTTCTGCTTAGAATCTATCGATCTGATAAGAACATTGTTCTAACAACCATGTTATCTGTTCATAAGAAAAAGTTATAACTACAAAGCTACAAAGACTAAAAATTTTATGGACAAAATATGGCTTTTCTAGCAAAAATGGTTATAACCTAGTTATTATATCATTTTTGTGGGATATAACCCAAAATATGTTGTTTTCGATATGTATTTTGAAACTAGACAAAAATATCAAGGAGTTTGCTTTACAAAAAGAAAACTAAAAAATCTATCATTTGATGTAAAAATGGATTTTCAAACAAAAATGGTCATAACAAGTTTATGGCATCATTTTTGTGGGTTTTGACTAAAAATATATGGTTTTAAACATATAAAGTTAACTTGAGTTAAATACCCCCAAAAGGTAATAATAAGTTTTACAAAGTTATATTTTACTAGTTACCGGTAAATGTCGTTAAAAAGGACCAAAAACTAGAAATTGGCTTTATCGTACTAAATGTTCTTATACTTGTGTTAGATGTAAATTTATATGATATAATCTTTTAAAACATCTAGACATGTTAACTTATATGTATTTATATATATGATTATACAAATGGACTTAACAAAACATTTATAATAAACTATAATTGGTATAGTTTATGGGTCACAAATACTACTTTATCATTTTGGATGAAACATATAATTATTTAAAGGTATAATTATTTTACACTATGTATTTACTATGGAAAGACAATATTCCCACTTACAAAAGGGTTTTCATTACACTATACGTAAATCTGTTGATACAATTTTGTGAGTTATAGTCTTCACGTACCTATCAGAGTACCTACAAAAGTCTTGTATTATAACCAGAATCTCCGTAAAAGAGCATGATACTTGTGTATAGATCTGTACAGTACTGACAATCCCGCACCTAAGCTGCTAGCTACAGTAGACCGGCAGGTCTAGGGTAACAAATGTCTAACATTTCGACGCCCGAAGAACGTCGTAACACGCCATCTATGTCTTTTAGCACGGTTATAATAACTCACATGAGGTATTAAAAATAAATTTGGTTTACAGGGTAACTTACATTCAAATGGTTTTATATAATGATAAAATTACATGATACTATTTTCCAGTACAACACTACTTACATTTTTGGTCTTAGGATTTAAGACCTACAACTCATTTTTAAAGAAAATATTGGATTTTCTGAAAGCACACTCTATCATTTTGCAAGGAAAAGTTATAGATTCTTCTCATACAAAACTCTTATGAACTCACCAACTTAATTGTTGACACTTTTTCAAAAATACTTGTATTCTCAAGGAATCAGTAAATAGGTAATCAAAGGGTTTTTGTAGATGGGGCGTCACAACCTCATGTTAATTATTTTTGTCTTATGTATTCGGTATTGAATCAAACAATGTTTTGGATATAATGTAATCTTCTTATTTATAATTATGATGGTTGTATGGCTTTGATCACTATTATCCATTATGTTATGATACTTTACATGAAGTCATCCACCCTCAGACGTTTGGTTTGGGGGTGCGACATAACCTAATTAAATATGGTCTCAAAACTTTTGGATATAAATAAAACACTTATTATTTAATCACCATATTAATTAGACTTTATTAATTGTATAATATTTCGATTAATCAACTAAACACTTGAATTAGACATCAGTCATGCCATGTTCTAAACATACATACTATGTCTCTCTATGGTCCTTCCTTTGTGAATAAATCAATTGGACATAACTCCAATGATGCTCATTTCACAATTTCAAATTCTTATTAGAACTAGTAAGAATTCCAAATTCTTTTCATCACTAAATGTGTTAGAGTCTAACCCTGCATGCAATATCCTTTTGTGATGACGTGCCCTAAAAGTCAAAAAGACTTTGCCAACGATGCCACAACATGCTCCATTGAAACTTTGTTACTTAAAACAATTTCATGGTAATGAAGTATCAAATTCAAGGTAACACCTTGAACACCTTCCTTGCATTAAGGTTTCTAACTCATATATAGATTTCAATAACTAACTCCTAATATGGAAACATTTCCATATTCCCATATGACTATCAATTCTGATCAAGAATTATCCTAATCAGAAACATGTCAATATGGTCCGTCCAAATATTACTATACTTCCAACTGTCCACAAGCAACCAATCTTCAACGAACCTTAGATTGTTCTTGACAATTGTTTAACAACTTTAGTCACATCTTGTTCTAGTCCTTTTTCCTTTTAATTCCCTAGGCATTTGGAAAAATCAGAACAAGTGAATATCATAGGATATGTAATAAATCCTATATCTGAAGCATATGGGATTCGATACATAATGTAAAGACATGATACTTGATCAGTCTCTTTCTATAATACTTCCGTATATAGAATTTTCCTATGTTGAATCACTTCAACATGATATTCATATATGTTCATGACTAAGTTTCATTAAAATCCTTCAATCTAAACTTTTAGATTTGAAATGAAGTATAAGTGCTCTCTCCCCTATAACTTTCTATAGCTAAACAATTTTCAAACTCTGCAACTTGTAAATTTGAAAACTTTGTTTCCTATAAATAGTATTGCCAACTTGCAACACTTAACATAAAAATTATGCTCCCACTTAGCATAACAATTATATTCTTGCTAGTATAATAATTATGCTCCCACTAGCTTTGACATGTATCAAGAAATCAACTGGACTTCTAGAAATCAATACTATTGACTTTCTGACTAAAGTTCAGATTTCTGATACGTGATGCTTTGATAAGTCTTGAATCAGACTTCTCAAGCTCATACACCTTTCATTAGATAACATATGTGTGTGGTTAAACCCATTTAGAACTTATAGTGATAAGTCTTGAATGTTCAAACTATTACTTGCCATTTCTCAGAATTCGAACTATGAAAAGGGATGTCGTAATCATATATGAATTTGAGAATGCAATTATGACACCTGCTAACCATGATATCAATAAGAATCAAAATCTAGTAGCAAAAGTGTTTCCTCATAATCTTTTTCAAGAATCAGAGCGAAAACTTTTGCCACCTAGATTTTATGGTGTATCCTATCCATGTGAATTTATCAATTCCAACCTACAATCATAAGATAATATTGAGGACAAACCAAAATAAAATTTTGTTTTTCATTTCATGGACTGAACTTTGCTTATTCTTAATTTCTTGCCATTTGGTAGCACAAGGGCCTATCAGCGCTTCCAAGTTGTCAAGCAGCTCACTCATATTGATCAATGTACTATCACTGACCAACGTGCTCTGCCTTTTGCAGTCAAATGAGAACCACAGAACTCACATGCATTGCCAACTCAACTGGAAGGTGCATAGGAACAAGAATGGTCAACACGATAGGTTATTAACCTCAGGTCGTGTGCTAGTGATAACTAAAAGGTTTATTCTTGATTGACTCTTGAAACTCTTCAAGACCAATAATACTCACATTGACTTCTTGACATATAAGTTTCTCTCTCAAGGAACAATCCTTGACAAGAAAAAACAAATATTCAAAAGTTAGTGTGGATTCTCGACAAGAAAACACTTCATGTAATTGGTCTTAGTTTATCCTTTGTTTTAACCAAAACAACACTACTACCAATTCCAAATGTGCTAGAATAAGAAAATATTTCCACTCCACATTTCATGAGGTGTTATAAACCTACTTAGTTTGAAATAAGTTTCTAGATACGATTTGTAGTTACTAGAGTATGACTCTAAAACTTTATTTGATACGAAGTATGTCTCATCTCTCGATTAAACCATTTCAACAATATCCGAATCCTCTTCTTAGTCATATAAATGCACTAAGATGTCCTTAGAGGATCAATTGTGACATGGTTCCACAATCATTAGGATGATCATAAAACACGATACTAAAGTATTCTCCTTTCCTTTCAGATTGGAGAAACATTTATCTTTTTGCCTAACACATTCTTCTAATTCGTTCTACCACTCTTTGAAACTTTTCAAAGAATCAGAATTACAGTTAATCTTATAAGTATAACCATATTTATTGATCCATCAGTAAATCATGTCGAATAAACTTATCATCCTTTGTGGTGGATCTAAATATTCCACATCAATGTGTACTAGATCCTTTAGTCCTTCACTTGATTCACATAAACATGTGATCAACGAATTAGTCATGATCTACCAACGATCAAGGTTCTCATACACCACACAATTCGAATTGTATGACTCCAAATTTCTATCCAACTAAAGCTTGGGTGATGAGAATTCCTTTTCACTTGGTTGATTACGACATTTACACAAATGACACAACTAAGAATCAAATCCACATTTAACATTTCTAATAATAGAAATATCATCACCAATTTTCATGAATATGAACTTAATAAAATAGAGTTACATAATGGATGTACCTGAAGTAGAGTTATACAAATTAACTTTACTATCTATAAGATCTTTCAGGTAGTCTGGGCAGCTTTGCATCTAATGTCCCTTCAATTGGCAATAGAAACATATGGACTCCTCAGGAACAGCACATGGGGCTATCTCAGAACTGGCCTTTTCTCTTTACCATTTGGTCAAATGGTTTTACCTTGGTTGATCTCTTTCCATTGGGAAGAGAAACCTTTTCCAGACTACCATTGTTGCTATTTTTCATGGAGTTTTGGGAGACAGATCCTTCAAACATATTTGCTTGACCAGTGCTCTTCAACATTTCTGCTTCAGCAGCAATTAGAATATATGTCAGATCAATTAAGGTCACGTCGTGGTCCCTCTCATGTAAGTCTTAAATGAACTGACTATATGAGTTAGGAAGCGAAATTAGAAGCAAGTTAATGGCCAGCTCCCTTGGGAAAATGACACCCAACATTCCCAATCTGTCAATGTGTGACTTCATGTTTAGAACATGTGCACACACAGAATTTCCATCTAGGTGTTTTCATGCCAACATGGCTTGAGTAACCTTGAACTTTTCAAGTTGAAGAAAACGTGGGTAGGGGAGAATCACTGGAGGAGGTGGAGGAAGAGTTGGGGAAGTATGATTTCCAGTTCCACAATTTGAAGAAGGGAACATTCTTTCACCTTGACCAACTTGTGGAAGATAATCTTCAGAATGAGAAGGAAAACCATTTCTAAAAGGATGAGGAAGACCATTGTTGTCAGAACTCGACATTTATGAAGGGAGATAAGAATTCAAGTTAGTTGATTTACTTAATCCTTAGTTATTAACCCAAAATTTTAAATTAAGGCTAGGATCCATATTTTCGATTCGAATTCTAAAGAGGGATGCCGTAATCAAATTCAAATCTATTCTAGGTAGGTAAGTATTTACCAGTTTCAATCTAATGAAACTCCTAGATCTTTTGAGATTCATTGAACTATTTAATGGGATGTTTAATCTCGATTATGCTCTAACTTTCTGACTAGGATGCCGAGGATCAAAAACGAGATGTGAATAACCATGCAAATTAGCTTGGCACACTCGATGTCATTTATCACCCAATCGATGTGCTGGTTAACCACACACACTCCATCGAGTAATGATAATTTACGAGACACTCATTTCCAACAATATTAGTCCCTATTAGTGTGTCGGTTAACCACACACACTCCACTAACGACCAATAAGGTGCAATGCGTAATTTCATAGATTAGCATCAAATTCACATTTTTCCTAAAGTAACTAAGAATGGGATTTTAGAAAATGGTTTCGTTACTTTATAATTCATTATACTTTTAATGAGGAGTTTAGAGTCCTATCAAACCCGTTCGGCTAACGACCCTCCACTAGCCAACAGAGCGGTGGGTAAGAGTGGATACCCAATGGCGGTCATTTTACAGGTCGCTTCCTTAAACTCCCCTTATAGACCAGCTTCATTTTACAGGTCGCTTTCATATATATTAAACTTTTAATTTTATATCGTATAAGGGTGTATTTTAAACTTTTAAAATAGTAGGGGTTTAATCTTTTAATAAATTAAACTTTTAATTTGATTAAACTTAAACCTTTAAAATACTGGGGTACTAGAACTTAAGGTTTCAAAATTAAACTATTTAATTAAATTTTTAATTCTGAAACCAAAGGGGTATTTTTAAAACTTTTCAAAAATACTAGGTTAAATTTTTAATAATTAAATTAACATTAATTTTATCTTTATCAAAAATTAAACCAAATCATTAAATTTGATAAGGATATACAATTACCTTTAATAAAAATTCAATTTTAGGCAGAAAAATGAATTGAGGTAATAATCCTAATGAAGCCAAGATTATTAAAATCGAAAAATCAGGGATCTGACAGGGAAACTCGTCGAGTCTGTGCAATGCACTCGTCGAGTTGGGCCAACTTGTCGAGTTCCAAACATGAACTCGTCGAGTTCTATGAACAGAATGACAATTCTGCTCCCTTCTCCTTTGAACGATTCACAATTGCATCAAGTTCAACCGAAAAACATCCTAGGCTTTGATTCCATTGTTGGGTTGTGAGAATAACTACAAATCCTATGTGTTCATGCAACCCTAAAATTAAGGATCCAGGTTTTTACTAGTTGAACATGCAAACTTGAATATCAAAGAGAAACCCTAGGTTCTATGTATTATAATCGAAATTCACATGATAGGGATTAAAATACATACCTTGATTGTTATATTGTAATAACAATCTAAATTTTTTTTCTTGAAAGACCTTTTGTAGCAAGCACCACAAGTGTCGCGCCTCTAATGACTCACAAACAAACCTAGCAACCAAGGATTACTATAGAGAGAGAGAGAGTAAATAGAGAAGAATTTCGGCTCTAATCCTTCTTGAGGATGCATGGACGATCCAACCCTAATGAGAGTTTATATTGGTGTTAGGAAGGTATTGGATTAGGCAGGTGTATCTAGGATAACCCTAATTCCTTAACTTCCTCCCTAACCTATCCAAGGCACCCTTAGAGCCCCAGGAAACCCTAGAAACACCGTAGAATTCGTTCCCCCTCCGCTTTAGGGAGGTTCTCGAATGCTCAATTGAAAGAACCCCTTTCAAAACTTTCATATTTCTGAAAGACCCAAACTTTCTTACTTGACAATTGTTACTCCAAAACATGCTACATGCATATTTATAAAACAATATCTTACATTGATAAAGTGATTACAAAAGATTGGATACAAACCGACTATGTTTCAATATTTTACATAACTACCCAGGATATTATATTTTTATACAAACATAAACCGAAATACAAAAGTAATAGTAAAAACTATTCTACATCTTCCGACAGTATATAACCATACTGGTTACTTATCTCCTGTAATTGTTAAACACTGAGAGGGGTAAGCGGTGACGCTTAGTGAGTTCAATAATAGATACAATATAACGTTATGCCATATATATACTTCAATATGGCAGAAGCAAAGAGGAACAAAAAACAACAAAGGCATATGTGAATCATGTGACAAACTTTCCATATCAATCAATGATTTGATACAAAGATATACGATCAATAAAGCTTCGACCCAAATGGCACAGAAGACATACACTTTCTGATTTAAACATTTCTGTAGGTTTCAGGCTTATAGCCCTGTCTAACCATCTGCCAATGCCATAGAATAGAAGTCATTCTCTTACGGAGACATGCTCTACATGGCCAGACGCTACGTACCAGTACCACCGTGAATCTAAGTCCTTTCACTGATCACATGGTCAAAGGTATAGCTTTGCTATCATAAATAGCAGAAATAAAAATAACACGGGAAAATAACCCGGAATAATAACACTGAAAAGCACATAGCACATATAACACATAACATACAATTGTTCCTATGTATTGAACTCACTGTGAAATAACCGGGGGTTAAAATAGTAATTTGGGCAGTACTTCGGCTCTAAATATAACTTCCTTCGTTGAAAAACGGGAGATTTATTGAAAACCGGGCTCTGCGAAGGTAGAGCTTCAAACCGAAAAGATAAATTACTCGGGGTCTTCGGGCACTTTGGGGCGTGTTTCGGGTGTTAAAAATAATACCGGGGCTTCGGGGGAAGTGGAATTAGCCAAAATATGAAATAAGAGGTGAAAAATGGACAAAAATCAAACATTACCCGGCAAGTCTCGCAGCCCCTATACATACATGCGAGGCTCGGATCCGGAGCAAGGAAGGAGGGACAAGCGGCAGCTGGAGCGAGCTTCGGATGCGAGGAGTCGGACAGCACACGCGCTTCGGAACTCCGGACCTGGCACGCGTCGGACGCGTCATCGGCTGGTCTTCGGCTCGGACACGGGGCGCTACGCGGCATGCTTCGGTTGGGTCTCCCTTCGGTCGTATCACAATCCGACACGGGGCACGCATGCGAGAATCCGGGTGACGTGTTCGGGTACTGTTCATGCGATATTTCCTGGTTTTCGCAATTATTCTCGATTTTTGTGCCAAAAACTTCTAAAATCCATAACTTTCGCATACGAGCTCCGTTTTTGACGTTCTTTATATGCACACGTAGGGAACATTATGCTCTACAACTTTCGTTTCGACTTCGTCGGCTAACTTTGACTTTATTTTTAATATTATTATTTTTAACAGACCGGGACAGGAAAATCCGTTAAAAATTCATAACTTCTTCATCTGACATCCGTTTTCGTCAATCTTTTTACCGTTGTACTACTAATGACGAGACCTTCGATTCTCGTTTAGGTAGTGTTGGCTAAAAATCACTCGATCTAAAATTCGAGTTTTTAGCTGTCTAATGCTAAGCTGAAACTTAGAAAAATCATAACTTCCTCATACGAAGTCAGATTTTGGCGTTCTTTTTATCATAATTCTCGGTTTAACAAATACGACTTTCATTTAGATTACCAAGGCTAAAAAGTAGTTTATCGAAAACTCACTTTTTACGTCATTCGGTGCCGTGCCGGTTTTGTCGCGGATCTTCGATTGGTCATAACTTCTTCGTTATAAATCGGATTTTGATGAGGTTTTTGCCTAAATGCTTCTAATGAGATTCTTTACAACTTTCAGAAATAAAATTTTACTTATTTAAAATTTTATATTTTCGTTAAATTTTGATATTTATCTTTTAATTGGAATCTCATAAGACTTCCAATATTTTTCGAGTGATTCTAAACATAATTTTACTTCATTTCTAGTAAAACTATATGTTAGAACTCAATACTCAATAACACATAATATTTCATAATATTATTTACTTAAAACACGATTTCAAAACGTGTATGTTACAAATACCTCATCCTTTAGAGGATTTCGTCTCCGAAACCATAACGATAAAAATGAGTGGGAATATTTCGCTCTTATCTCATTCTTATTTTCCTAATTATAATTTGGGCCTCGATGGTGTTTCCACTTGACGTGCACCAACTCCAAGACATATGCACAAAGCATATCTTCTACTGTTTGGATTTTTCTCTCCGTCTGACCATCTCACTCTTAAATTCTCTGACTAAAATTTCGTCACTACACGAGACATGGTTCTCTGAACCAATCACCTCACTTCGCATATCTATTTTAGTCGGACTCGATTCTTTACGACCATAAAGGTCTGAATGAAAATCATCTTCTTAGTCATCACCGAAACGAAGGTAATGACATACTCGAACAAAAACGGAATCGATTACTAGCGTCTTGGTAACGTTGTGACTTTCCCTGATCCAAGGGTGAGTCCTGTGCTTCCAGTAGTATAGGCCTCTACTACTATTCACACCTACTCATACTCGTCCCAAGTATTGTCTCGCAGTTTCCAAGTCACCATTCAAAATCACAAAGCAACTTATCACACATGAATGTGTTCAAACAAGTACTTATGTCAATTTCTCCTAGACTCAATTAGGGATTTCACATTTCTATCAAACATATCTTAGATTTCCTATACTCTCCTTCTAAGATTCTTTTCATGCATATGCTCGATCTAGCATATTCTAATACTTTTTCATAGGTCGATAGAAATTTCACTTCCAATTCTTCATATAAATTCTTTCTCGGGTAGTGTCTACTTTGCAAGACACACTATGCCAGAATTTACTCTAGTATCGTGGAGACAAACGGTCTTTAACTATCTGCATCATCTTCTAATTCATGCAAGTCACCATGCATATTTGTTCATTTCTGTATATGAGTAAGTCTTCTTCTCATGAGTGTATATTTTAAGTCTACTTCATAGGAATCTATCCTAGGAAATCCGCATTATAGCTGCATCTTAGCATGTTCTACTAGCTTCAACTTGATTCTCTGTCATTCCTAACCACAACATCTCTTCTCATATAACAATATGAGTGTATATATTCTTCAACTAAGTACTCTACCTTACTCTAAAATGTAAGCCACTCAGCCTTTTCACAACCAAATAACCTATTTCACCATCCTAGTCATGTATGTTAAAGTCGGCTTAACACATAATGGAATTTCCATAAGGATGTGATAAAAGTCGCTCAATATTATTAAATACTAAGTTTGAGCATCCTGTATAGAATTACTACTTCAATTACACACTATATCAAAATGTTTAGGCAAAGCCTTGGCCTATTGAGTCTGAAAACTTTATTAGCCTTTCCTTTGATCTTTAAATCTTCTAAATCTTGTACAACATCAATTGCGATACTGCCGAAGTATTGATCACCAAATGTGTTTCAAACGCACATCTTTCTTCCAAAGATGTTATTATATTATCAAACATACTTTAAATGTATAATACCACTTTATAGGTATTAATACACTATTTACAATAACACTTCATAAATATTATTTTGCGATATCCCTCGATCATTTATCTATAAACATTATCGATGTCGACTATCATAAGTCTTTTTATCACTTCGAAAAGTTTCTTATCAGTTATAACACATAAATTTTAGAATCTGGAATACTTAAAATTTCTTCTTCCAGACCAAGGTCGGCAACCTACCTTAAACTCTCTCAAGTAATAGCAATATAAGCAAGCAACCTAAGGCATGCTATATTCATTTATCATTTAGCACATATTAGAATATAAGGCATATCTCCTCTTAATATTCTAGTGCTTGTGTCCATTTAGGTGTTTAACCTAAAATATACCAGATACACATCGTATCATCATTACTTAGCAATTCATGTTTAAGTCTAGAATTTCTCAAAATTCCTAGTTCACTTAAACTAATTCTCTAAAAATTTTGAAGTAACTTAATATTTTAAAATACTAGGGTTTATCACTACCCAATACCCCACTTAAATCTTTCCTATGGTTTGTATCCATATATTCCTAATGAATCCGTTCATATATTGAACTTCCAACGGTTTAAGTCTAAATACCAATCCGTGATATTTAGTTCACTTAAACTACTGCTCTGATACCATGATTGAAAGAACCCCTTTCTAAACTTTCGTATTTCTGAAAGACCCAAACTTTCATACTTGACAATTGTTACTCCAAAACATGCTACATGCATATTTATAAAACAATATCTTACATTGATAAAGTGATTATAAAAGATTGGATACAAACCGACTATGTTTTAATATTTTACATAACTACCCAGGATAGTGTAATTTTATTCAAACATAAACCGAAATAGAAAAGTAATAGTAAAAATGATTCTACATCTTCCGACAGTATATAACCATACTGGTTACTTATCTCCTGCAATTGTTAAACACTGAGAGGGGTAAGCGGTGACGCTTAGTGAGTTCAATAATAGATACAATATAACGTTATGCCATATATATACTTTGTAGGGTTTCAAAGCACTCCATGGATGATGTCAATGGGCCCCTTGATGAAGTGTAGGTTAAAAGCCCAAGACTTGTCTTTTCCCTATAAATAGTCATGTATTATTCATAATTAGGGTTAAGAGTGAGGCAAAATGTAGCCGCCACGTTGTGAGGTTTCTTGTAGAGTTAGATTCATATTTCTTAAAGTGTAATCTGTTCCTCATAATTCAATAAATCGAGTGATCATTCGACATAATCTTCATATTTGTGTTTGTTCTTATTTTCCGCATCTTGTTCATCAAATCTCAATTAGGGTTTTAATTCCTAATAAGTGGTATCAGAGCAGGTCTTTGAAGATCTATTGATCTTTGAAGTATCGGTTCTTGATTTGATGATTCTTTGCACAAGTTATTGAAGATTTTGGTGTTTTGGCGGTATGGAATCAAGATTTCTGTTCAACTTACTGTTCATGGGGATTTATGCTGTTCATCTACTGTTCATCTGGTATTTATTTCGTTCATCTTGGATCTAGTCATTAGCTTAATCCAAAAATCAGTTGATTTTAATCATTTGTATTGACCCAATTGGATCCATTCGTGTCTTATTTTGATCTGGCCCAATCCTTTGGCCGATTCACTGTTCATGATCCATCTCTTTTTCCCTAATATCACATTCGATTTCCCGTTTTCATCATTTACTTTGCGTGCTCAGTTCATTCATTTATTTTTCTCTCATGATCAATCAAGATTAACAATCGTTGCTTGTATCATTGTCGACTAAAGGTATTGATATGTCTTCATCAATTCTGATGAATCGATTTGTGTGTGGTTTAATTCAAGATCAAACCTTTCATCGATTTTCTCATTCACATTCTTAAGATCGGTCTGATTAACTTGTTTTGAACTTGGAAATTGTCTGATGATATTGTTGTGATTTATCTCGATTTTTGGAAGCAGCGATTATATGATTGTTGAGTAGAAATTTTGAAGTCATGTTCAAAGTCAAATTCGAAATCAATCCTTGTTCTTAAAATCAAACTCGGAATTGGGTTGATATTTGGTCTCGAATTTTTTTTTTATGATGTCGAGTGTCCTGAAATCGGAATGGTCAGGTTCACAATTGCTTGTCGCCGATTAAGGTCAAAATACTGTGTTCGGGAACAAAAATGGATTTGCAATTGTTATGAAAACTGCTCGCACAGCCAAGCGAATTCACAATCAGAATTTCCTGGGACTTTTATTGGTTCTAAGTATATATGCGAACATAATTAGAATTGCTCTTGTGATATTGAACATTTTGGCAGTTGGAATGAATTCACGAGATTGAAATTTATCAACAGAAATTGCAAAATTGATTTTGGATACGATGTGAAAAGTCAAACCAGAAAAAGTCAAAATTGACTGTGAATTGGGTGGAACTATGAACGAATGTCCTTACCTGCGATCCCTCAAACATCAGAAAAAGGCGAACCTCTGATTAGATTCTTTTTTGTGGATTCGCTTTGGCGTATAAACGACCGAATCGGAAGCGGACCTATGATTGGGTTCGTTTGTTAGCCTTGGAACGAAAGAGGGGAGAACAGAAAGCGAACCTGTGATTCAGTTTGGCTAAGGTTTCGCTTTTGTAATGAAGTTGGATTTCGGACTGAACATGGTTTTTGTATCAACGATCTTGGATCGAACTTGGTTTCGGTTGCTTGTGCTTGAAACGAAAGTGGACTCAGATTCGCGTCTTTATGCTAGGAAATGATGGAATTGAAGGGAATCATATTTGAGGTTTCGCTTGTGAACATTCATTTGAAATCTCGTTCCAGTCGTATTCTTTTAATCACAAGTTAAATTGGGGAAGATGACTAAGGTTACATTTTTAGTCCCTGCAACTCCAGCGAATTGGCACTTTTGGTCCCTGTTGTTTTCACAGTTTCGTATTTTTGGACCATTTCCAGTTTTTGTTGCAAATAAAGGGGTATATTGATGCAGAATTAGCATTCCAGCCCCTGTCTTTCAGCAAGTGACAGTTTCTGCCCAATATTCAGAAAAGTTTGCAAATTTGAGGGTCGGTGAACAATTTTGGATTTTTTAACGCACATATTTTTTCGTGAACAGAAAAATTAAAGATTCCATCAAGTCTTGGTGGTTCGGAAAGTCGTTTTTCGTGATAACGACAAATTTTCACGACTTTTTCGGATTTTACTTCATCGTTTATATCATTTTGTCGCGGGGGAGCATAGTAATTTTTTTATCCATTGAAGATCATTCTCATGACCATTTGAAGGCTTTATAATCACGTTTTTTATTATAAATCGGGGGAGAATTTGGTATGGCCATTCGAAATTGGATTTGTGACTTTTCAAAGTTGAAGATTTTTGATAAAGCTTGTGGTAGAATTATGAAGGTAGCTTTTACAGTGGAAGTTCTTCATCGAGCTCTGCTAAAGCTTTTACAGAGAAGTATCCTTTACAGTAGAAGTTCTTCATCGAGCTCATCTAAGGACTTGTTATATCTCCGACTTCTAGTATTTTCTCGATCAAGTGGCATTACGAATCTTAAATTTTGGGTTGTTACATGATAATTTTTGGTGGCTTATATCATTAGCTTATTTGAAGATCATTGTGACTTGGAGGGGGAGCTCTTCAAATACAAGAAGTGATTTGGTTTCTTTGTTCTGAAATGGGTTTTTCATGGCGGGTTTGGTTTTCATGAATTTTTTTTGGGGATTACATTCGAAAATGAAGTTTAAAGACATTACTTCAGTGCTTGGTTTATATATCCTAGAGCCCGTGTTTGAAGACTATTGAAGAATCAAGATTTGTGGATTGCTTCATATATTCCTCGTTGCAGATCTTTTTATTTACTAGATGCTTGTTTTGGAAGTTAAAGCATTGTCATCCATTCCATACTTTGAGGGGGAGATTGTAGGGTTTCAAAGCACTCCATGGATGATGACAATAGGCCCCTTGATGAAGTGTTGGTTAAAAGCCCACGACTTGTCTTTTCCCTATAAATAGTCATGTATTATTCATAATTAGGGTTAAGAGTGAGGCAAAATGTAGCCTCGACGTTGTGAGGTTTCTTGTAGAGTTAGATTCTTTAGTCTATGCTTAAAGTGTAATCTGTTCCTCATAATTCACAACTTCTTCATCCGACATCCGTTTTCGTCAGTCTTTTTACCGTTGTACTACAAATGACGAGACCTTCGATTCTCATTTAGGTTGTGTTGGCTAAAAATCACTCGATCTAAAATTCGAGTTTTTAGCTGTTTACTACTAAGCTGAAACTTAGAAAAATCATAACTTCCTCATACGAAGTCAGATTTTGGCGTTCTTTTTATCATAATTCTCGGTTTAACAAATACTACAAGTTTCATTTAGATTACTAAGGCTAAAAAGCAGTTTATCGAAAACTCACTTTTTACGTCATTCGGTGCCGTGCTGGTTTTGTCGCGGATCTTCGATTGGTCATAACTACTTCGTTATAACTCAGATTTCGATGAGGTTTTCACCTAAATGCTTCTAATGAGATTCTTTACAACTTTCAGTAATAAAATTTTACTTATTTCAAATTTTATATTTTCGTTAAATTTTGATATTTATCTTTTAATTGGAATCTCATAAGACTTCCAATATTTTCCGAGTGATTCTAAACATAGTTTTACTTCATTTATAGGGAAAAACCCTAGTACGCAGGGCGTACTCGTGCGAGGACCCTTACGCGAGGCGTACCTTGGCTTACGATGAGCGTAGTTAGTATATTGGTTGCGAAGCTTCGACCTCGTACACTGGGTGTACGAGGGATTCAAAAAACCATAATTTAAGGGTGTTGTACCATATTTAAGCACCTTAAGTCTTTAGGGCTAGCCTCTTTACCAGCCCCCAAACCTCCTAACACCCTAAATCGTCCCTTAAGCTTCTTTGGTGGTGTTCTTGAGCCCTTGAGAGGATTTTAGTAGTTGTTTTACTCTTTGTGAAGGAAACTTTGAAGATTGAGGGTGCTTTTCTTGGAAGGAAGACCATAGATCCAGAATCATCTCACTTGTTGCAATCTATTAGAGGTATCAAGTTCATACCTTGGCATGTAGATGTTTAAATCTCCTCCTAGTTGGTTTTATTATGCTTTTGGTCCTATTTTGGGTTGATTGAAGAGTTAAGACGTTTTAAGGGCTTGTTCTTTTAGATCTGAGCTTGTGATGGACTCCTTAAGCATAAAGGTGCAAGCTTTATGGGATTTTTGGTCACATGCATGCATTAAGTCACTTGTTAAGTCCTCTGTAAGCTTAAGAGCTTCATTTAGCCATGCATGAACGTAAAGTTAGCAACTTTATGTGATTAACCAGTCCAAGGAAGTCAGATCTAGGTTGTAGTGTAAAGTCTTTATGGATTAAGAGCTTAAATTGGAAGTTGGTTGTATGCGAGGGTACGTAGGGCGTAGAAGAAAGTATGCTTAGTGTACAAGCCCAAAGGCGAGTACGCTACGCGTACGAGCTGAGTACGTCCCGCTTATTCAGCAGGTTGGGCCTCAGATTAATGGATCTTCGGTTTGGGCCATTTTTGGACCTTGGTGCTTTGGGCCTTTTTGGGCCATCAGAATTCAAGTGTTTAAGGACTAGGATTGTTTGGACCTTGGTTTAAGGCCCATGATAGGGTTTGGGCCCAATATGCAAAACTGGGCCATATTTGGGCCCTGGGTATTTAATGGGATTTTTAGATTTTGGATTGTTGGATTGGGCCTTGGCTTTGGGCCAAGTTATGAAGACGGTAAAAAGGTCTTTTACCCTAGTTTGGACACTTAGGGTGGGTCGGATCTGATTATTGATGGGTGATTATCTTGTGGTTGATAGCGCATTGATTTTAGCGGAACTCCAGTCAGATTTTATTCGTGGGATTCAGCTGTCTGAGGTGAGTTTTCCTCACTGTACTTGTGGGTCGAAGGCACCAATGTCGGTCCATTTGATTGATATCTGGTTATGCATTCTATTGTACTGTAGTGATCCGTTAAATCGGTATCCTGGTATATAGGATGATGTTATGCTTAGTGATCTGTAGATCTGTCTGTCTACTTGTAGACTGTTTATATGTTTATCTGTTATATGCCGACATATGGTGTTCAGCTGAGGTTGTACTGCTTTGGGTTGTAGCCAAAAAACCCTGGAGCATTCCAATTATAAGTTGAAGGCTGGCTGGGGCATGCCAGACTCATACTGAGGGCTCAGGTGCATTCCAGATACGAGCTGAGGACCAGGTGGTATGCCAGACTGGGGCTTGAGGGTATTCCATCCCAAGGATGACCGGACCCGTTGTGTATTGGAATTCCATCCTGATGGTTGATTGGGCTTGGGTTATTCCAACCCGATGGTTGATTGGACCCGATATGTAAGTATGGCATGTGGTGAGAATGGACTGCTTTGTGCGTCAGTCAACGGACGTGGGGTATTCCAACCCGATGGTTGATTGGACCTGACATGTTTGGTATTCTAACACGATGGTTGATTGGACCAAACCGCTTTTTATACGAGGGTATTCCATCCCGGGGATGACTGGGACCATCTTAGACATGCCTGGTATTCCATCCCGAGGTTGATTGGGCCAGACATGAGTATTTGAGCATGTGTTGTTTGAATATGGTATCTGTTTGTGTGATGGTATTTTGGGGAACTCACTAAGCTTTCTGCTTATAGTTTTGGTTTACGGTTTCAGGTACTCTAGTTGACCGTAGGAAGGCAAAGGCGTGACCATACACATCATCGGTTTTCAACTGATTTGATCTTGGGAGACTCTGATTTGAAATGATGAACTGAAAACAATGGTTTTGTAACAGTTCTATTAGTAAAAGGATTGTTTCGAAAAGTTTTAAATTTGTTGAATTTTTGGGATGTTACAAGTTGATATCAGAGCTTTGGTTTGAGTGAATTGGAGGAACACTCATGTGAATCCAATCTCAAACTAATGAAATAAAAGGTTTTAAAAATGATTTTCAAAAATGTTTTCAAAATAGTCAAGAAAGGATGCGATGTGTACGATTAGCCGGAGCTATTAAGTTTACCCCCAAGTTACCACACTGTTATTTGATACGTTAGATGTGTATGCTAGTGATAGGGTAAGGATCTTTAGGAATTGCATGATAGAGTTGCCTGATTATATGATGCCTGAAAGCCTAAGGTTCTTTCTTATATGAAATTGACATCATTATTTTAGTTGCTTAGTGTGTGCATCATACTTGTACTTAACAAAGATTCTATAGCCTGAGAATGATTGATTTAGCTTTATTTCCCATTCTAGTCTTATTAAGGGCTTATAGTAGAGTCAGGTATTCGACTGTCTATGGGATCCATCGTTATGTATGATTACCATGCACGAGTGGCTGCAGGGTTGGTAGAAGTTTCATGAGTGGGTGCGGTTCATAGTGGGTCAGCGTGAGGAATGATTAGCCACTCTTGAGAGAGTGAGGGCGGGGTGAAGGTGCACCTAAGATGCTGGGAGATAGAGATCGAGAAGTTTCGTATGAGGATCTGTCTGATTTTATTGTGTTTTAGTCCCAGTCGGCTCCTCTGCTCGAATGCTACTTGCTTTGTGCTTTGTTGGACCCATGTTGATGTGAGCTAACCATCAAATGAATACATTAAATTACGTGCTATTAGGGTTAAATAATCCTAGAATGAAGGACTTAGACCTATTGTGCAGCTCTTGTCAGAGTCCAACCGTTGTAGGGTTGAGTCCATTAGTTGAAAGATTATTTAGGCTTTGTTGCATGTAACTGTATTCATGAAGTGATTAGCTAACATTGGTAGGGGTTCTTCGGCAGGTGATGGTAGAGGAGGTGGGTGGGAATCCTAGGAGAGCCTAGGAAGTATTTTTAGTGCGGTTGTTTCATTGTGGAGCAGGTATTGGGAGTATTTTATGGATAGGTCTTAGAGGACCCAAGATGATCCTTGAGAAAAGTAGGGATAGGTGTGGAAGGTAGTATTAGGCCCGTACTATTGGAAGCACATGATTCATACTCGAATCAAGGAGAGTTTCGGGGATTCTAAGGGCTGGCCGGGGGGTGATGGCATGGTTAGATACCATGATTCGTGAAAGTGGCTCTACATCTGTCAATCTTTGGTTATTGTTGCTTGGGCATGAATTCGGGTCTGGATATTGTCTTGGGGATCCAATGGAGAAATCATTTTGGGTTGCTTGGTGCAGACCTAGATGATCTTGTTGGTTTTGAGGTCTCAAAGGTTTCGCTCGAGGCCGTGTATTCGAGCCACGAGACTCAAGAATGGAATGACCATTATTATCGACTTGGGTATTGTAGTTGGGAGTGGAATGGTTGAGTGATAGGTGGTATGTCACAATCCATGGTGGGGATTCTTCCCTTTTCCGTTTTCCGAGTTTGGGGAAGGAGTGAGCAGGCTTGTAACCATTAGGTTCGGGATGTAAGTGTTGGGTTTTAGTTCAAAAATAGTTTCATAAACTAGAAAAATATGGCAACGGAAGACTTTAATTTTTGAAATAACATAAACAATTTATACCCGCCAAAGATCTTCTTGCAAGTTATAGAAAGATTAAAACACCAACCAAAGAAGAGGTGAAGAAATAACAACCTTTGTAGCTCTTTGGGTCCTCTCGGGAGGCTTGGAAGTTGATGAAGAATGTGGAACCTTTGAGACACCAATAATGACTCAACTTGATGTAGATGCTAGTCCAAAACTCTTAACCTCTTAAGCTTGAAGTTCATAACCAATATGAACTTCAAGAGAGCAAAAGATATGCAAGTAATCTTCAATAACTTAAAGCAAAGAAGAGATAGTGAGTCTCCCATGGAGCTCTTGGCCATTGGAAGAAAGAATGAGGCAAAAACTTCAAGAGTGGAAGCCTCATATTTATAGTGCCTAAAAGTGAAGTTATTAACCGTTGGTTCCTTCAACTTTAGACAAACTTGTCTCTTTGTCATAAGCATGCCTCCCATGACTTTAAAGCATGATTAGACAAGTCATACACTTCTTCTTTTTATGCATATCTCGAAAATTGCATAAAGAAGAAGAAAGAAAGTCAAACTTTAATAAACTCTTTTATAAAATATAAACCTTGTCTTTTAGTGTGACAACCCGAAAATTTTTTGTTTTGAAAGCCCAGTCAGTCAACTCAACTGAGTGTCAAACTCACTGGAAATGAGTTCTAGCCTGGTTAAAGGTCATTCTAAGGAGTTTTAAGCCTAGTACACTTAAGGAATGAGTGTTAGAATGTACCTGCTAGAGACACTGTTCAACAAATCAAGCTTTAACCTCTTCAAAAAGAGTTCACGGCCACAACAATTGATTTTACGGCCGTAAACTCAAGGTGGGCCGTAAACTCCTCCTTATAGGCTCATATCCTTCAACTTTCTTCATTCTTTCATTTCCAACTCAAGAACACTCCATTTCTCTCCCAACTATCATCCCGATTTTCATCCTAGATCATCAAAAGTTGTAAGTTTTCTTCCTTGATTAGTTGATACATCTCTTAATCTAGTTTCATCCATTGATTTCATCCATAGAAATCATCTTTTTCTTAGATCTTCAAGAAACACCAAGAACACATACTAGTGTTCTTGGCCAAAACCAACCATTTCAAGCCTCTACATCGTAAGTACTCTTCCCTACACTTGATATCTAGTTAGCACTCATGCTTAGAGCCTTGAAAACATCAAGAACACAAGATCAAAAGGAGTTTACGGCCAAGCCATCTCCCATGGTCGTAAATCCCTTTAAGGGTGCCATTTTGGCCATAAACCCTCCTAGATGCAAAGCTTGTGACCAAGAACCCTTCATTGATGAGAATAGGACCTTAAACTACTCTCAAATGAAAAATGACAATGAGTTTACGGCTGTAAACTCCTTTGGTCCGTAAACCCATCAAAAGCCTTCATTGAATTGGTCTTTCTCATCCTGGTGTAGAGCAAAAGTCCCTAAAGCTTCCCTAGCCTTCAAACAAACACTTATGCATTTTTGACCATGAGTTTACGGCCGTAAACTCCCTTTGGCCGTAAACCCATGGTAGTAAACTCATATTAGTACCATTCCACTCTCCTTTGATGAATCACATGTGATTCCAACACTTGGTCAAAGTGTTTCCTAGTCCTGGAAGGTGTTTCCTTTCATATAGTTGCTTATAAACACTATATGCATGCCAATATATGTCAATATATGTCATTTAGGACTTGTTGTGTCTAGGGACTTCATTCGTGGAACTTCTTATCCTTACACACGTATTTGTTGAATCACCCACATCAGGTGAGTTCATACCCCGTAATGAATCTTTTAAACTGTTTTAAATGCTTTTAAGGGGGGGAATACAAGTTGAACACAATGATAATTGTGTAAATTGTTTGTTATAAACATCTTTCAAAATGTTGCTTATGTCTTTTATAAGTGATCAAAACATTTCAAAAACTCTTTTAAAGTTATGTTACTTTATAGTTAATCAAACTCCATTTTTAAAGTACAAGCATAACTTCGTAGTAAAATGAGTCTTCTCAATAACAGTTCAAGTAAAAACATTAGTAAACTATAATAGGTATAGTTTAGGAAGATACTATTCATTACTTCTAGTACAAAGAAGCATACAAAGAGTCAGTTCATACATGAGTCAATACATACTATTATGAGAAACTAAGAGAACATACATACATACTAGACAGAGAGAACATACAATACAGCTAGTACATACATTACATATACAAATATACAATAACATAAATGTGGACCGTCGTTCGGGGCATGGCATCACCTGTCATGGCTCGATTTGTAGCCAGAATCTCCTAGAGGGAGAGCGTGAATTTGCGTATAGATCTATACTGGATTGACTATCCTACACCTTGCTGTTAGCTACAGTGGGACTTGCAAGTCTACGGGTGCCAAATGTCATTTCTTCCGACGTCTTTCATCGTCGTGTTATTAGTCGATAGTATGGTACAATCAGGTCACATCATACCTTAAATATCAATTGGTTTAAGGTAGAAAGTACAGCAGTAGTTACTATAATAGAACACTACAGTACTTTATTATTTACCCATTTCATTCACATTGTGATCTTCTCACAATAAACAGTAATGTAAAAACTATATTTTTGGTTAATGATAGTCTAACTCATGCAAGAAACAAACATAGATAACATTCGATGCCTTGGTAGAAGGCTACGTTTAGTAGAGAGGACCATAATGCTAACCTTATGATTCCTTAATGTATACATCAAAGGATATATATATATCAATAGGATCCGACAGGTAATAGGATGTGTGCTCTCCGCTTCATTTCCTGTTCCTTGTTTGGTTGTGGGCTTGGAACGAATTCACTCAGTCTATTTTCTATTCGATTCTATATATATATATATATATATATATATATATATATATATATATATATATATATATATATATATATGCTCAGTATACATTAAGTCATCATAAAGGTACCAGGTATGGGTCAAGTCATAGGACACAGAGTCAATGCACAGTCTTCTAGTACAAAACATACTTTCCAAATCAGAACTTTTGGTATACAAAACTAGAAACTTACCAGTTAAGGGTTTAATCCATTTTATTAAACCAGTATAAACTTAAAGGACCTTAGGTGATTAACTCTATAATACTTTAGTTTATACATCATGGTTATATATCATTAATACCCAATAGGTAGTTGGATGTGTGCTTTCCGACTTACTTCTTGTTCCTTGTTTGGTTGTGGGCTTAGGGCAGATTCACCTAATTAACTTTCTATTCGATATTGGATCATATATAGGCAGTATAAACTAAGTGATTATAGAAGTAATCACTGTGGTCACCATTTTATTATAAGAAATAAGGGTTTTCTTAAAGAATCTTTTCATTAAATATAAAGGAACCATTACAATTAACTCCATGAGTAACAAGTGAATACACCAGGGTTATATACAACAATGATCTAACAACCAATGGGATGTGTGCTATCCGCCTTACTTCCTGTTCCTCGTTTGGTTGTGGGCTTAGGGCAGATGCGCACAGTCGATTGTTTGTTTACTCTGAGTTTTATATAACTTGTATCCATTTAGTACTCATAGAAAGAATTGTAGAGTCATTTTTTGTGACAACCCGAAATTTCTATTCTGTATAACCATTCAATTCAATAGAAGTCAGAACAGTTTCTGCTAACTTTCAAGCTTTTTGGAATAAGTTTGAGTGTTTTTAAGTTAGTACTTCAGGAGATATCAGGAGAGAGGATGCTCTAGGGTTTATTGTGCAACAATAAGGTCCCAAAACTCCAAGAGTTTGGAGTTTACGGCGTAAACATGGAGTTTATGGCCGTAAACCCCAAGGATATAAATATGGCACTTAGCCATTTTAATCACTTTTTCACATTTCAAGATCCAAACTCAACTCTCTCTCAAGTATCATCCAACTTTTCCTCTTGATCTTCAACTTTGTAAGTGTTTCTAGCCCTAATAAGTTGATATATTACTTAATCTAGTGATCTTACATGATTCTATCCGTGAAATCATTCCAAAACTGTAGATCTTCAAGTTTCATCAAGAACACCAAGAACACACACTAGTGTTCTTGGACTTTTAGCACCTTTTCAAGCTTCTACCTAGTAAGTACTCTTACCCTAGTGCACTATAAGGCTTGTTACACTTCCAAACATCAAGAAAACACCAAAGAATCAAAGGGTCAAAGGTGTTTACGGTCCAAGAACACCTTGGACCGTAAACCCTAACAAAGGGGCCAAAGTGGCCCTAGTCCCTTACCAAGCCTTAGAAACTAGCCTAGACCCCTTCCTTGATGTGCTAGGTACTTGAAAACATCAAAAGACCATAAACCATTTGGGTTTACGGCCGTAAACCCAAAGACAAATGGTCCAAGGACCGTAAACTCCACAAAGGAGTGAAATGATGCCCTAATCTCTTCCAAAGGCTTATACTTCAAGTAGAAATGCTTCTTAGGACTTGTAAAGATTCAAAACTCAACATGGTAAAAGTACCATGAGTTTACGGCCGTAAACGCATGGGTTTACGACAGTAAACTCAATGAGTTATGGTCACAAAACCGTAAACTCCAAGGGAGTTTACCCTTGAACCCCAAACTCAATAGCAATGTCCTACAACACTTAGATGCAATCCTTATCACTTATAACACTTAAATAAGGTGTTTTACATGTCCTAGGATGTCTTAACTTTGTTAATTAGTTGTTTAAAGACTAATTGGATACATATATGTGTTATTATATGTTAACTAGGATCATTGTGTGTGTAGAAGTCTTCACTTTACACCTAGCATCCTATACATTCAGTTCATCCAAACCACCCACTACAGGTGAGTTCATACCCCTTAATCAATCTTTTAAATGATTTTAAATGCTTTCATGGGGGGAATACAAGTAGAAAACAGGAAGTTATAGAATCAATCACATGTGATTTATAACTGTGTTTTCAACCAACTGATTTTACATACTTCAAAATTTGATAAATGGAAAGGATTTTTAGTTATTTTTACTTTGTTATCAAACAAACTACTTTTGTATCATTTTATAAACTGACATCAAGTCATTATTATTTATTGTTCAAAACTCTGAAATGTATTACAAAACCTCTTTCAACTTATTGTTAAAAACCATATCTATACACTTATGTTTCATGAATATATGTATTGATGTGAGAGCTTTCATTCTTTCTTCAGTTCCAACACTCTTGAGTATCAAGAGTGTATAAACCTACTTGGACATTCAATCTACATTCCAGTAAACTATTATAGGTATAGTTTAGGGAATACAAATTACTATTCCTATTACAAGGAATTACACAAGAGTCAGTTCATTCATGAGTCTATACTAATTACTATATGACAAGATTCTATTACTTGTTATACAAAGAGAAATACTATATACTATACGGAGTGATATACTATATATACTTTACGGAGAGATATACTATATATACTTTACGGGACTGACCATCCTACACCTGGCTGCTAGCTACAGCGGGACCTGTTCATCGACGGATGTTCTCGGTTGTACTGTTCGGCGAGTTTCCACGTCGTGATTATCCTAAGGCAAAAGGATACGATTTCAATGATTATATAATTTTCCCTATTACTTTTATTTTGTGACACATTCACATAAACGATGAAGTAGACTATATATTTAAAATAATAGTTACATGGGAAAACTTTCATTGTTACAGAAATGCAAACTTTCAAAGCATTCAGGTCTTGGTAGAAGACTACCTTTTTATACTAGTAGGAAATATGGGATTTTCTAGGGTTTTCACACTTATACTAAATGTTTCATTAAACATTTACAAGTCTTTCATAACAGCTTTTCAAATCAATGACACTAAAATACTTCTGAATTCACCAGCTTTATGCTGATCTACACTTTCAAAATAACTTGTATTCTCAAGTCACCAGTAGACAGGTACGATGACCAGGTTTTGAGAAGACGGAGCACAGACAAGACTCGTCTTTTATTTTGATTACATATTTTGGTGTCTTATTACAATGAAAGAACACTCATGTATTAAAACTTTACTTTTAATGCAATGGACGATGTTGTTGCTTGTTTACTACTTTGCACTGTTATGATACTTTACATGACGTCCTCCACCCCTGAACGTTTCCGCCGTTCTTGGTTTTGGGGTGTGACAGATTGGTATCAGAGCTTTGTTTATAGTGAATTGAGTATATCAACCCATAAAAGATATACTAACTATAAATACAATGGGATTAAAATACTCTGACCAAGAGTTTATACTTTTAAATAATAAAATATTTAATTAAGTATACATGCCTGCATTCATACTAAAATCAGTGTCACAACGACAAAAACAAAAGTATTACGATTGTTGGATATCACAGGTAAGCTCGGGGATGTATGGTCAGTCCTGGGAGTGGCATAGCCTGATCAACTATGCTGGTCCGAGGAGTGATTAGCATATGCCCAAGAATGGTTGTGATATGGTAACAAGTCTAAAAACTTACCAACATTACCACAATGAAATACCATAGGG
Source organism: Lactuca virosa (assembly GCF_052849685.1). Lineage (NCBI taxonomy): Eukaryota > Viridiplantae > Streptophyta > Magnoliopsida > Asterales > Asteraceae > Lactuca > Lactuca virosa. The sequence goes on from NC_136429.1 coordinate 309,828,407, forward strand.
GTATTTGGTGTTACTATAATTACTTATTTGAGAACTAAAAGGTCTTTATCAGTAGGTCAATAGTTGCTGAGTGGATACACTAAGGTTATATGCACCTAGGACGTCATAGACTTAGAATCTGTGAATCTTTGCTTTACTTCTTGTTCCTTGTTTGGTTATGGGCTTAGATTTAGGGTCACTTATTCGAAGGTCTATCCTGTCCCCTGAGTACATATAACTGGTATGCACTAAACAAGTATTGAAGTAACTGATAAAGATCATCTTATAATTATCTTAGTTAGTACGTCTATTAATTTCTTCTTATATCCCTTTTCTCGCGTAGATATCATGGCTAGATTCCATCCCCACGACGACTCGTACTACCCTAACCACGACAATGCTGGATGGCTCGGAGAAGAGCCAGAGAATGATCACCCAATTTCTTTGGATGATCACAAAGCTGAAGGCTTTTCTGATAGTTCTGACTCAGAACCAGAAGTCAACAACCTACCCCCAGCTGCTCATGACCCAAACCCTCGCCCAGCATTTCAAGGACCCACACCTCTGTGGGCCACAAACTTAAATATATGGAGTCAGGAACAGAGTCAACCCATCCCCTACAATGGAGACAGAAGCTTCTACAACCTCACTGAGGGAGGTTCAGCTGACAGGGTCCTACCCATCATGGTTCGTAGGATTTCCCGGAACACCGAACAGGATCGAGCTGCTATCGACCGAGTCATGGAGATTGACGCCAACTCTGGCGTTAACACAGTCCGCATTCGCCAACTAGAGTCTGCTCATGAAAGGACTCTGGTCCACAATGCAGCTCTGCAGAGAGAACTTGCTGGAACCCAAGCTGAAGTCAGGGAACTTCGAGCTCAGCAAGTAAGATCTGACAGGCGTGTGAGGGACATAGAACGCCTTCTGTCGGAATCAAGAACTCACTCTAGCAGTTCTCGTCGCCGATAGAATCTCATCGACTTCTCTTTTGGATATAACATAGTTATGTAAAACTCTGGTCTAATTTCCTATCTTTGTAAATCTTAGACCTGTTAGGTCTTGATTAGGTCGTAGTCCTGTTAAAATTTTCCCATCATGGTTGATGTAAGGCCTCCTACTAGGCCATTTTTCCCGAACTTGTTACATCTGTAATTCCAGTAATATTGACAGGTACCTAATCTCATGGGTATTATTATCCAAATGCTATCATCTGTTAGTTATAGATCTACATTCAATAGTGTTGTTGTGCTATGAAGAGTTAGTCCATGAGTCATTTTCATCAACTTTCCTATTAAATTCTTATCAATATCTTCATCTTTCTAAACTTATAGTTAAAAGATGTCTCCTCGCAGAAATCCGAGGCGTAACAATAATAACGAAACACCGATACCACCACCTCCACCACCTCCTCTGTTCGACGCTGCTATGTTCCAAGCAGCTGTCACGGCGGCCGTAGCGGCTGCCATGTCACACATCAATACTCCTGTCCCTAGTGGATCAGGAACTGGTGCACCTATTTCTAACCATGGCGAGAGTCATGGGCACCCACGAGAATGCACCTACAAGGATTTTACAAATGCCAAACCCAGAAATTTCAATGGAACTGGAGGGGTTATGATCTTAAGGCAGTGGATAGAAAAGACAGAAGCAGTCTTTGAAATCTGCGCCTGCCCAGAGAACAATAAGGTCAACTTTGCTACTTGTACCTTTTCTGACAGGGCTTTAACTTAGTGGAATGGCCACGTTAAGTCACTGACCCTAATAGTGGCACATTTGATAAGCTGGGAGAATTTGAAAGCCATGCTGATGAGAGAGTACTTTCCACGAGGGGAAATTCAAAAACTCGAGCAGGAACTCTGGAGTCTAGTAATGGTTGGTTCCGACATATCAACCTATACTAATAGATTCTATGATCTGACAATTCTTTGCCCTGACATGGTTGCTCTAAAGAGCAAGAAAATAGAGAGATATATTTGGGGACTGTCGCCCCAGATCCAGTATAGTGTGTTAGCATCAAGGCCTGTTACTTTTGACAGCGCTAAAGAGCTGGCACAATCTCTTACAGATCACGGAAACTACCAGAACCCAACGATTTCTACACCCGAGCAACAAAAGGGAAACAACAACAACAACAACAACACGAAAAAGGGGTCGAACAAAAGGAAAAGCGGGATTTCGCAAGAATCCTCAAAGAAACAACAACTAGTTACAATCAATGTCGCCACAGTAACTCCTGTTGTCCTTGCTAATCCCTTACCAGCTAAGCCTTATGCCGGTAATCTTCCGAAGTGCAACAAATGCACCTTCCACCACAACGGACCTTGCCGGGAAATGTAGTGCACTAACTGCAACAGAAGGGGGCATATTGCCCGTTTCTGCAAGACTCGAGCAAGGCCGACTGCTCAAGTTCCTAACGCCGGTGTGGGCCAAGCTTGCTACGGTTGTGGCGAAGTGGGCCACTACAAGAGGAACTGCCCTAAGGCAGGGATAGCTGGCGGAGTAGGAAGAGTTCTGGCCATAGGCCACGAGGAAGCCGTAGCTGATCCTACGATAGTTACTGGTACGTTTCTCCTCGATAACTCATATGCTTGCATACTTTTCGACAGTGGAGTGGAGAAAAGTTTCTTAAACCAGAAATATAAACACTTGCTTAAACAAAAACCACGTGCACTAGATAAATCATTCACTGTAGAAATGACAAACGGAAAAACGGAAAGTACTAACTGCATATACGTAGGTTGTACTCTAACTTTTGATGGCCATACTTTCAAGATAGACCTCATGTCGGTCCCAATTAAAAGTTTCGACGTCATTATCGGCATGGATTGGTTGAGTCTTCATCGCGCCGACATCTTGTGCTTTGAAAAAGCAGTTCGTCTTAACCTCCCTAACAGCGAAACCCTAGTTATCTACGGCGACAAACCTAGTACGAACCTTCGCATCATTTCGTGCATACAAGCTTAGAAGTGCTTGCGAAAGGAATATCATGCATTCCTCGCACACATCGTCGATACGAGTCAAGAAGTGAAAGATATTCAGAACATCCCAGAAGTACGCGACTTTCCCGACATCTTTCCAGAAGAACTTCCAGGATTACCACCACTACGCCAAGTCGAGTTCAGAATCGACTTAGTGCCAGGGGCTACTCCAGTAGCCAAATCTCCATATCGTCTGGCACCAGCGGAGATGCAGGAACTTTCCAGTCAGCTTAACGAACTTCTCCAGAAGGGATTCATTAGGCCAAGCTTCTCACCATGGGGAGCACCGGTCTTGTTCGTCAAGAAGAAAGACGGATCGTTTCGTATGTGCATCGACTACAGGGAACTCAACAAGCTTACCATTAAAAATCGTTATCCCTTACCCCGCATTGACGATTTATTTGATCAACTTCAAGGAGCCAACTACTTCTCGAAGATAGATCTACGATCCGGATACCATCAGACAGCCTTCCGAACTCGTTATGGACACTACGAGTTTGTAGTGATGCCGTTCGGATTAACAAACGCACTCGTAGTATTCATGGATTTAATGAATAGGGTGTGTCGTCCTTACTTGGATCAGTTCTTCATTGTCTTCATCGATGACATACTCATCTACTCTCGAAGTAAGGAGGAACATAGTCAACACCTACGAAGAGTCTTAGAAACATTACGATCGGAGAAGCTCTATGCGAAGTTCTCTAAGTGCGAATTTTGGATTCGAAGAGTCGAATTCTTGGGCCACGTAGTTAGTGAAGAAGGAATTCACGTGGACCCTTCCAAAATCAAGGCCATTGAGAACTGGTCAGCACCGAAGACACCTACAGAAATTCGTCAATTTCTAGGTCTCGCTGGCTATTATCGCAGGTTCATTCAGAACTTCTCCCGCATTGCGAAACCTCTTACAACACTGACCCAGAAAGGCGTGGCCTTTGACTAGGAAGAGAAGCAGGAGAGAGCGTTCCAAACGCTCAAGCGAGCCTTGTGCACCGCACCAATACTATCCCTCTCCGAAGGGATAGAAGACTTCGTTGTCTATTGCGATGCGTCGAATCAAGGACTCGGATGTGTTCTAATGCAACGAGGTAAGGTCATCGCCTATGCCTCGAGACAGCTGAAGACGCACGAGGCCAACTACACCACACATGATCTTGAGCTAGGAGAAGTTGTGTTTGCTCTGAAGATCTAGAGACACTACCTGTATGGTACAAAAAGCACCATCTTTACAGACCACAACAGCCTACAACACATATTCGACAAGAAGGAGCTCAACATGAGATAACGACGGTGGGTCGAGCTACTCAGTGATTATGAATGCGAAATTCGTTATCATCCGGGTAAAGCCAATGTAGTAGCTGACGCCCTAAGTCAGAAAGAATATTCTGGTCGTAGAGTCAAATCACTGACCATGACTATCCATTCACACTTGTCCACACAAATTAAGGAGGCTGAGGTCGATGCCTTGAAACCTGAAAATGTGGCGGGTGAATCCGTGAGAGGGATGGATAAGAACTTGGAGTTCAAGGGTGGCGGAGCTTATTATTTCATGGATCGGATCTGGACCCCTAAACTCGGTGGTTTCAGAGACTTGGTCATGAACGAGGCACACAACACTCGTTATTCCGTCCACCCAGGTTCAGATAAGATGTATCTGGATCTTAAACAGCTATACTGGTGGCCTAACATGAAAGCAGAGATTGCTACCTTCGTGAGTAAATGCCTTACTTGCGCAAAGGTCAAGGTCGAATACCAGAAACCCTCCGGTCTACTACAACAGCCTGAGATACCGGAATGGAAGTGGGAGTGGATAACTATGGACTTCATAACCAAGTTGCCCAAGACAACGGGTGGACTTGATACCATATGGGTCATCGTCGACAGATTGACCAAATCCGCACACTTCCTGCCTATCAAAGAAACAGACAAGATGGAGAAGCTTACAAGAACTTACATTAGGGAGATTGTACGACTACATGGTGTTCCGATATCCATTATCTCGGACAGAGATAATAGATTCACTTCGAGGTTCTTGCAGTCGCTACAAAATTCCCTAGGAACTAGGCTGGACATGAGTACAGCCTACCATCCACAGACAAACAGGCAAAGTGAGAGGACTATCCAAACCTTGGAAGATATGTTGCGAGCCTGTGTGATCGACTTTGGGAAAGCATGGGATATTCATTTACCCTTGTCGAATTTTCCTACAACAACAGTTATCACACGAGCATAAAGGCTGCTCCATTCGAAGCCCTCTATGGCCGAAAGTACAGATTCCCTCTATGCTGGGCTGAGGTGGGTGATACCCAGTTAGCTAAGGGACGAGTTCCTGAAAGCACTCTCACAGGTCCGGAGATCATTCGGGAAACGACAGAGAAGATCGTTCAGATTCGTGAACGATTGAAAGCCTCTAGAGACCGACAGAAAAGCTACGCTGATAAACGAAGGAAACCGTTGGAATTCCAGGTGGGCGACCGTGTTCTATTGAAGGTCTCACCCTGGAAGGGCTTGATACGCTTCGGAAAGCGTGGAAAGATAAATCCAAGGTACATAGGGCCTTTCGGGATTCTTGCCAGAATCGGCCCTGTAGCTTACAAACTTAACTTACCGCGCGAACTCAGTAACGTACACTCTACTTTCCACGTCTCGAACTTGAAAAAGTGTCTGTCCGACGAGACTCTTGTAATCCCACTCGACGAGATCGAGATCAACGAGAGCCTCAACTTCGTGGAAGAACCAGTAGAGATCATGGACTGGGAGATCAAGCAAACGAAACAAAGCCGCATCCCGATAGTGAAGGTTCGCTGGAACGCCAAGCGAGGACCTGAATTCACTTGGGAGCGAGAGGATCAGATGAAACTGAAATATCCTCGTCTTTTTACTTAGTTATTTGTAACTACTTATTTGCTTAAACTCTAATTTCAGGACGAAATTCCTTCTAACGGGGGGATGATGTGACAACCCGAAATTTCTATTTTGTATAACCATTCAAATCAATAGAAGTCATAACAGTTTCTGCTAACTTTTAAGCTTTTTGGAATAAGTTTGAGTGTTTTTAAGTTAGTACTTCAGGAGATATCAGGAGAGAGGATGCTCTAGGGTTTATTGTGCAACAATAAAGTCCCAAAACTCCAAGAGTTTGGAGTTTACGGCCTAAACATGGAGTTTACGGCCGTAAACCCCAAGGATATAAATATGGCACTTAGCGATTTTAATTACTTTTTCACATTTCAAGATCCAAACTCAATTCTCTCTCAAGTATCATCCAACTTTTCCTCTTGATCTTCAACTTTGTAACTGTTTCTAGCCCTAATAAGTTGATATATTACTTAATCTAGTGATCTTACATGATTCTATCCGTGAAATCATTCCAAAAGTGTAGATCTTCAAGTTTCATCAAGAACACCAAGAACACACACTAGTGTTCTTGGACTTTTAGCACCTTTTCAAGCTTCTACCTAGTAAGTACTCTTACCCTAGTGCACTATAAGGCTTGTTACACTTCCAAACATCAAGAAAACACCAAAGAATCAAAGGGTCAAAGGTGTTTACGGTCCAAGAACACCTTAGACCGTAAACCCTAACAAAGGGGCCAAAGTGGCCCTAGTCCCTTACCAAGACTTAGAAACTAGCCTAGACCCCTTCCTTGATGTGCTACGTACTTGAAAACATCAAAAGACCATAAACCATTTGGGTTTATGGCCGTAAACCCAAAGACAAATGGTCCAAGGACCGTAAACTCCACAAAGGAGTGAAATGATGCGCTAATCTCTTCCAAAGGCTTATACTTCAAGTAGAAATGCTTCTTAGGACTTGTAAAGCTTCAAAACTCAACATGGTAAAAGTACCATGAGTTTACGGCCATAAACTCATGGGTTTACGACCATAAACTCAATGAGTTATGGTCACAAAACCGTAAACACCAAGGGAGTTTACCCTTGAACCCCAAACTCAATAGCAATGTCCTACAACACTTAGATGCAATCCTTAGCACTTATAACACTTAAATAAGGTGTTTTACATGTCCTAGGATATCTTAACTTTGTTAATTAGTTGTTTAAAAACTAATTGGATACATATATGTGCTATTATATGTTAACTAGGATCATTGTGTGTGTACAAGTCTTCACTTGACACCTAGCATCCTATACATTCAGTTCATCCAAACCACCCACTACAGGTGAGTTCATAACCCTTAATCAATCTTTTAAATGATTTTAAATGCTTTCATGGGGGGGGGGGAATACAAGTAGAAAACAGAAAGTTATAGAATCAATCACATGTGATTTATAACTGTGTTTTCAACCAACTGATTTCACATACTTCAAAATGTGATAAATGCAAAGGATTTTCAGTTATTTTTACTTTGTTATAAAACAAACTACTTTTGTATCATTTTATAAACTGACATCAAGTCATTATTATTTATTGTTCAAAACTCTGAAATGTATTACAAAACCTCTTTCAACTTATTGTTAAAAACCATATCTATACACTTATGTTTCATGAATATATGTATTGATGTGAGAGCTTTCATTCTTTCTTCAGTTCCAACACTCTTGAGTATCAAGGGTGTATAAACCTACTTGGACATTCAATCTACATTCCAGTAAACTATTATAGGTATAGTTTAGGGAATACAAATTACTATTCCTATTACAAGGAATTACACAAGAGTCAGTTCATTCATGAGTCTATACTAATTACTATATGAAGAGATTCTATTACTTGTTATACAAAGAGAAATACTATATACTATACGGAGTGATATACTATATATACTTTACGGAGAGATATACTATATATACTTTACGGGACTGACCATCCTACACCTGGCTGCTAGCTACAGCGGGACCTGTTCATCGACGGATGTTCTCGGTTGTACTGTTCGGCGAGTTTCCATGTCGTGATTATCCTAAGGCAAAAGGATACGATTTCAATGATTATATAATTTTCCCTATTACTTTTATTTTGTGACACATTCACATAAACGATGAAGTAGACTATATATTTAAAATAATAGTTACACATGGGAAAACTTTCATTGTTACAGAAATGCAAACTTTCAAAGCATTCAGGTCTTGGTAGAAGACTACCTTTTTATACTAGTAGGAAATATGGGATTTTCTAGGGTTTTCACACTTATACTAAATGTTTCATTAAACATTTACAAGTCTTTCATAACAGCTTTTCAAATCAATGACACTAAAATACTTATGAATTCACCAGCTTTATGTTGATCTACACTTTCAAAATAACTTGTATTCTCAGGTCACCAGCAGACAGGTACGATGACCAGGTTTTGAGAAGACGGAGCACAGACAAGACTCGTCTTTTATTTTGATTACATATTTTGGTGTCTTATTACAATGAAAGAACACTCATGTATTAAAACTTTACTTTTAATGCAATGGATGATGTTGTTGCTTGTTTACTACTTTGCATTGTTATGATACTTTACGTGACGTCCTCCACCCGTGAACGTTTCCGCCGTTCTTGGTTTTGGGGTGTGACATTTTTACTTATCTTTCATTAAAGTAGGAAATATAGGATTTTCTAGAGGAACAGGCGAACTTTTCTAAACAGAACTTACAACTTATTACATTTCAACTACATTTTTTAACAACTTTCTACAACGTACTTACATCACTAAAATCTTATGGACTCACCAGCTTAATTGTTGATCAACTCTTTCAAATAACTTGTATTCTCAGGAGACTAATAGACAGGTACTCGTACTGGGAATTCAGAAGATGGAGCATAGTAGCTTCAAGTCGTGTTTTGTTATTTGCTTATGAATTCTATGTTTTGTGAACACACACATTGTAAACACTTTCTTTCTAATGAAATGGTTGTTCATTACTTGCTTACTATAATGCATATCTTGTGATACTAAACATGACGTCCTCCACCCCAGAACGTTTCCGCCGTTCCGGTTTTGGGGTGTGACAGATTGGTATCAGAGCATTGTTTATAGTGAACTAAGTATATCAACCGATAAAAGATATACAACTATAAATACAATGGGGCTTAAGTGCTCTGGATAATGATATATTTTAAGAGTATAACGATAAGTTATAAAAATATACCTACTTGCTTATACATGTAGACCAAGTATCACAAGAAGAACAGAACTAAAGTATTTAAAGGTTGAACACTGTCGTCAAACCTGAACAGTTATGTAATCATAGCTAGAATCAATATAGCCTGATCAACTATATTCATTCGAGATGTGACCGACATGTGTTTGGGAGTGATGTGGTGTTGCAACAGTCTTAAAACTTACCTAAACGCCAGTCAAGAGAATACTAGATCAAGTACATTATAGTTAGAATACTATAGGAGTATTCTATGATACCATAACGCGATAACAAGTTTAAAACATACTAAGTACATTACGTTAAAATACCAAAGGAGTATTTTAGGCACCATATAAATAACTTATGTGATAACTTAAAAGACCCTTACGAATAGGTCTATAATCTTACAATGTATACTCTTGAGGTTTTATATAATTGAGATCTTATAGACTTAGAATTTGTGATCTACGCTTCACTACCCATTCCTTAATTGGTTGTGGTTTTAGAGTAGGATCACTTATTCGAATGTCTATTTAATCTTGAATTATATACAACTTGTATACATTGTACAATTATAGCAGGACTCTGTAAGGATCACCCCATAAAGTTACCATTAATCTCATAGATTCTTTAGTCACTTCCATTCTCGCACGACAAGCCCAGATAGATGTAACCACTTCCTCATAGTAGACAACAGAAGAGTCAGGAGGAAACAAGAGCAAGTTCATGAGGAACTTTCAAAAAGGGATCAACATAAGTAACCAAAACGTCTTACACGTCACACTAATAAATAATAATCTTGTTAACTTAATGAGCGAGTGGAGACACTGCTCACATTATATGTTAGGATTATTTTCTTACATGCAGCTGGTAACAGTTATTCAGGCAACAGATATTCATTCGAGGATAGCCATTTCAAATTCATAGAGTTTATTAGGTATAGACTCTTTTATGGATTGTTTCTAGAACCCTGCGGAAGTCAGGACCCGATACACCCAGAACTAGGATAACCTTGTCTTTTAGCTTTCGGCTTGTGTGCATTGATTTAGAATTATTCCGTCTCATCTTTGTATTCGTTTAGCAAAGATGCCTCCTCGCAGATCAAACAGACGCACTACTCCGATAACTCCAATACCTTCTCCACAAATCGATGCAGCAACTCTAAATGCTGCAGTAGCTGCGGCTGTGGCAACAGCCATGGCTCAATATCATCCTACCAGTTCCAGAGGATGTGGAACACTTGTTCATTCTACTCAAGGTGAGGTCCCTGTGCGCTCGAGAGAGTGCTCCTACAAAGACTTCACCAACGGCAAACCTCTTTCTTTTAATGGAAAAGGTGGAGTCATCGCTCTGATGCGATGGTTCGAGAAAACAAATTCGGTCTTCGAAATCTGTTCGTGCCCAGAAGGGAGCAAGGTGAAGTTTGCTGCCTGCACCTTCTCTGACAAGGCCCTAACATGGTGGAACAGCCATGTTAAGTCACTGACCCTATCAGTGGCTAACTCAATAGGTTGGGAAAACCTAAAAGAGTTAATGCTGGAAGAATACTGCCCGAGGGGCGAAGTTCAAAGGCTGGAACAAGAACTATGGGAGCTCACTATGGTCGGCTCAGACATAGTGGCCTACACTGACAGGTTTTGTGACCTGACAGCACTATGCCCCGGGATGGTTACCCCAGAGAGCAAGAAGATATAACGATACATTTAGGGTCTGACTACTCCGACCCAAGGGGATGTGTTGTCTTCTAACCCAACCACATTTGGTAGCACCAAACGCCTGGCCCAGCAACTCATTGACCATGGAGTCCGCCATGGTGTAGAAGTCCTTGTTCCCGAGCCATCAAAGGTAAAGGACTATAATCGGAAGTCGGGGAACAAGAAGAAGAAAAAGCGAACAACACAAGACACCCCGCAAGAGCAACAAGCGAGTACTATGTACGCCGCTACAACACCTGCTGCTCCAGCACCTGCCAGTCGATATGTTGGAACCCTCCCAAAGTGTGGAAAGTGCAATTATCACCACACTGGAGTATGCCGGGAAATGCAATGTCTAAACTGCCACAGAAAGGGACACACAGTCCCTTTCTGTAGGGCACCGGCTCAACCGATCTCCCAAGTCCCCGGAACTGAAGAAAACCAAGCCTGTTATGGCTGTGGTGAGACTGGACACTATCAGAGGGACTGCCCGATAACAAAGAACTCAGGAGCGGATGGACGAATTCTGATGATCACCGCAGGGGAATCTACCCCGGAGTCGTCGATGAGCAGCGGTACGCTTTCGAAATAGTAATTACTTTGAAAATTAATTTATATTCATATAAGATTAAAACTTGGGGAAAACACTTAAAAAGTAATTATAATAACTCACATATTGAAATAGATCACAATATTCAAGAGAACTAAAAGATCCATTTAGAGAAGCTATGATGGCATAGCATATATATCATGGTTGTGAATAACTAAGAGGTTGCAGGCTTAGAGTGAGTGATTCCGCCTTAATCCCTGTTCCTTATTTGGAAGAGGATTTGAGGCAGAGTTACTCAGTCGACTGTCTTATTCATCTTAAATATTCATAACTTGTATATGACAGGCGATCGTAGTGGTACCAAGGAGGATCATGATATAAAGTATCATCACCAGTTAATCAAAGCACTCTCATTTGTATGTATGCGCACATAGCTGTACGATACGTAGGGGTGTTAACATCAAAGGGAAAACAGAAAGCCCTGGATCATTTACAAAGAGTACATTTTCGAACACACTAGGAGTACATTATCGAACATACTAGGGTCACATCATCGTATAACAGACGTTTCTTTCAAAATTGGCCAAAACTTTGTTCAGTAAAGAGTCTGTTACTATCACTCGTCATGAATTGGCGTGGTCCTCACCATACTAAGTTCATATGTTTCTATCGCCTCGATCGGCAAGTTCTTGAAACTTTCGTCATTCATATCGACAGTCCGACCTAAACCCCAGTTTTATCTTTCGTATTCTAAACCCCGAAGTACTCGTGCGAAGAGTACTTTGTCCTCCGAAGCCTTATCGTCAGATGTCCGCAGACCGTCATGAAATACCACTCGTCCAACAGGCCAAGTTCGAGCACAGAGGCTATGGACGAATACAGCCCACCTATCACTATTCAGGGTATATGCGAGGGTGGTATATAATTATGATTACGTAGATTTAGTATGTGTGTTTCTGCCCTATCTCCTGTTCCTTGTTTGGTTGTGGACCTGGGGCAGAGTCGCACATCCGACCGTCTTACTAGCCCTAATTATATACGGCTTGTATACACGAGGTAATGATAGATGGACCAAGTATGAATCCTATCATGAACACCAGGGCAAAGTTGCCAGGCCTACGAGTAGGTATTCTGCCAATCAGAGGAGCGCAACCCCAGTGGTACTGCTAAGAAAGCTAATTTCGGGACGAAATTCCATCTAACGGGGGGATGATGTGACAACCCGAAATTTTTTTGTTTTGAAAGCCCAGTCAGTCAACTCAACTGAGTGTCAAACTCACTGGAAATGAGTTCTAGCCTGGTTAAAGGTCATTCTAAGGAGTTTTAAGCCTAGTACACTTAAGGAATGAGTGTTAGAATGTACCTGCTAGAGACACTGTTCAACAAATCAAGCTTTAACCTCTCCAAAAAGAGTTCGCAGCCACAACACTTGAGTTTACGGCCGTAAACTCAAGGTGGGCCGTAAACTCCTCCTTATAGGCTCATATCCTTCAACTTTCTTCATTCTTTCATTTCCAACTCAAGAACACTCCATTTCTCTCCCAACTATCATCCCGATTTTCATCCTAGATCATCAAAAGTTGTAAGTGTTCTTCCTTGATTAGTTGATACATCTCTTAATCTAGTTTCATCCATTGATTTCATCCATAAAAATCATCTTTTTCTTAGATCTTCAAGAAACACCAAGAACACACACTAGTGTTCTTGGTCAAAACCAACCATTTCAAGCCTCTACATCGTAAGTACTCTTGCCTACACTTGATATCTAGTTAGCACTCACGCTTAGAGCCTTGAAAACATCAAGAATAACTGTAAGCATAATGTATCCACTGTGTCATAACAAAACATGTCCCAGAATCTCAATAACATAAACTCCATAAGTGTGTACGGATCATGCCGGCACCTTCCCGCGATCCTCGCTAGTACCTGAAACACATAACATAACAACTGTAAGCATAAATGCTTAGTGAGTTCCCCAAAATACCACATACCACACATATGCCTTTCCAGGCCATAACTCTGTAGGATCTTCCGATCCATGTGTCTAAGGGGACTTCCGTCCCGAATCCCGGTAGACCTTCCGGTCCTACCCGTATCGATCTTCCGGTCCGTAACCTCCTGACCTTCCGGTCCATATCATCCTGACCTTCCGGTCCTTACCATACATAACGTACATAGCACATACATATCACATAACCGTATATAGCACATACATCATAGCATACAAGACCTTCCGGTCACACATAGGTACCCTTCCAGGTACAGCATAGTGAGAAGACTCGCCTCAATGAAGTCGGATAAACTCTCGTGCTCAACGTCCCGACTTAGCCTCCTCCTATTATTCAAATAACATCCCCGATCAATATTCTCTCATAGCCTCATCTCTACAGATTGGGTAGAAGGCCATTCTACCCTTCCCTGAACTCTCTTGAATCAGTCTTGACCAGAACCCTAAGGTCAACGAAAGTCAAAGGTCAAACTTTGACCCGACTCGTCGAGTGCACGAGGGCGACTCGGCGAGTCCATGCTGGTCCTCTGAATCCTTTCAGCCTCTCTTGGCTCGTTGAGTCATCCTTCCACTCGACGGGTTACACCTGTCACGAATCGCGGGGAAACCCTACTCGACTCGTCGAGTCCACTTATGGACTCGGCGAGTTGCTTCCATGTTCTTACTCAAATGACCTTCTAAGGTCAGATCTGCTTCCCTAACTATCAGATCTACCCTTCAAGTGCTCAAATGTCACGTAAAGGTGCAACCTTTACGTGCATGCAACCCACATCAAGTCACAAATGGAGAAATAACTCTAAAAATGGCAACCTAGTCCCCAATCTCTCATTTGCTTGCATAAAGCTGAGGGATAGTGACTCTATGGACCTCTAATGGTCCAGATCTGATGCTATTAACACAAAGGGGACCTCATACTCACTAGATCTTACATAAAATGGAGGTAAAAACCCTAAATTCATGAAATCTAACATATCAACATGAAATAGAAAGGATTATACCTCCAGAGATGAACTCTCAAGATGATTAGCCCAGATCCAAGCCCCCTTCACGCTCTAGATGGGTGTTTCCTTCTTCCTTCTAGCAAAACTACACCAAAAGTGATGTATTAACCTCTTCTTGCTCTCAACTCTCCTACTGCTCTCTCTAGGGTTTCTCTGGGATGAAGTAGCCGCAAATGGAGGCCATAAAGGCCTTTAAATAGGGCACAGACCCGGGGATTTAGGGTTTCACTTAACAGTGCGGACTCGCCGAGTCCACGCATCGACTCGTTGAGTCCTTCATTAAATCAAACAAGGAATGCGCGATCCTACTCGTCGAGTCTGAGCGCCTACTCGCCGAGTCCCTCCCTAAAACTCAAAATAAATACTTAAAATAAGATACCTGGGAATCCGGATGTTACAATTCTCCCCCACTAGAATCAGACTTCGACCTCGAAGTCTTGCTCGGCAAACAACTTTGGATGCTGCTCCCGCATCTCCAACTCCGGCTCCCAAGTCAGTTCGGACCCTTTCCGATGTTGCCACTGGACCTACACCAGGGACACTTCCTTGTTCCTGAGAACCTTGATCTTCCGATCCATAATCGCCACCGGCCTCTCAACATAATTCAGGCTCGCATTCACCTGAATATCTCCCAATGGCACCACCGTCGACTCGTCGGCTATACACTTCCTTAACTGAGACACGTTGAAGGTATCATGAATCTGGCTCAACTCCGCAGGTAGCTCCAACCGATATGCTACCATGCCCACCCTCGCGGTCACCCTGAACGGACCGATGTATCGGGGCCCCAGCTTTCCCCTCTTCCTGAATCGGATCACTCCTTTCCAAGGAGACACTTTCAGGAGTACGAAGTCTCCCACCTGGAACTCAAGCTCGGATCGTCGCCTATCCGCATAACTCTTCTGACGACTCTGAGCCGTCAATAATCTCTGTCTAACCTGGTGTATCTGCTCTGTCGTCTGAAGCACTATCTCAGTGCTACCCATCACACGCTGCCGTACCTCTCCCCAGCAAATGGGAGTCCGACACCTCCTCCCATACAACAGCTCGAAGGGAGGCATGCCAATACTCGAATGGTGGCTGTTGTTGTAGGAGAACTCAGCCAATGGCAGATACGTGTCCCAACTTCCTCCGAAGTCCAACACACATGCTTGGAGCATGTCCTCGAGCGTCTGAATCGTCCGCTCACTCTGTCCGTCCGTTTGGGGGTGGTAGGCGGTACTGAAATGTAACCTCGTACCCAACTCCTCGTGGAACTTCTTCTAGAACCTGGAAGTGAAACGTACATCTCGTTCTGACACAATCGAGATCGGCACTCCATGCCGCGATACCACCTCCCTCACATACAACTCTGCCAACCTCTCAGCAGAAGAGCTCTCACTGACAGCAAGGAAGTGAGCGCTCCTAGTCAGCCGGTCAACTATCACCCAAATTGCATCGACACCCCTCGCGGTCCTCGGTAATTTGGTGATAAAATCCATAGAAATCTGTTCCCACTTCCATTGGGGAACCTCAAGTGGCTGCAACTTGCCATGCGGACGCTGGTGCTCGGCCTTAACCCTGCGACAGGTCAAGCACCTCTCAACAATCCATGCTACATCCCTCTTCATACAGGGCCACCAATAGTCCTTCTTCAGGTCCAAATACATCTTAGTGGCCCCGGGATGGATCGAGAACCTCGATCGGTGTGCCTCCTCCATCAAAGTGGTGCGCGTCCCGCCTGCATACGACACCCAAATCCGACCCTGAAAGGTCATAAGCCCACGACTATCAGTAACAAACTCAGGTACCTGCCCAATCACCCGCTCTCTCTTGTGGTTCTCCGGTCTCACGGCCTCTGCCTGGGCCTCCCGAATGGTGTCCAACACCGGAGTCATCACCGTCAATCGCATACAAGTGTCTCGAATTGGGGCACTCTCCGCCCTACGACTCAGCGCATCAGCTACAACATTAGCTTTGCCCGGGTGGTACAGGATCTCACAATCGTAATCCTTTACCACGTCTAACCATCTCCTCTGGCGCATATTCAGGTTGGGCTGATCCATCAAATACTTCAAACTCTTGTGGTCCGTGTATATGGTACACCGAACCCCATACAGATAATGGCGCCAGATCTTGAGGGCGAACACGACTGCTCCCAACTCCAGATCGTGGGTGGGATACCTCGTCTCATGAGGCTTCAGCTGCCTCGATGCATACGCTATCACATGCCCTGTCTGCATAAGCACCGCACCCAACCTCGATATCGATGTGTCACAATACACCACAAAATCCTCCATCCCTTCTGGGAGGGATAACACAGGGGCTTCGCATAACTTCTGGCGAAGTGTCTCAAACGAGGTCTGCTGCTCCGGACCCCATGAAAAAGCAACACCCTTCCGGGTCAACCTGGTGAGAGGCACGGCGATCTTGGAGAAATCTCTGATAAATCTCCGATAGTAGTCGGCCAATCCTAAAAAGCTCCTGATCTCGGTGGGTGATCTTGGCACCTCCCACCTCATAACCGCCTCAATCTTGGCCGGATCGACCAAAATCCCATTCTGGTTGACGAGATGCCCAAAGAACTGGACCTCCCGTAACCAGATGTTACACTTGGAGAATTTGGCGTACAGCCTCTCCGATCTCAAAACCCCGAGGATCTCCCTCAAATGCTCCTCATGCTGCTCTCTAGACCTCGAATACACCAGTATATCGTCGATGAACACGATCGCCGAACGATCCAACATCGGTCTGCACACCCTGTTCATGAGATCCATGAACGCTGCTGGTGCATTGGTGAGCCTGAAAGGCATCACCACGAACTCGTAATGCCCATAACGAGTCTGGAACGCCGTCTTCTAGATATCCTCATCACGCACTCTCATCTGATGATATCCAGACCTCAGATCAATCTTGGAGAACCAAGACGCTCCCTGCAACTGATCGAACAAATCGTCGATCCTCGGTAATGGGTAACGGTTCTTGACCGTCAACTTGTTCAACTCCCGTTAATCAATACACATCCGGTGTGAACCATCCTTTTTCTTGAAAAAAAGGATCGGTGCTCCCCAAGGGGAACTACTCGGTCTAATAAACTCCTTCCCCAGCAGCTCCTGAAGCTGCGAGGATAACTCCTGCATCTCTGGCGGCGCAAGGCGATAACGCGCCTTGGCGATAGGCGCTGCCCCCGGAACCAAATCGATGCGGAACTCTACCTGCCTCTCGGGAGGCACACCCGACAACTCCTCGGAAAAAACATCCGGGAACTCACGCACTATCGGAACGTTATCCATCGAACTTGGCCTCCCAGCGGCCTCTCGTGTGTCCATCACATAGGCTACAAACCCGCTGCAGTCCTGCTGTAAACTCTGTCTCGCTCTGGCAGCTGAACAAAATATTGCCCCAGAACGGGTACCCTCGCCGTAAACCATAAGTACCCCCCCCCACTAGGGTCTCGTATCGTCACCAACTGTCACTCGCAGTCTATAACAGCCCCAAATCGGCTCAACCAATCCATGCCCACTATGACACACACGTCCCCCATCGCTATCGGGACCAGATCTATCGGGAACTCAACACCGAAGATCTCGAGTACACATCCTCGAATCACATCTGTAGCATACACCACTCGCTCGTCAGATATGGAAACTCGTAGAGGTCGACTTAACGCCTCTCGTCGGCTACTGATGTGCCGACTAAACGCTATCGATACAAATGATCGACTCGCACCCGAGTCAAATAACACTAAGGCTGGTACAGAACTCACAAGAAAAGTACCTACGCATATCATCATATAAGCACAATATCTCAACTCAGCATAAATAAATAAAGAATACATACCAGCCACAACATCGGAAGTTGCGCGGACCTCCTCCGTTGTCAACTGGAAAGCTCTCCCGCGAGCCTTCGGTGCCACGGCCTTCGCTGGCCGAAGCTCGGTAACCCTAGCAGCAGGTGCAGATCCCTGTGCTGATCCCTGATGTAACTGCGGGCACTCGGCCTTCCGATGGCCAGTCTGGTTGCAATGAAAGCAAACCATAAATCCCTTGGGGCAATCCTTGGCGATATGCCCCTCCTTGCCACATTTGTAGCAAGCACCTGATCGACAGACCCCATCATGTCCCTTTCCTCACTTCCCACAAGTGCGGCCCTTCTGGCCTCCAGATCTCGTATCAGCGGACTTTGCCCGCTTGGCTGCCGGCTGAGACTGTGTCGGCCGCCGATCCATCCTCTGAGACTCGGCCTCCTCCCTGGCCTGAGTCTCCAACTCAATCTCCCTCTTCCGGGCATTTTCCTGGAGCTCAGCAAATGTCCGGTAAGTCGAGTTCGACACGAACTCCGGAATATCCCTCCTCAAAACGCCCAAATACCGGCTCATGCATTCCTGCTCGGTAGACACCTGCTCAGGGCAGAACATCGCCCTCTCATGGAACTTCCTGGTAACCACAGTAACAGAATCAGTACCCTGCTTAAGGGTCAAGAACTCCTGAACCAACCGTTCCCTCTCCACCGGGGGAACATACTCGTCTCTGAACATGGTGGTGAACCTCTCCCAGGTCACCGCTGAAATCTCTGCAAGAGTGAAGCTCGTCGTCACGAACTTCCACCAGTCCTTCACTCCCAAGCAAAGCTGGTTCAACGCGAACCATACTCTCAGATGCTCCAGAAACGAACACGTGCAGAAGCATCCCTCGATATCAGAAATCCATCTCATTGCAGCGATCGGATCCTGCGTCCATCAAACTCTGGTCGCTTCGTGTTGCTGAACTCTCAAAGCAACAACGAGTCACCTCCCTGAGGTCTGGCAGCAGCCACAGCTGCAGTAGCTGCAGCAGCCGCAACCTCAGTCACCACTGCGTACCGCTCATCAAAATTCTCAATCAGTGTGGTCTTGATAGAACCAAACATCTCCAGAATCTCGGCTCGAATCGCCGCTGCCACCTCATCGTGGATCATCTGACGAAGCTCCTCATCACTCACGCCACTTGGCTCAGGTCTGTGACGTGTCCCAACCATGATGTCTCTGAAATACAACATAATAATATTAGAGACTCACTCTAGCATACTCGCACTCGATAACTCAACCCTACTTGTTCCTTAGTACCCAAACGACTCTTACTTAGAGTGCACACTGCTCCGGTGTCTTCAGTAGTACGGGCCCTATACTACCGTCCACACTGCATCAGTATTCACCCTAAGTCCTCCTCCTTGGATCCCAGATCACAAGTACTCTATATCTCACTGGCATAGGCTACCCTTCGGTAGACCTCTCATCAACTCCTCAATGCTACCTACTCGCTCTCAAGCATCACATAGCAGTAAAATCCTTCCTAGGCTAAGGCATCACAAAATCAGGCCACTCTAGTCCTAATATGAATACCTAGCCAACTCTAGCATGCATATCATATCATAACATATCTCATAACACATAATGTAAGGGTATTTTGGGAAATCACCGTTCGGGCGCTGGCTGATCGTACACACTGCTTCCTTCTGCCTTTCTAAAAATCTTTTACTCTCTTAGAAAAATTGTTTATTTTATGAAAAACTTTCTCAATTCCTCAGTTTGAGTTCAGATTCATCCGAAGATGCACCCGAATCCCTCAAACCAAGGCTCTGATACCAACTTGTAACGACGTAATTTTCAAAACAATTTTTCATTTTTAAATCATACTTTCAATCACACTATAATCACGAAAACATAATGTATCCATTGTGTCATAACAAAACATGTCCCATAATCTCAATAACATAAACTCCATAAGTGTGTACGGATCATGCCGGCACCTTCCGGTCCGTATCGACCTTCCGGTCCGTAACCTCCTGACCTTCCGGTCCATATCATCCTGACCTTCCGATCCTTACCATACATAACGTACATAGCACATACATATCACATAACCGCATATAGCACATACATCATAGCATACAAGACCTTCCGGTCACACATAGGTACCCTTCCAGGTACAGCATAGTGAGAAGACTCACCTCAATGAAGTCGGATAAACTCTCGTGCTCAACGTCCCGACTTAGCCTCCTCCTATTATTCAAATAACATCCCCGATCAATATTCTCTCATAGCCTCATCTCTACAGATTGGGTAGAAGGCCATTCTACCCTTCCCTGAACTCTCTTGAATCAGTCTTGACCAGAACCCTAAGGTCAACGAAAGTCAACGGTCAAACTTTGACCCGACTCGTCGAGTGCACGAGGGCGACTCGGCGAGTCCATGCGGGTCCTCTGAATCCTTTCAGCCTCTCTTGGCTCATCGAGTCATCGTTCCACTCGACGGGTTACACCTGTCACGAATCGTGGGGCAACCCCGACTCGACTCGTCGAGTCCACTTATGGACTCGGCATGTTGCTTCCATGTTCTTACTCAAATGACCTTCTAAGGTCAGATCTGCTTCCCTAACTATCAGATCTACCCTTCAAGTGCTCAAATGTCACGTAAAGGTGCAACCTTTACGTGCATGCAACCCACATCAAGTCACAAATGGAGAAATAACTCTAAAAATGGCAACCTAGTCCCCAATCTCTCATTTGCTTGCATAAAGCTGAGGGATAGTGACTCTATGGACCTCTAATGGTCCAGAACTGATGCTATTAACACAAAGGGGACCTCATACTCACTAGATCTTACATAAAATGGAGGTAAAAACCCTAAAATCATGAAATCTAACATATCAACATGAAATAGAAAGGATTATACCTCCAGAGATGAACTCTCAAGATGATTAGCCCAGATCCAAGCCCCCTTCACGCTCTAGATGGGTGTTTCCATCTTCCTTCTAGCAAAACTACACCAAAAGTGATGTATTAACCTCTTCTTGCTCTCAACTCTCCTACTGCTGTCTCTAGGGTTTCTCGGGGATGAAGTAGCCGCAAATGGAGGCCATAAAGGCCTTTAAATAGGGCACATGCCCGGGGATTTAGGGTTTCACTTAACAGCGCGGACTCGCCGAGTCCACGCATCGACTCGTCGAGTCCTTCATTAAATCAAACAAGGAATGCGCGATCCTACTCGGCGAGTCTGAGCACCTACTCGCCGAGTCCCTCCCTAAAACTCAAAATAAATACTTAAAATAAGATACCTGGGAATCCGGATGTTACAAACACAAGATCAAAAGGAGTTTACGGCCAAGCCATCTCCCATGGCCGTAAACCCCTTAAGGGTGGCATTTTGGCCATAAACCCTCCTAGATGCAAAGCTTGTGACCAAGAACCCTTCATTAATGAGAATAGGACCTTACACTACTCTCAAATGCAAAATGACCATGAGTTTACGGCTGTAAACTCCTTTGGGCCGTAAACTCATCAAAAGCCTTCATTTAATTGGTCTTTCTCATCCTTGTGTAGAGCAAAAGTCCCTAAATCTTCCCTAGCCTTCAAACAATCACTTATGCATGTTTGACCATGAGTTTACGACCGTAAACTACCTTTGGCCGTAAACCCATGGTAGTAAACTCATATTAGTACCATTCCACTCTCCTTTGATGAATCACATGTGATTCCAACACTTGGTCAAAGTGTTTCCTAGTCCCGGAAGGTGTTTCCTTTCATATAGTTGCTTATAAACACTATATTCATGCCAATATATGTCATTTAGGACTTGTTGTGTCTCGGGACTTCATTCGTGGAACTTCTCATCCTTACACGCGTATTCGTTGAATCACCCACATCAGGTGAGTTCATACCCCGTAATGAATCTTTTAAACAGTTTTAAATACTTTTAAGGGGGGGAATACAAGTTGAACACAATGATAATTGTGTAAATTGTTTGTTATAAACATCTTTCAAAATGTTGCTTATGTCTTTTATAAGTGATCAAAACATTTCAAAAACTCTTTTAAAGTTAGGTTACTTTATAGTTAATCAAACTCCGTTTTTAAAGTACAAGCATAACTTCGTAGTAAAATGAATCTTTTCAATAACAGTTCAAGTAAAAACATTAGTAAACTATAATAGGTATAGTTTAGGAAGATATTATTCATTACTTCTAGTACAAAGAAGCATACAAAGAGTCAGTTCATACATGAGTCAATACATACTATTATGAGAAACTAAGAGAACATACATACATACTAGACAGAGAGAACATACAATACAGCTAGTACATACATTACATATACAAATATACAATAACATAAATATGGACCGTCGTTCGGGGCATGGCATCACCTGTCATGGCTCGATTTGTAGCCAGAATCTCCTAGAGGGAGAGCGTGAATTTGCGTATAGATCTATACTGGATTGACTATCCTACACCTTGCTGTTAGCTACAGTGGGACTTGCAAGTCTACGGGTGCCAAATGTCATTTCTTCCGACGTCTTTCATCGTCATGTTATTAGTCGATAGTATGGTACAATCAGGTCACATCATACCTTAAATATCAATTGGTTTAAGGTAGAAAGTACAGCAGTAGTTACTATAATACAACACTACAGTACTTTATTATTTACCCATTTCATTCACATTGTGATCTTCTCACAATAAACAGTAATGTAAAAACTATATTTTTGGTTAATGATAGTCTAACTCATGCAAGAAACAAACATAGATAACATTCGATGCCTTGGTAGAAGGCTACGTTTAGTA
Source organism: Lactuca virosa (assembly GCF_052849685.1). Classification (NCBI taxonomy): domain Eukaryota; kingdom Viridiplantae; phylum Streptophyta; class Magnoliopsida; order Asterales; family Asteraceae; genus Lactuca; species Lactuca virosa. The sequence continues at coordinate 309,851,275 of NC_136429.1, forward strand.
GAGAGGACCATAATGCTAACCTTATGATTCCTTAATGTATACATCAAAGGATATATATATCAATAGGATCCGACAGGTAATAGGATGTGTGCTCTCCGCTTCATTTCCTGTTCCTTGTTTGGTTGTGGGCTTGGAACGAATTCACCCAGTCTATTTTCTATTCATTTCTAGATAGATATATATGCTCAGTATACATTAAGTCATCATAAGGGTACCAGGTATGGGTCAAGTCATAGGACACAGAGTCAATGCACAGTCTTCTAGTACAAAACATACTTTCCAAATCAGAACTTTTGGTATACAAAACTAGAAACTTACCAGTTAAGGGTTTAATCCATTTTATTAAACCAGTATAAACTTAAAGGACCTTAGGTGATTAACTCTATAATACTTTAGTTTATACATCATGGTTATATATCATTAATACCCAATAGGTAGTTGGATGTGTGCTTTCCGCCTTACTTCCTGTTCCTTGTTTGGTTGTGGGCTTAGGGCAGATTCACCTAATTAACTTTCTATTCGATATTAGATCATATATAGCCAGTATAAACTAAGTGATTATAGAAGTAATCACTGTGGTCACCATTTTATTATAAGAAATAAGGGTTTTCTAGAAGAATCTTTTCATTAAATTTAAAGGAACCATTACAATTAACTCCATGAGTAACAAGTGAATACACCAGGGTTATATACAACAATGATCTAACAACCAATGGGATGTGTGCTATCCGCCTTACTTCCTGTTCCTCGTTTGGTTGTGGGCTTAGGGCAGATGCGCACAGTCGATTGTTTGTTTACTCTGAGTTTTATATAACTTGTATCCATTTAGTACTCATAGAAAGAATTGTAGAGTAATTTTTACTTATCTTTCATTAAAGTAGGAAATATAGGATTTTCTAGAGGAACAGGCGAACTTTTCTAAACAGAACTTACAACTTATTACATTTCAACTACATTTTTCAACAACTTTCTACAAAGTACTTACATCACTAAAATCTTATGAACTCACCAGCTTAATTGTTGATCAACTCTTTCAAATAACTTGTATTCTCAGGAGACTAATAGACAGGTACTCGTGCTGGGAATTCAGAAGATGGAGCATAGTAGCTTCAAGTCTTGTTTTGTTATTTGCTTATGAATTCTATGTTTTGTGAACACACACATTGTAAACACTTTCTTTCTAATGAAATGGTTGTTCATTACTTGCTTACTATAATGCATATCTTGTGATACTAAACATGACGTCCTCCACCCCAGAACGTTTCCGCCGTTCCGCTTTTGGGGTGTGACATTTAGGAAAAGACAAAAGGATTCAACTAGTCCAAAAAGTTTGTACATGATTTATAAATCATACCATATGATATATATTAAGTTACTTGCTAATGGAATTTATTATTTCCATGAAATAAATAATTTCCAATTTAATTATAAGAGTTTTATTGAATATTTATTAAAATTAATTTCTAATAAATAATCAATTGTATCAAGTTGTTGTTAGTGTGACCCATTAGTATCATATGTTATTTAGCAATATCACTTTAATATGACTCTTGAGAATACTGGACCTTTCAATCTCCCACTTGCATAAGACTCATATTAGAATGATATAGACAGTGGTGAACATCTTACAACATTTCACTGCCCCTAAGACCATACGACTGTTTGTGCCATTCTTTCAACATCCAATTCCCAAAAAGCTCAAAGCTACAATTGGTGTATAAGGTAAGTTTATCAGTTATCCCTTTGCTACAGACATCATGTTGAACATGAGATTCAGATCGCGATCAATCTCACTAGTTGTTCAACTTTTGGTAAGGCGCCTTAGATGCCTAACTCTCAACACATAAGAGGACCAAATCCCATCTTAACCACATAAGCCTCTTGCATAGTTCACACCATACCTGAAAATGGCTTTTATAACTGCCTGGTTAAGGAACAACATTTGACCATTATCAAAACATAGTACTCCATATACTTAAGTCCCACTATGTATCTCAGGTGTTAAGGATACAAAGATAGTACCTTTTAATCAAGTATCATTCATGATAGCGATCTATGAGATGATCTTGATACGGGTCAGTTCAATACTAGTTCTCTAACAAGTACCTATGAAACTTGGTTACAACCACTTGCCTACTTTCATCTACTGAGAGTCAACCAATCCAATCCATATTAGTCTTACTTTATAATTTCTCCCATAATTATAACCGACTATGAACTTTTAGAATAATAATATTATTCATGGATTAAACAAGTTAATATAGAACACAACAAGTATTAATGTGATGACTATATCCCAATATATCATATCTAATAGTTGTTGTTATAATGTTCCAATATCCAAATACTAAATCCAAATCAAAAATCCATTTCTAGAATAATAAAGTCTTATAGCTGAAGTGTGACCATTCATACTTAGCTCAAAAAAATGACTTTATCAATGGATCTGACAAAATTTAATTTGTGTGAATTTTGTAAATACTATCATCTCTATACTTAACTTTACTCTAAGTATAGTCAAATATTTTGGAGAATATGATTGGTGTTATTTTGTGACATAGAGTCTCTTAGCTTGATTAAGTATACTCTCGAAGTCACAAAAAATTTTATGTGATCCTCGAATGGCAGAAATCAACATAGTTTTTCAATGATCTCATAAATCCAGTCATATTTGAATTCAACTTCTAAAGTAGTGTGTTCTTATTTTGTAGTAGATTGGGTCATTATGTTTTGCTTGGATCTCATTCCAACAAGACTTACTCTTCATTCCATAATGAAGTCAAAATCCAATTATAATTCATAATTATTTATATGTGTTTAGAAATTAACATCTTATGTAGCTCTTTCCACAAAGATCATTTCTAAATTGATTGTCTTATATACATTCTCTTAGTTCTTCTAAAGTACTCTTATAATGCTCTTTTAGTCATCTAGTGACTTAACCATGTATTCAATTAGTATCCTATGACATGCTTACAACATGATCAAATACCATGTCCTATGCATAATATGGCGTAAATGATGAATTCATTTGCCAAGCAAATAGAATATAAATCATTTCATCTAGTTCAAACCTATTAGCTATGTACTTTTGAGGCTAGCTCAAAATGGTGCCATATGATAATGCCATAATTCTCCAAAAGAATCTTGTTTCTTGATCCCTTTCAAGATATTGCGAATATATGTATAAGGACATGAAACTTTTAACATTCATTTTATCTATCCCTTATATATTTTACATTCCAAGAATGTATCTTCTCCTTCCTAAGTCTTTCATTTTAGAAACACTTTCCGAGTCAAGGTGAAAACGACACTGCTTAGTCAGAATGTGATTTCAAATGATTAAGTATGTCTCACTCATACAAGATTAGGAATTTCACCATGCTCCCACTAGTTCTTAGTAAACACACATGTTCTATTCATTTTGATATAAAAACATACCTTGTAGTTTTACATAAAATGATGATTATAACATTTAGATGTTTGCTTTATATCCACAAGTGGATCTCAAGCTCTACACATTTTGTTAGGATAACATGGATTAAGAAAACCTCCAGGTTAATCTATATATATATATATATATATATATATATATATATATATATATATATATATATATATATCTTCTAGTATATGTCTATTAAGAAAAGCGATCTTTCTTGAAATCTATTTTCTATATCTCATATTAAGAATATGAATTTATAGCAAACATATCCTTATTGATCTAGTCATAGCTATTTGCGGAAAAGGTTTGATCACAGTCAATGTCATGAGTATGATGAGGACCATAGTCAATGTCATGAGTATGAGAAAATCCTTTTACTACAAGTCTTGCTTTAAATGTGTATGGTTATCCATGTAATTTATTCTTTCTAGAAGAATTATTTACTCCTTCTAGCATTGCTATAGGGACAAATTTTAATCAAGCCCATTCTTGATTATCATACATGGATTACATCTCATGTTCATGACTCTAAGTCATTTATCATATTCAAGATCTGACATAGGATCTTGGTATTTGATGGATTTTCCAGAAGCCATCAATAAAAGCTCATCAATGAGAGATCCCACATTTCTCAAATCATAGATGAATTCTACCATTAATGCGAACAATTTGTGTTTGTGAATAACTATTATTCAATTTTAACAATCCTTGTTAAAACTAGTGCCAACTATTACTACATGAGGTTATGGTTCTTAAGCTGCTTCAACTTCCATGTACCTCCGACTTGCTTTGTCATTAGAAGCTTGCTTTCTACTAACTTAGCTTTCAAAAGAATAAAAGGCTTATTCTTAATGGGTTTTCATATAATAATCTAAGCCACATTTAGAGTATTATACAAATATGTGTTTAGCAGATTTTGGGTTTAGAAGCTTTAGTCCAACATCGACTTCAAATCCACAAAACATTAAGTAAGATGAGGATGGAGCCTTTCCATACTAAATCTTATAAAGTGTTTAATCTACTTATTAGTTGGTATTTGTATGCAAGATACAATTAATAGGGATTGAAGTATTATCCCAAAAAGATTAAAGGAGGACATTTCTACCGATTAGAAAGTAAATCATACCAAGTAAGATTTAATTCATCCTTTATTATCATTAAGGCCTTAGATGGTTCTTACCGGTTTGTATCTCAACTTTTGAAATCTTTAACAAATATTTCACAATTATGCTTTACCACGTAAAATATAATTAAAACTACTATAGTTGTTAATAAAGTTGATTTGGTATCTTGTGCTTAATCTCAGACATTCATTAGAAAGGAAGTCATACATCAAAGTGTATAGTTCCTTAATTATTTTCTTTACACCTTAGTGAAAATATCATTTGGAATTCTTTACATATAAATAAGTTTCATATATGTCAAATAAACTACATTATTTGCCTTCAAAGATCCCTTTCTTGAAGTTGGAATATGTGAATGTCATTTATATAATAAAGATAACAATGTCCACGATAAGTTTGACTTAAATCAAGTTTAAGTCAAAAGTGCTTGTATATAGAACTTGATTTTATTTATAAAATGTTGATATTTACTTCATAACTCTATTAAGAGATACAGTCTCATAAATAGAAGTTAATCATTTCAGAATATGAATATTATCGTTATGAAAAACGATTAAGTAAATGATCAAGCATTTGAATAAAATAAATGACACATAAATTTAGAAATGCTAAATTAAAACATACATTGTTGAAAAACAAATATTGTTTTATATTACAAGTAAATTATGTTCTAAGCATAAATAATAAACTAAACTCCGAGAGCGTAGTTCCAACTTGATTATGCTCAACTGGTACTCTTCAATAAATATTTGCAAGACATTTACAAATATTGGATTAACACTTAAGTGCCAAGTACCTAAGTGTTATATGAAAAGTATGAGTTCTATCTAGTAAATACTTAGAAGTACTAGTCTCTTCCAGACATTCTTTCCAAATGAGAGGAGTAAATCCTCTTCCAGTGTCCAGTTTCTCCACAAGAGAAACAAGATCCATCTATGTGGGCTTTAGTAGATTTCTTGGGCTTAAAGGTGTTCAGTTCATAAAACATGGGCCTCTTAGATCACACTAGGTGACTCTTTTAGCCTTGCATTATTCCAATGCTTAAACTAGCTTTAAATAAAATATCACTGTATTTATTGGAATATTGCTTGACCTGTTATATCATATATATATATATATATATATATATATATATATATATATATATATATATATATATATATATATATATATATATATCTAAATTATCCAAAACTTCCTAGAAGTTATGAATAACTATTCCTAGCTTGATGTTAGAAACATCTTAAGCATCACAGTGATGCCTTTTCTAGGTATCGTGTTCATGTTTAATTGCTCAAAGCAAATAGTTTAGGACTAGGACCCTTAAGTGTATACAATTTCATATCTCTCACGAGATTGTCTCTTAAGACATGAACTCATTCATTGAAGTTGTATCTATTGAATGTTACTGTTTCATTTAGTCATTAAATAAAATGATAATTCATGATAATAAGAATGGATTATTTTACTACAAAATTTTAAAAAAATTAATGTAGTATTTTCAATATTTAATCTTCAATAATTAATACCCTTTTAATTTCCAAAAACATTAATTATCAAAGTATAGGATCCAAGTTGCAAAACAACTAAATGGTTAGGTATCCTTTATCCCATCCATTTGAATTCAACTCGATAGATATCGATTATCAATTATATCTTACCATATAATTCCTAGATTTATGGGATCGCTAATAACAAATTTAATTAGACATGTTTGATCCCATCTATGCCTCGGAACTCTCTTGCTTAGGTATCCTTTATCACAAAAGATTTCCGATCAAATCGTCCAATTTGAAAACTTGTGTAATCGGCCTATAACTTGGTTATAGAAATCGCGAAGATACCCCGACCATCAAAAGATAACACTAAGCGGTTATGTATCCTTTTATCCCACTAGTGCATACAAGAGATGTGTGAGTGTTTTTCAAAAGGATTGCATATTATAAACCATGGTATCCATTTTCAAAAGAAAATCATTTTTAAAAGTTCTATATAAAAAGTTAGTTTTTTTTATATAATTTGACACAATTCAATTTTAATAACCGGTATTAAGTTTGAATGAATTTGAACCTTTTATATCTTTAATAAAACTTCATTTTACTACTTATATATTTGGAGTTTGTATAAGTTATAAAAATCACCATTTAAAAACATATAATTGAGTATTTCAAAATTTGCCGTTATTTACGATTTTATAAAATCGGGTTTCATTTTATAATAATAACTTGTTACATCTTATGTCCAATTTTGAAAACCCAAACTCCATGTGATGTTTATTTTGTCCAAAATTATTTTAGCATGTGAAAAACTAATTTATCAACCACACATAATAATTGCATAAAATAAACAACACAAACATGCATAAAAAGATATGTGCATAAACATAACCAACTAATGACATTTTTGTGAGCCAACACAAAAATGTCAAGTCCATTACTAACTGGACATTTAAGGGGACCAAAAATATTTTGTAATGTTGTTGAAGAAGGTCCCACTTGAGTAAACACTCATTGCTTGCTAAAGATTTGAAAAGCTTCTTTAATGGAAAGACTACAGCTTTCATGACATTTTTCAGAAAGTGTCATCTTTCTGTTCAGCACCTTTTCAGCACATGTGTAGCATTTATGACACTTTTCAGAAAGTGTCATGTTCTGCCCAGCACATGTTGAACTCGAAAATTTTCCTTTTGTCTTCAAAAATGGTTCAAACTTCATTTCTTGCTGCATCTTTGTACAAATAAATTATTTCTAAAAACTAATCTATTACTTTACAAAAATAAACAAGAAAATCTAATATATTTAATTATTACATACCACATGAATAAATAAAGTATTACAACCATTTTATAACAAAAATAACCAACATAACAACATAACAACACATTGGTCCTTGGCTAGTTTATGCACATCATATACATCAATATATACATCAAAAAACCTTTGTTTTTCTAAGACAACTTTAAATGACAAAAGATGCATGAAACTTTTGTCACATAAAAAAATAACAATTATAAAGTTGTCATAGAAAATATGTATGAACTTATTTTTATACAAAAACAAGTTATGTATATTCTCCAAAAACTAAGATTTCCAAAAATAAAAAATCTAACCAAACTTCAAGTTGGCTCTGATACCAATTGTTAGGTTTTTGTTCAAAAATAGTTTCATAAACTAGAAAAATATGGCAACGGAAGACTTTAGTTTTTGAAATAACATAAACATTTTATACCCACCAAAGATCTTCTTGCAAGTTATAGAAAGTTTAAAACACCAACCAAAGAAAAGGTGAAGAAATAACAACCTTTGTAGTTCTTTGGGTCCTCTCGGGAGGCTTGGAAGTGTATGAAGAATGTGGAACCTATGAGACACCAACAATGACTCAACTTGATGTAGATGCTAGTCCAAAACTCTTAAACTCTTAAGCTTGAAGTTCATAACCAATATGAACTTCAAGAGAGAAAAAGATATGCAAGTAATCTTCAATAACTAAAAGCAAAGAAGAGATGGCGAGTCTCCCATGGAGCTCTTGGCCATTGGAAGAAAGAATGAGGCAAAAACTTCAAGAGTGGAAGCCTCATATTTATAGTGCCTAAAAGTGAAGTTATTAACCATTGGTTCCTTCAAATTTAGACAAACTTGTCTCCTTGTCATAAGCATGTCTACCATGCCTTTAAAGCATGATTAGACAAGTCATACACTTCTTCTTTTTATGTATATCTCGAAAATTGCATAAAGAAGAAGCAAGAAATTCAAACTTTAATAAACTCTTTTATAAAATATAAACCTTGTCTTATAGGAAAAGGACAAAAGGATTCAACTAGTCCAAAAAGTTTGTACATGACTTATATATCATACCATATGATGTATATTAAGTTACTTGCTAATGGAATTTATTATTTCCATGAAATAAATAATTTCCAATTTAATTATAAGAGTTTTATTGAATATTTATTAAAATCAATTTCTAATAAATAATCAACTGTATCAAGTTGTTGTTAGTGTGACCCATTAGTATCATATGTTATTTAGCAATATCACTTTAATATGACTCTTGAGCATATTGGACCTTTCAGTAAGCCCATCTTGGGATCTGTTGGGCGAAGGGTTTTAGCGCAGGTGTGTGTAGGTGGATTGATGTGTTATGGATTCTTCGTGATGTGAATAAGGGTCCATGTTATGGGGTTATAGCAGGACAGATATCGGATCATCGATAGGGTTTGTAGGCAAGAAGGGCACGTTTTGGATCGTAAGTCGGAAGATGGCTATGTTTTTGTGTGAAATCCTTAATGATAAGAGGTCATGATTGGAAAAATTTTAAAGGTCTTCAGCTAAAACTCAAGATTCTCTCAGGATTGGTTGATCACTTTCTGGAAGGTCATCCTGCGTGTGTTATTCATTCCAGGGTTAGGAATGGTGGTATCTGCTTAAGCCGGTTTGAGTTATGATTTGGTCTCCCCACCAGTGGGTGGTGGTTCGAGTCCTAAGTGAGGGAAAATTGAGATTCTTAGGTTGAGTATCAGTCGTTGAGGGATTTATCAGTTCGTTGTTTGGGTTGATGTTTTCAGATTAGTTGGGCAAATGTTGATCGATAAATCATTTCTAGAGACGGGTGTGTTCAGTTTCGTGTGGGTTTTGATTCTCTGTATTAAGTATCAAGGTGTCGTCGACCATTGGTTGTTGAGTTCAACATTCAACGGGGATTCTCCGAGAGATTCAAGTGGTGACAGTTAAAGTTTAAGGAATGTGTCAACCTATCATCAAGTTTAGTATGTTTAATGTTCCTTTGGCCTCAGGGTATGTGCGTATTAGTGGGATCTGTTCAGCCTTAATCGAAGTATGAGGTCTTGTTCTGATAGTTCATGGGGTTGTCTTCTGATTGTGTTTGAGAGTTGTCGTCTCGTTGGAACTATGCTGATTTTTCCTTATTTATTTGAGGTTATGGCTTTCCTAAGGTCGTGCATTGTGGTAAGTTCATGATATGTTTCCGAGAGGGTTGTTTATGGGATGTGGGCCCAATAATAATGATTGCTTATTTCTCCTACTTGTGGTGCCTTCGGTATTGGCATAAAGGGAACAATAAGGGTTGTAGGGAGTATCAGTCATGTATCAGAAAGTCTCTGTGGAATGTACGCATTACAATTATGTTGTTTCACAAACCGTTGATAGGGGGTTGATTATGAAGTTGGGAATCGGTTATGAGGTCGCAAATCATAAAGCTCTTTATGAATGTCTCGTTAGGTTTGCTAGGTGGGGATACACCTCAGCTGATAGGGGTTGAATGCAATGCGGAAATCCTTGGATTGATCATCTTTGCTCGTTGGAGAAGTGTTTGGTAATGGCATGACTGAGAGTCAAGGGTTATTTAAGGTTTTGGTTCATCATGAGGATTTGGAGTTGGATGAGGTTCGTGATCGATATGTTTTGAGGATCATTTATGTATGTTCTTGGTGGTGTCTCTAGTTAGGGAATAGGGGTAGATTCATGAATAGATGCTCATCAGTCTTAGGGAAGGGTTTATGAGGAAATTTTACGAGTTGCTATTTTCAATTTGGCTTTTGGTGGAAACCCACATTGGGAATCGTGAGTGTTTTCGTCCAAGGCATGTATTTCAGAGAGGTATGGGTTAAGGAATTTGTATGCCAAGGGCATCAACTAGAGGGTTCAGGGTAAAAGGGGATGTTTTCAGTTCGGATGGTAGAAATGGTTCTTGTGATTGTGATTTGGAATGGTGCTACCTGTGTGAAGGTCGGACAAGTTATAGGGCTTCAGAATTATAGCAGCGGTGTATCGGTATGGTAGTTAAGGAAATCGGTATCTTGTAGCTCATTGTGTTCATGAAATTGTTGTCATCGGTATGAGCTTTCTCTCGAAGGAATATCTAATCCCTTTTGGTCAAGCAAAAGGTTGTCGGCAACAGCAGATGGTCTGCGATTCTGTTTTCTAGTAGGAACCTTAGGTAATCAGAAGTTGAGTAGATAGTTTGATGGATAAATGAAATGGAATTAGAATTGGTTCAGTATGGGCGGTCTGTCGGGGAGTATGACCAATTCGAGAATTCAAACTTCAGGTTGAGTAGTCGTAATTATTTTGCATGGGATTGTTTGAGGCTAGGGACGATTCGTCCATCTTCGGGTTGGAGAACCCTACTAGGGTTGGTTTCGGTTACCTGAGAAAGGTTGTGGTATGCTCGGGGTTGTGGCCGTGTTGCTCGAGTTTTCTAGCATGTTGGGAATGGCAGGGACTGATGTCGAGGACGAAATCTAATTTAAGTGGGGGAGATTTATAACACCCTGTCCCAAATCGTTCCTACTTGGGTGTGGGTGATGTAATTTAGACGATCTAGTTGTTCGGTTTGTGTTTTGGAGCCAAGGGGTATTGTGGTAAAGTGTCAGCTCGGACTTTGATGGAAATTGAAATTTTGTTCGTAAAGTTTTAAGGTGATCAGGAGATGATTAAAGCGTAGAGCGTCTCGTCACCTTTTCATGGATATAAGGATCGTTGGAATCGGGTTTTTAATGAAGAAGTTATGGCCTCGGGAGAATTTAGGGTTTTGGGGAAAAACCATAGTACGTGGGGCGTACATGGGGAGTACGCAGGGCGTACTCGTGTGAGGATCCTTGCGCAAGGCGTACCTTGGCGTACGCTGAGCGTAGTCAACAGTTTGGTCGCGAAGCTTCGACCTCGTATGTTGGGCGTACGAGGGATTCAAGAAACCCTAATTTAAGGGTGTTGTACCCTATTTAAGCACCTTAAGTCTTTAGGGATGGCCTCTTTACCAGCCCCCAAACCTCCTAAAACCTTAAATCGTCCCTTAAGCTTCGTTGGTGGTGTTCTTGAGCCCTTGAGAGGATTTTAGTAGTTGTTTTACTCTTTGTGAAGGAAGCTTTGAAGATTTAGGGTGCTTTGCTTGGAAGGAAGGCAATAGATCCAGAATCATCTCACTTGTTGCAATCTCTTTGAGGTATCAAGTTCATACCTTGGCTTGTAGATGTTTAAATCTCCTCATAGTTGGTTTTATTATGCTTTTGGTCCCATTTTCGGTTGATTGAAGAGTTATGACATTTTAAGGGCTTGTTCTTTTATATCTGAGTTTGTGATGGACTCCCTGAGCATAAAGGTGCAAGATTTATGGGATTTTTGATCACATGCATGTAGTAAGTCATTTGTTAAGTCATCTTTAAGCTTAAGAGCTTTATTTATCCATGCATGAACGTAAAGTTAGGAACTTTACGTGATTAATCAGTCCAAGGAAGTCAGATATAGGTTGTGGTGTAAAGTCTTTATGGATTAAGAGCTTAAATTGGAAGTTGGCTGTATGCGAGGGTACATTGGGCGTATAAGCGCATACGCTTAGCGTAAAAGCCCTAAAGCGAGTACGATGTGCGTACGAGCTGATTGCGCCCCATGTAATCAACAGGTTGGGCCTCAGATTAATGGATCTTCGGTTTGGGCCATTTTTGGACCTTGGTGCTTTGGGCGTTGTTGGGGCATCAGAATTCAATTATTTTGGACTAGGATTGTTTGGACCTTGGTTTAAGGCCCATGATAGGGTTTTGGCCCAATTTGGAAAATTGGGCCATATTTGGGCCTTGGGTATTTAATGGGATTTTGGGCTTTTGGATTGTTAGATTGGGCCTTGGCTTTGGGCCAAGTTATGAAGAGGGTAAAACGGTCTTTTACCCTATTTTGGACACTTAGTGTGGGTTGGATACGATTAGTGATATGTGATTATCTTGTGATTGATAGCGCGTGGATTTTAGTAGAACTGCAGTCAGATTTTATCCGTGAGATTCAGCTGTCTGAGGTGAGTTTTCTTCACTGTACTTGCGGGTCGAAGGCGCCAAGGCTGGTCCATTGGATTGATGTACGGTTATGCATGCTAATGTACTTTAGTGATCCGTTAGACCGGTATCATGGTATATAGGATGATGTTATGCTTAGTGATCTATAGATCTGCCTGTCTGCATGTAGACGATTTGTATGTTTATCTGTTATATGTCGACATATGGTGTTGGGTTGAGGTTGTACTGCTTCGTGTTGTAACCAACAAACCCTGGAGTATTCCAGTTATGAGCTGAGCGTAGGGTGGGGCATGCCAGAATCATACTGAGGGCTCAGGTGTATTCCTGATATAAGATGAGGATCGGGTGGTATGACAGACTCGTACTGAGGGCTTGAGGTTATTCTATCCTGAGGATGTATGGGCCCATCGTAGACATGCCTGGTATTCCAACCCGAGGCTGACTGGGCCAGGCATGAGTATTTGAGTGTGTTTTGTTTGAATATTTTATATGTTTGTGTGGTGGTATTTGGGGGAACTCACTAAGCTTTGTGCTTATAGTTTTGGTTTATGGTTTCAGGTACTCCAGTGGACCGTAGCAAGGCGAATGCGTGACCGTGCACATCATCGGTTTTCAACTGAATTGATCTTGGGAGACTGTGATTTTAATTAATGAATTGAAAACAATGATTTTGTAACACTTCTATTAGTAAAAGGGTTGTTTCGAAAAGTTTTAAATTTGTTGAATTTTTGGGCTGTTACAACACTGCTAATGAAACCCCAACTCTGCAGAAACCCCAAATCCTGACGAAGTACGACCTTAGCATTCCGCCCTCAGACAACAAAAAGGAAATCCAATCGACCCGCCCGAAAACTGGAAAAACCCAAACCATGTCTGACTTTCAGACATACATAATCATTCCATCCCACAACCATAATGACTCTACAATGTAACCTGAACTGAAACAAACCCCTCTGACGCTGAATCATCCCATTGATACAAAGAAAGCAGTACCCCTGACCATTTGTCGTTGTCGGCATCCTCACACTTGAATACAAAGAAAACTCCCAACACAAGACTCAACCGTTGATAACCAAACATTCGCATTTAGATCTAACCGAGATCTTCCTGGTCCCACACTGACTTACCAAATGAATGATGCACCAAATTTCCAGTCGGCTGCTAAAGCCGGTGACCTCACACATGAACGCACCACGGGATTCCAATCAAAAATCTAACTTAATAAAATAATCATAACAAAAACTCGGGAGACCACTCGGAACCCTACTTATGCCAAAAAACAGCCCAACTCTTGGAAACACTCAAATTCAACAACTACCTCTTTCTCCACAACTGCAAGACCCAAATCATAGCGACAACCACTCAAAGCAGGAAACATTTCAAAAACTGGAACTATAAACTAACTCCATCAATAAACTCCCCAAAACTAGGAACCCATCTTTCTAAACTTCAGAATCCTTAACCTAAGTCTGATGATCATCCATTTGAGATAACTACCCCTAGTCCTTGACTAGGAACACCACCAAACCATACAAGAAAAATACCCAACACATATCGATCGTGAATTTCATCCAACCCAAATCCGGAAATTGTGCCCAAATACCTTTAATACACGCTTAACTTCCTAACAAGTTATCACCAACTCACTGCTCCCACGAGCATTAATATGGTCAATCTAAGAATCTCATGTTGCATCCAAATCCTTCATCAGCTCAGTAATACATTCACCTGACAAATCACTCGAGACATTTACAACAAACTTCATGAATCAAGATCTTAGAACCGATACCCAACATTGGTAACCAAACTCCTAATAAACGGCCTGGAAGCAAACGGGGTTTATAATGCAAACATTCAGCAAGAGAATTTCTATGCACAATTAATACTCTCATTAACCTTTTACTGTCCACATGATCTAAAACAGCCGGTCACTTAGTCTCCCGACTCCAAACAATGCACTAACAACCGAATATGCCAAGAAGAATAACGATCTGAGACCTAAGTGTCTCAATCAAATGACTACCGGGTCCCACCCACAAGAGTCATACAACCAATGGTTCATGATACATTGTGACACCCTCTAACCACGAGAATGGCAAGCTTACAATCATATGTCGATCTTGTCGTCATTCCATCACAGTCGTGAAGACTCACGACCAGCACCCCAGGGCCTAAAGGTACTTAACCATCCATCCCACCAACTTGCAAGAACCCAATCAATATCCCTCTCAACACTAACCAACCACAACACCAACCATACCTTTTTGTAAAACATAATTCCTTTCACAGTACAGGCTTCTACCAACACAATATGTAACGAAAACATGGTCGCATACAACCAACAAATGAGATATGAGTTTTTACTCTTGCTCCAATTCAAAAGCTACTAAACAAATAAGAACCATACCAATAAATTCATACCAAGTGTTCTCATACTATCTTACTCAGTCCACATATACCCCTAAGGGAAACACATAACCGACCCTGGATCTATTGCATTCCTTCTTCCTCACAACCTTACCCAAAGGGTGAGGTACCATAGATCTAACCAAAAAGATTAACCTTAACTGCTAACAAAACCGAACAACGATCCCACACATTGATTGAAACTGAACAGATCCTACCCATACGTAACTTAGCTCTATGAAACTTCCAAAGTTATTCAGAAATGCAATCAAAGCCCTGGTTGAGTCAATCCAGTTATCAACCCTACTGACGCGACATGCCAAAATTGGATTCAACATATATTTAAAGCCATACCTAAAAAACTAAAAAACACTACTCTTATGTCTGAACTCCCAATAACCAAGGCTAGCCGCCAAACCCGATCCCGCTATGAACAATACTTCCATAACCAACAATTGAGGGTACCCAAACCCAGAAATCAAAATGTACAATGTACAAGTTTTGATGATAGAGTAACGCATCCATTGAACTTCAACTGATAAAGCTCAAAACTTTTCAAAGAACCTCAGCTATTGGCGATTAATGAAATGACCAATGGTCAAGAGTGCATTGACAACTAATCCAATGACCCAATACACTACTGAACCAAAACCTATGTGGAACTAAACATACCAAACTCTAAAGCTGATTTACCGATCAACAACTGCCCAGCCTATACTATAAATAGCAATCTATACAACGAGCTGACAAAACCCTCAATAACCGATACTCAACATGAGTGACCCAAACACCTCTTGATCTATTCATCGGCATCCAGAAAGGAGCGACTGGCTACAACGAGCTCCTCGTCCAAAAGCTTCCTATCTCGAAGACAACTCATGTATTCCTGAGCACATACATCTGATGGAAACTTACTCTGCACTCCGACTTGACCAAATCTTGAACCAAAGTCTCGTATACCCAAACCGTAAATCCCTATGACCCATTCTTCCAAAACCATAAACTCGGACAGATTAATGATCCTCCAAGCATAATGCCCAGTTCTCTCCCACTTAGAGTTTGAACCACCACCAACTGACATTACAGACAGACCAAAACTCAAATTGGCTCAACCAGATACATAGCATCTCTGACCCTTGGAATGTATAACACAACACAAGATGATCTTCCAAGTAAAGACCAAGCAAAATCAAAGAGATTCCAAATCTCAGATGGACACATTGGAATTCACAATCATAATCGCCTCCAATATCAAGAATCCCATGTAGATGCACAAGCAACAATTTTGACAGTCCATTCATAGCACCGATTCCAAAAAAAAAGGAATACCACACACCTCGACCATAAATTCCCAAACATTAACTCATCACGAGGATCATTCATTAATACAATAGGCTTCATTCTCTTAGTCAGGGTACAACAGAGACAAAAAAAAGTTGTCATTCCTGATTCACTTCCCTGATCAACTGAAACAATCAGCTAGCACCTGACCTACCTATATTCCAAGAAAGCAGATCCTTGATCTCACCTCAAAGCAACCCTACCATAAGAATCCTCTTGTGCATTCCCACACTGCCATACTTGTTGCCAAAAACCACAGCTATCTAGCCCAATGTTGGGTCTACATCCCCACACTGGAAATCACATGTGTGTTGTCTCTTTCCTCTGAACATGGAAGATAAAGGGCTCAAACTTGCACATGAGGTCAAAACACCAAGGAACACAAGAGCTGAAACATATAACTCAAAATGGACCTCAATGATCTATAAAGTTGCCAAATTTATGGAATCCATTCCTTCAAACTCTCACAAACATGAAGAAAAGGGACAAGATCCTTAGATCTAGAAGCACAAACCAAAAAGCTAGAAACTTGAAAACTCACAAGGTTCCAGAATATGCACAAAATGATGACGATGATGTTGCTTGCTGAATTAATGAACCAAAACACATTCTTCTCCTTCTTCAAGGCACCACGAATGCTAAAATGGACCAAAACTCTTTAAGGGAGGCTAGGGTTTTGAGGTAGAGGGTTGGAGGCTGAAGATAATGCCCTATTCCTCTGGAATTGTTGTTTAAATATGGTAGGGAACCCTAAATTTACGGGCTTGGGCCAGAACAACTGCCATGTCGTGGCCACCTATTGCCACACTTTGACATTCATTAAAATATGCGATCCATTTCTTGTATGCCACGTCGTGGGCATCCTTGCACTACGTCGTGGAATCAGAGTTTTTCCCAGAAACTCCATCTTTGGTCCCTGATAAATATTAAGCTAAACCAACCAGGAACATAAGTGTTACACTTGTAGAAAGAACAAGGCCAATGGAAAGATGCTTGAAGCAAAGTATTTAGATACAATGTAATAATGTAACAAGTAGATTTTAGGAGTACCCTATAAAGGCAAATATGTAATGTGTGGCATATAAAAGGACTGGAAATCCTTGAAATATTTACTTTTTAGAAGAAATATAATATGTATGGACATAGTTACATATGAGAGCTTTCTAAAAATAGAAAAGATCAGTACTTACACATGGAGATTAGAACGTAATTTACCTCCAGAAATCAATAACAAAACAAAGAAGAAATAAAACCTGAACCTAGGTTTCCTCTTGGTATAAAAAAAAGAATAAATAAACACCAAAGAGATGAAATTGAAGAATCAGAAGTAGAAACAACATAAACCAAAGATGAGGTGATAAAGGGGGAATAAGTTATCCCAACAGAAAGGAAGGATCAAACAAGGATTAAGAAACCGGTCTCCCTAATAAGAAAAAATCTACGATTTGAATTTCAGGACGATATTCTTTAAACGGGGGGAGAATGTGACAATTGCGATAATTGTCACTGGTCATCGATTGTAAAAGGAATCGAAAATGATGAGATTCTAAATACAAGGCTTAAAACAGCGGTATAGGAGAGAAAATAGTCCAAAATATATGCAAATTGCATGATTAACTGCATAGAAGTTGTGTTAACTAGAATAAATGGGTAACGTATTAAGAAAGTACATTGCGAGGAAAATTCAAGGATATAAAATTCGTAAAAATCTAACTTCGATTGGAGGATTTATAATTTTTGTAGGAAGTAAAATTAGGCACATCAATAAATTTCACAACGTGAAAATAATACTAAGTGATTGGTTGAGTTTTGACTAAATTCATTAAAAGGAAAGTCGTAGTACTCCTCGAGATAAGAGCTTAGAACAAAAGAAGGCAAAAAATAGAGTAAGTATGAAGAAGATATGATTTTTGGAAAAACATAAAATACGGGCTAAAAATGGAAGTTGGAACTAGCCAGAACAACCTAAAGGAAAGTTTTTGGACTCATCAACAGCTACACAAATCTATAAACAATGTCAGAAACAAGATTAATATAAGATTTTATAAAAAGATTATCATTTGTAATATATCAATAGTTTTGAAACTGCATGCAAACGTTATATATTATTATGCCTAGTAGTTACCCTTCCTAAGCTTTAAGAATAATATTATGCCTTGTCACTATAATGCCTACGATTATACCAAAGGATTATACTTAGTTGTTATGCTGACCTATTCCCTAGAATAACAAAATTTCTAGTTATTATGCTAGCCAAATTTTAGGATAAGCATTGTACGTAGTTGTTACTCTGCCCTAATATCCTATAAATACCAAGAACCTAATAATTATTTTATAGATGTGGTATAATATATATACATGTCAGAATAATTATGGAATAAACTACATCAAAAGGAAACGTAAGGGTAGGCAATGTACTTAACTGTATGATGCCTAATATCCTATCAAAGATAATAAAGTAAAGATAATTATTATATATATAAGGTTAAGTGTATATATATACATATATATATATATATATATATATGAATAATTATGTAAGGAAATGTATATTAAAGGAGAAGCTAAAGAAAGAGTAACAAAGATAAATAATCATACTTCAAAAGGTTTATCAAAGTATGTGTTAAATGAGACGTATTATGCAACCATAGCTGATTGATATTCGGCTACCTCGGACCTATAACCGTTAAAATTAAGTGAGTGTTAAGGTAATGTATAGATCTATACGGGATTGACACTCCCACCTTCGGTTGCTAGCTACAATCCCGACAATCATAACTTTATAGTCTTTTTCACGATGTCCGATGAAGCGTTGTGGCGGGGAAATTTCAAGTCATATAGCTCGGTTATAGGGGCTCATTGTAACACTACCCACCAACCTTTTTAAATTAAACTACCCAGAGGAGAATGCCTATGAAGTAATTAAATTATGAAAAGAAAAGATATAGAAACATATATGTATGAAAGGAATAGATACAAGATAAGTACGGATTAACTAATTTATCCTAGGAAAAATGAGATATAAAGTATATAATAAAAAAATAGATACTTTCCTAAGTATCCTGTCTAATAACTACTCGAAATTAATTGAGTCGGAAAACGAAATCACTTCCGGTAAGATGGAAGAAGCATACCAAACACTAAAAGAAAATATAGTAAGATACGAATTAAAATAGAGAAAGGAAATACTCCCTAGAACTTGTAGTGTTGGAAAAGATTCAAAAGTTTATATATTCTTAAACAATGATCCTATAACAAATAATACTTTTAAAGCTTCAAAACCTGTGAACTCACCAACATTATGTTGACCGTTTTCAAAACCCATGTATTCCTACGAAGTCAAAAGAAGAGAAGATCGTTGCAAGGAAGGACAAGAAGCATGGAGTTAGTTAGATTATATCATGTAAGAATCTATGTGCTTATGGGTTATAAATAAAAGAATGATGTTGTTCGTTTTATGCTCTGTGATTTGGATAATCAAGCGTACCCTGTCATGACTCGGCGTTTCCACCACCGGTCGAGGGTGCGACATTATCCCTAAATGGATGGAGTTAAACTAGTTTTTCAATCAACTTATTCATCCAATCAAATTTTATTACAGCTTTTTAAGTACCGTTGTATTCTTATTTTGTAGTAAGTCGTGGTATTATGTTTTGCTTGGACCTAAATCCAGCAAAACTTACTCTTCATTCCATAATTAAGTCATACTCCAATTATAATTCACAACTATATCTATCTGTTTTGAATTTACCATCTTGTGTAGCTCTTTAAATAAAGATCTTCTTTTAAACTGATTAACTCATGTACATTCTCTTAGTTTTTCTTAAGTACTCATAGAATATCCTTATAGTCATACAATGACTTAACCATGTATTCATTTGGTGTCTTATGATATGTTCATCACAGAATCATATACCTTGTATTGTATATAATACATAAATGATGGATTCCTTCGTCAAGAAAATAGAATATAAATCATTATTTAGCTCAAACCTGTGTGCCATGTCCTTGTGAGGCTGGCTCAAAATGGTGTCATGTGGCAATTTCATTAGTCCTCCAAAGGAATCTTGTATCACGATCTCTTTTAATATATTGTCAACATATGCAAAAAGATTTTTCAAACTTTAACATCTATCTTTATCTATCTTTATAGATTTTACATTCCAAGAATGTATATTGTCTTTCCTAAGTCTTGCATCTTAGAAATACTTTACGAGTTGAGGCGAAACTTTGCATAGTCGGGATGTGATTTCTCATGATTTAAGTACGACTCATTCATACAAGATTAGGAATGTCACTATGCTCCCACTAGTTCTTAGTAAACACGTATGTTATATTCATTTTGATATAAAACCATACCTTGTGTTTTTATATTAAAATGACGATTCCTATCTTGAGATGTTTGATTTATATCCACTGATGGATCTTATGGCATACACATGTTGTTAGGATAACATAGATTAAGAAAACCTCCATGCTAAGTGATATTGTGATATCTATATACATATTTATGTGTTATTTCAATATATTTGAGCTATAATTTGATTAGATAAAAAGATATTGGGTACTTATAAGTTTAATTTCTAATTTATATCCAAATAAAGATATTTTCATGGAGAATAGCTGAATCTGAGCAAAGATAGAAACTTGGAGATTAGATTGTGCATGAAGAAGGAAAGCAAGGAAAAGAGCGTATATTTTGAGAAATCCATGATGTGGTTAAATCTGGTCCACTTCATGGCCATAAGAAAGTTTCTCAACTAATTTGAAGACTTGCTACTTACGTGAATTAAGTTGTATCCACAGGTGACAACCCTATTGCCACGGTGTGGAAGACGTAACTAGGAAAGTATAGATAGTGTTTTTAGGTCATAATTATGGGGAATGCATTGAGAGATGTGGAGATTTTCGAAGAAAAGCAACCAAGGAACCCTTGGAGATGATATTTCATTTCGAGAAAGAGCTTTAAAGAGATTGGAGTAAAGATATACAATAATCATTCGGTTTTCATAGTGATAATCATGTTTAATCTATCTTACTTCGTAATTATGTGTTCTTTTGCTATAGTTATGGGCTAGTAACCCTTTACTTTCGTTTAGATTAGATGAACCCTAATACTATGTGTTGATTTCTACTTTTATGGATTACTGAAGTTGGATTTAGCTTGTGTTTGATAGATCATATTAGCATGTTAAAGTTCCTATCTTTATTACTTTGTACACAAGTTTGTGTAGTTAAGTGTCCATTGATTGCATGAACTTGTTTACCTAGTTTTTTATGATCATTAAATTACTAGAGTTAGAGGTTTATCATACCCTAGTATAGGTGGTAAAGTTAGTTGCTAAATTGTGTTAAAGCGAATAATTTGATCATAATAATATCTTGATTATCTAATCTTGATCGTGGATAGATAATTCTAGATCAAATCATTCACAACCCAACTATATCTGAAAAATTAGTTTTGTGTTCTTAATTTGCATGACCATTATAGTTAAAGTTCATGAATTGATTCATGCTTGTTAGTTTGATCATGATAATTAGTAATCTTTAATTTGGTATCTAAATTAAGATAATCCATTACTTCAAATCAATCATATGAAAAGGGGAGATTCGAAGCAAAACAAACGTGTCTTTTAACTCTTGATCAAATCTTGTTTTCTAGTTGTTTGCTTTAGTAGATTGTTTTTAATTAAGTTTCTCTTCCTAGCCGAGAACAATTCAGGGATGGGTGACCCCATGGGAATTTTTCGTGTTGGGAGCCCAAAGCAGACAATATTGGGATACGTACCAAATTGGGATGTTACAAATGGTATCAAATCTAGGGCATAGGTCGATGTGTTCGACAGGGATGCCGAACCCTAAAATGGGGGGGGTGAAGGTAGGTTAAACCTGATCCTATATCGACATTGAAGGAGAATGAAACATTTCCTTATGATGGTGTGGATACCTTCCTTGTTACAACGCGTTTTAAAGTCATAAGGGCAACAGATCCCATAAGAACTCTGCAGTTAAGAGTGCCCGGGTAAGAGCAATTCAGGGATGGGTGAACCCTGGAAAGTTTTCATGCCAGGAGCCTAAAGCCGACAATATTTTGATACGTTCCAGAAGGGGGGATGTTACATCTTGGTAAGCTACTATCTTCCTCACACTTCTAGTAATCGAAATTCACATAAAAACCTAAAATTTTTGTGAGCTGAAATACAATATTCTTTCCCCATAGTGAGAAAATCATAATAAATTATAGGAAGATCGTACTGAGGTGAGACTAGTTCCCTGAGTTTAGAAATTGATTCTAGTACATTTCGTAAAAAGGTACCTAAGCACAGAAATGGCTTTAACCATGGTGAAAAGTGCAATCTTCACTGAATGGTTCGGAATGGACTTTTTGGACATGTTGTTTTCAAAAATTCATAGTGAATGGAAAACAATCCCATTAGCATGTGTAATATGACCTTAGAAATGTAAAAGGCGTAAGTTTTATGATATGCAATAATAATTTAGAAAGGATGGGTATAAGGGGTGATAAGGTGGACTATTTTGCAGTTTGAGGTGAGTTTCTCACTACATAGTATTAATGTTGTACATCTTTTGCTTTTGCTTGTGTGTGCTTGTAGGATGTTTGTGGGTAGTAGTTGACTATTTTGGTGTCTAGTATGTGTATGATATTGGCTTGACGTACTGAGGAATATATAAATGATATTGGCTCAAATTATTGAGGAATATGTCCATGATATTGGCTCGAAGCACTGAGCAAAATAGGAGGGCTCGACGTATTGAGAAAATGAGGATTGGCATTAGGCGATATGTCCTGCGTTAGTGTATTCTTGTTTAGTGATTATTGTTAGACTTTCATGTGTATGATTGATATGGATTTCACTAAGTTGCGTGCTTACCCTTTCCCTTAAAGCCACTATTACAAGATCGTCCGCTACGAATGATGGCAAGGCTTGACGGTACATATTGACATAGCTTGGTTTCATTGGAGATTTCCATTTATGACTATTTATATTTATGTTTCTGCTGAATTCTATGTTTTGAATTACAATTTTGTTTAATGTTGTTTAAATTATGGAACTTGTTTTAAGACCGAAAGGTTTTGGAATGTGTTTTTAATTAATGAAATATGTTTTAAAAAGTTAAAATTTATTATAACTTTTGGGATGTTACACCTGATGCTTTAATATGGAATAAGTTCAAGCTACCAATATATCTTGTGACTAGTTCATGGAATTAGAAATATAATGATTCTTGATTTTACCTTGAATAAAAGATATAATTGCATTCAAGTAGTTAATAAAAGTTAAATAAAAAGGTCAGTTATACTAGTTCAAGTGTACTAGCTTGTAAAAGATATAATGGCATTCAAGTAGTTTATTGATCTTGTTTTCCTTAAATAAAAGATATAATGGCACTCAAGTAATTAATGAAAGTTAGATAAAATGGTTACTTATACTAGCTCAAGTGTACTAGCTTGTAATATTATATATTGCTACCATTATAGGTGATTACATAGAGAACTAGAAATCAATTAGTTGATCTAGTGAAGGTTGTTACAATCAAGGAGTGTATAAATCTAGACCAAGTACAGTTAATGAACAAGATTGAATTGGCTTAACATTTCTCGCATGAGTATATTCTATATATATATATATATATATATATATATATATATATATATTACAATAGAGAGATCCTAAAGAATAGGATCTGAAGTTATACAACAGTTATTGGATAAATACAAGTAATCTGATCAAGCTATCTATTTATCATTTGACTTTATCGGATAACCCTTCTGTTTACATTCCCCCTCAATCTTAACTGTTACAAGACTATGATTGTACTTCAGCTAATTCAACATGTGACGAGTAACTGGTTTAGTACATCTGTCAGCTATCTGATCCTTAGTAGAGATAAAGTGAATGTCAAATGCACCCACTGCTACCCTCTCTCTGAAAAAATGAGAATCGACTTTAATATGCTTAGTTCTTGCATGAAACACACGATTCACTGTTAGCTAGGTAGCACCTAAGTTGTCACAACATAACAATGTTGGTCTCAATTGACAAAGTCCAAGTTCCTTGAGTACTGATTGCACTCATATTACTTCAGCTATACCATTAGCCAAAGCTTTATATTCTACTTTTGTACTTGAGCGAGATATTGTAGGTTGTTTGCGAGAAATCCATGAGATCAAATTCGGACCCAAGAATACAAAAAACTCACCAGTAGACCCGCGATAATATAAGCAACCTGTCTAATCTGCATCTGTAAAGACACTAAGTATAGTAGAACTAGATTTTCGAATACTTAGACTTGTATTGATAGTGCCCTTTATATAGTTAAGTATACGTTTCACCGCCTCCCAATGCATGTTTGTAGGTTTGGAGAGGTACTAGAAAACCTTGTTGACTACAAACGAAATGTCTGGTCTAGTTAAGGTAAGGTATAGTAAACCTTGTTGGATAAGGTGTCTAAGTCCATAACTTATTTGGTATATACTTGACCCGACCCGGCATGGTCCATTTGGGTTGCACTTCACCCAAACTAGTTATGGATAATTTTATGAGAGTTGTATACTTACGATTTATTAATATATTATAAGTTATAATATATTAATATAAAGTCATGTTACTTAATTAGTTTTAATCTTGAATTAATTTAGTGATTAAAAGGAAGACTAATTAAATCATGGGCTATTATATTTATATGGTGTGGGCTAACACTCATTTGGGAATGGGCTAAGCTTATATGGAAGTCCATGGATGATCCATGGAGCTTTTACCCATGGATCCTTGGAAGAGGAAAAGACATGGGTTATTAGGGTTTCACCCTAACCATGTACACTATATAAACAAGCTTATGTTGCATGAAAAACACATCAATGTGTGTGTAAGTGTGGTGGCCAAAATCAAGAGTTAGTATACTCTCTCATACATTTTTTCCAAGTTTGTGGTGATTTGTGATTTCCATTTGAGGCATTCACATTATTGGTGCTTGGCTCTCAAACTCCAAGGAATCAACAATCAACAAAAGGTATGTAATTCATCTAGTTCTTTTATGGTTAAAAGTACCCCATGCCATGCTAGATAGGTTATAAACCTTGGAAAATAATATTTTGCATGTATCTTAGACAAACATAGATCCAAGGTTTAATAGGGTTGCATGTACACTTAGGAAGTGTTAGAATGCTCAAAACCCAACAGTGGTATCAGAGCCTAGGCTTGTTTGTTTGATACTTGATGCAAAATAGTGAAAAAAGTCGAATTTTTTTGCTGTCTGCCTGATGAACTCGCCGAGTCCATGGGGGGACTCGCCGAGTTCATGAGTAAACTCATCCTACTCGGCGAGTAGGTTCGTGCACTCGGCGAGTAGGAGCCTCAGAATGCAGATTTTCGACTTTTGCTGCTGGAAATGGACTAGAAACATTACCCTAAACTGTTTTGGTGTTTTAAAACTTGTTTTAGTTGGTGTAATGGTTGTTCTAATCCATTTACAATAGCTTATATCAAAATTTCATGCTTTGTATGTGTTCATATAATTCTTGAAACTTTGATAATCATGTTCATGTTCTTATGAATTTAGAAGATGATAAGAATTATTTGCTGAATTGTTTAGGATTAATTCTTGATCATTTATGTGTTTTAATGGAGTCCATAATTTGTCCTCAAGTTATGGATATCCAAAGGTCACTTCTTTTAAACACACACTTAAAACACATAAGTTACATGGAAATGAAGAGTCTTCATTTTTATGAACCTTTAATTCATAAGTTATGAAATGAAAAGTTTTGAATAGTTTCAAAACTTGTCCTCAAGTTTTGGAATTTGTAAAGTTACACACACTTTAATATACTTTAATTCCAAACCCTTAGAGTTTTAAAAGTTAAAATTCAACCCTTATACTATTTATAACATTAATGGTTAATTATTATATATATGTATAAGATCAAAGTCGTCTTACCGCTAGTACGCCTCATTCACGAAGCCAGTCTATAAGGTGGGTATAAGGTTGTTGCCTATAAAATGGCAACTTAATGGGTGTCCACTCTCACCCACCGCTTGCTTGACTGGTGGAGGGTCGTTAGTCGAACGGGTAGGACAAGGACTTATAAATTCTCATTAAAAGTATGATGAATATTATAAAGTAACTAAACCTTTTATAAATTCCCAATCTTAGTTACTTTAGGAAAATGTGAATATGGTGCTAACCCATGAAATTCACACTTTGTACCTTACCAAGTCGTTGGTGGAGCGTGTGTGGTTAACCGGCACACTAACTTGGACTACTAAGGATCACGAAGGGTGACTTAATGTTTATCATAGATCGGTGGAGCGTGTGTGGTTAACCGGCACATTGATTAGGTGATAATATTGAGGGTACCAAGTGAATTTGCATGGTTATTCACACCTTGTTTTGTGATCCTCGGCATCTCAGTCACAAAACTTGAAGGGCACAATCGAGATTGAAACATGCCATTGAAAAGTTCAATGAATCTCAAAAGAATCTAGGAATTTCAAAAACCAATTAAACCTAATAATTCATTTCGTTTTCATGGTGAAAATTGGTGAATCGTCATTCACCTACCTTCAAATATGTTATAGCTTAGATTACGGCATCCCTCTTCTAAGTTATAATATATTGTGTTGGATCCTAGCCTTAATATTACATTTGGGTGTATTATTAAGGATTCGACATATATCTAATCTAAACTTGTTTTCTTCTTTTCAGATGTCTTCCAACAACAAAGCTTCGGGCTCTAACCCTACTGGCTCCTTTTCCCTCAAGAACCTTTGTGGGAGGGTCATCTTTGATGGTTCCAACTTCATGGATTGGATCCGGAACTTCAGGATGGTTACTCGTTACGAGGACAAGGAATATGTCCTCGATAAGGAGCTAAAGGAGCTTGATGAGTCCACTGCTACTCCTGAGGAGGTCGCTGAGTATCAGGCACATGAAAGAGATGCCACCAAGGTGGCATGCATCATGATGGCCACCATGACAGCTGAACTCCAAAAGTCCTATGAGGACTATTACCCTTTTGAGATGCATCAGGATCTGATGGAAAGGTACCATCAGAGTGCTCGTCAAGAGCGGTATGAAATAATCTCCTCCATGATCACTACCCATATGAAGGATAGCGAACCAATCACGAGCCACATGCAGAAAATGCAAAGGTATGTGGACCGTCTAATGAAACTGAATGTGAACTTCCCTGAGGAGTTGGCAATTGATATCATTTTGCACTCCTTGCCATCGTGTTATGATCAATTTCGTATAACATACCACATGAACAAGGAGGAAGTCACACTCAGTAAGCTTCAAGGACTTCTGAAGACTGCCGAAAGTGGTCTTAAGAGTAAGTCGGTTGCTACTCCTACTCCTACTACTACCCCTGTTTTGGCTATCGGGCAAGGCAAAGGGAAGAAGAGGAAGCACCCTTCGAAGGGTACCAAGGGAAAGTCCCTTGAAGGCTCCTCATCTGGAACCAAAGGTGGTTCTATCACTCCTTCTGCCATCCCTAAGGATGTTGAATGCTTCTACTGTCAAAATAAGGGGCACTGGAAGCGAAACTGCCCAAAGTACTTGCAGGATGTCAAGGATGGGAAAGTGAAACCATCCCATGCAGGTATTTACACTATATTGTCTAATAACTCACCATATTCTAATTCTTGGGTTCTTGATACAGGTTGTGGTATTCACATCTGTTGTGACTTGCAGGGCCTAAGAAGAAGGGAGGATGTGGAGCACGGAAAGATAAACTTAATCATGGGGAACAAGAAGGTTGCACCTGTTACCAAGATTGGAGTTTATACTTTGTTGCTAGATAGTGGGTTAAAGTTAGATTTGAATAAATGTGTGTACTCGTCTGAAATGGTGAGGAATATTATTTCCTTTCATGCTTTGTACAAACAAGGTTTTACCTTTTCTTTTGATAATGAAGTTGGTAGTATTAATGCTTTCTTTAATAATGTTTTTTATTTTAAAGCATTACCTTGTGATGGTGTGTATGAAGCTGTATCGGTTGTAGATAATTTAGGAAATAATGTATTATGTATTGATTCTTCTACTAGCTTGGATAAAGCATCTTTGTGGCATTGTCGTCTTGGACATGTAAGCAAGAAACGCATAGGCCAGCTCCAAAAGGATGGAGTCTTGGAGTCGTTCGACCTCAAGTCGGATGATAGTTGTGAGTCTTGTCTACTTGGAAAAATGACAAAATCACCCTTCACTGGTACTTGTGCAAGGGGTGAGGGTTTGTTGGACCTTATACATACTGATGAATGTGGACCATTCAAAACCGCCGCAAGGGATGCTAATCGCTATTATGTGACTTTTATTGGTGATTTTAGTGGATAAGGTTATGTCTACTTAATCAAACATAAGTCAGAAACTTTTGAAAGGTTTAAAGAGTTTAAACAGGAAGTAGAAAATCAATTGGGCAGGAACATTAAGATGCTTCGATCCGATCGAGGTGGTGAGTATCTTAGTACTGAGTTCCTCGACTATCTTAAGGAGTGTGGGATTGTCTCACAATTGACACCTCCCAGGACACCACAGCTGAATGGTGTAGCTGAGAGGCGCAATCGAACTTTGTTGGACATGGTTCGCTCTATGATGAGTCGAGCTTCGCTACCAATCTCTTTTTGGGGGTATGCCTTAGAGACTGCCGCCCACATCCTTAATCTAGTCCCTACAAAGAAGGTTGCCAAAACACCTCATGAAATGTGGACTGGGAAAGTTCCCAATTTGGACCATATCAAGATTTGGGGTTGCGAGGCTTTCGTGAGGCGCGAAACTCATGACAAGCTCGAACCTCGAAGTGAAAGGTGTATTTTCATCGGCTACCCACAAAAATCCTTTGGTTACCTCTTCTACAGACCCAGTGAGAATGTGGTCTTTGTGGCTAGGAGAGGGGTCTTTCGAGAGAGAGAATTTATAAACCAAGGAGACAGTGGGAGGCAAATTGACCTTGAAGAAATTCAAGACTCAATTGGTGAAGGAACCTCAGACACTAGCAATCAACTTGAGGAGGAAATTCCTGTTGATCCAGCTGACGAGTCTATACTTCCGAGGCGTTCCACAAGGGTTAGGAACACACCTGAGTTTTATTATGGATTTCATATTACTACGGAAGGTGATACATTTATCAGTGACAGTACAAGCATGGTTATACGACTCACAATAAGTATAAACTAACCTTTGTTTACGAGATTTCATTCTTCATTAGTTTTATTTTAATTAATAGAACTATTAAACACTACATTGGGGGATTCCAGAGATACAATACACGGTTTTATATAAATAATAAAACTATTATACACAATGGTGGTAGCCAGAGCTTTCGAACAAAACTTACTATATGTACCAGTGATAACCACGGCTTTCAAACAGAACATTCTACACAGAGGTGTTATTACAGATTTTATCATACAATACATCCAGTAGTAACTAAACATAAAAACTAACTTGTTTTATATACTACAACCGGATACAATAACAAACATTCATACTTAGTTCTATAACTCTTTAGTTTATGCATTAGAGCCACGTATGGAGAATATTCGATAGGCTGTGGAATGTGTGGTGTTGGGTCAAAAATATGGTTTATACTTTACTTTTCTAGGAAAATATATTTTTCTGTAATGTAATATATATTTGCAGCTGTGTTCACGGCCAAGTGAGTGTTTACGGCCGTAAACTAGTTCACGACCGTAAACCTGTTCACGGCCGTGAACCCATCTAAGGCCCATGTTCCCCATAAGTATATAAATAGATGTTAGGTGGGTGAGGAAGTGGTGGCTAAAGAGAGAGAGCATATTGTAGAGAGAGAAAGTTAGAGAGAAGAGAGGAGCTCAAGTGTGTGTTAGTGTGTGAATCTTGTATTTGGATCTTCATTCTAATCAAATCATACAAGATTCATCATATTCTTCTT
Source organism: Lactuca virosa (assembly GCF_052849685.1). Classification (NCBI taxonomy): domain Eukaryota; kingdom Viridiplantae; phylum Streptophyta; class Magnoliopsida; order Asterales; family Asteraceae; genus Lactuca; species Lactuca virosa. The sequence goes on from NC_136429.1 coordinate 309,881,325, forward strand.
CTTCATTTGATCTGGCATCATCCGTTTTATCAGGATTCCTCACCATCAAACGGATCTGATTGATACTCAATCAGATTGGGGACTTACAAGTGGTATCAAAGCTTGGATTGTATCAATCAATTTTTCCAGATCTGGAGCTTATTTGATCTTATTTTTAAAGGATTTTTGCGTTTTTGGATAGATCTCTGAAAATTAGGGGGGTTTGTTCTTTGCATTTTTGATAAAAAGGAGTTTTGGATCGAGTTTTGGAGCAAAAAGGGGCAAAAAGCGTCGTTTTTTTCGTACCTGTGAGGTGTACGACCAGTTGAAGGTGTACGGCCGTAATCTCGTGTACGGCTAGGGTTTCTCGGTGTACGGTCCTCGATGTACGGCTCGGTGTACGATCCTCGGTGTACGGCTCGGTCTATGGCCAGCCTCGCACGTGTACGGCTCGGTGTACGGCCAGCAACTCCAGCACGTGTCCGGCCATCTTCGCACACGTGCTCGTCCTTGCATCGCATCGCATCGTGCCTCGTCCAGCACTCAGCAACCTCGCACGTGCTTCAGCAAAAATAGGAATCGAAATTGAGGGTGCCGGGGATCGAACCCGGGTCCCCTGATTGATCAAACACGCGTCTTACCAGTTAGACTAGCAAGTCCTTTGTTCCACTCCTTCCGAATTTAATTCATAAGGCGTCCCTTCTTCAATCCAATTTCGCATTTTTTACACTTTCAACCCCAAAATCAATTTCCTTTTAATTTTAAATTCCATTTTCAACCCAAATTTTTTTTTTTAATTTTTGACTTTTAATTTTGACTTTTTACTTAAAATTTTGGCTTTGACTTTAAAGTTTGACCTTTGCCTTTAAACTTTGACTTTCTCGTTTGACTTTCAAAATTTTAAATTTAGCTTTTCGGTTTAACTTTGAAGTTTGACTTTTCAAGTTTCACCTTTTAAATTTGACTTTTAAGGTTGACTTTTGAGTTTTTAGTCAAAGGGCATATTTTTTATAAAAATGAGTTCCTCAAACATCCCGGTCAATGAAGTTTCTTGTTCTCAATATTGTATTAAGACTGTCAAGTTTTTATGTGAACAAATCGAGTTAATTAAAAGAGAAAATGAGGACCTAAAATACGAAGGATATCAACTCAGAAAAGGACAAAAACCATTAAAAGAAAAAATAGAAGCCAAAACAAATGATTTTAGGAAACTGCAAGAAGATTACAGCAACAAGTGTGAGAATTATGATGACATCCAAAATAAACTTGCTGATGTAACTGAAGAACTTGACGCTTTGAAAATTAAATGTGGAAAACAGATGTTAGTTTCAAAAATTATACTGCGTCAAGTAAGACGGTCGAGTCCTTAGTTGAAAAACAATTGAGTTTTAAAGATAATCAAACCAAGGGTCTAGCATAAGAGAGTGTTCCTCCTCCATTTAATCATTCGTTGCTTCTAACTCAATTACTTCGGATAAACCAAGGGTTTGGATAATCAAACCAAGGGTTTTGGATACTAACGTTTCTACTTCTTATGCAGGTAAAGTAGTGGAAGAAGAGAACAAGGAGAACACTTTTGAACAAACCAATGTCCCCTTGAACTCTGAATTTGTTGCTTCTAACTCATTTACTTCTGATAAACCTGCTGTTGACAAATACAGGCCACCAAAGCAAGTGAAACAGACGGCCTGCTGCATGTGTGCTTGTGGGAACAATAAGAAACAAGGGAAAGACATGCCACCAAGGGCAGGAAGAAAAAATTTCCCAGTGAAGAAAAAGACATGTTTTCACTGTGGAACACCTGGACACATTGCCCGAAATTGTCCAAATCGCGCATACGTTCCCTACTATGCACAAGGGTGGCAGAACGCACCAAGAGGGAGATTTTCCAAAAGAAACCCCTCAAGGTTACGTTCAGACAATGGCAACTGGAATGCCACGAAGGGCAAGAGTTCAACTCCCAAGGCCAAGAAATTAACTCCCAAGGGCAAGAAGGGAATGTCGGCCGAGAAGCCAATTTCAAGAAATGCTCCAACGAAACCAAAACTGGCTAGGTCAAAGTCATCTCAACAGCAGACCTCAAGTTCAAAATCAAGTGCCGAGGCACCCATCCGCTCGAAAAAGAAATGGGTTAAACCCGACTACAGATGGGTACCAAAGGTTCAATCTCCCAAATCATCTAATGCGTCTAATATTTCTTCATCTTCTATTTGTGATAAACAGGATATGTCATGGGAGAGAGTATCGTGTGTAGACGACAAAATGGACTGGGTTCCAAAGACCAACTGATCCCGCTCTGTGCTGGAGCAGCTATGGAGGCATATCATCAGACTTCGGTTTGTTGGTAGTGGCTGTTCAAGACACATGATAGGAGGCATTTCTCAATTGTACAACATTCAGAACACTGTTTGAGAGTATGTGTCCTTTACGGGAAAGAAAGAAAGGAAGGGATCACTCATGGGGTTAGTGCTTAACGATGTGAATACTTTTTGGATCTGTTTTGAGATTATGCATGCTGTTCTCAGACCTTCTGGATGCAAATTCAATCGGTGACTGACGGTTTGAGTTTTCTTCTCTATACTCCTGAGTTTATCTTACACTATTTCATTTCAAAGACTTTTTTCTTTAATTTCCTTATATGTCTTTCTTTAGTTGGTTGTTTTGGGAAGTGATATGAAGTATAGTGCTAAAGGGCAATTTATGATGCATGTAATGCACTAAAGCCGAATTGTCTAGTCTCTGTATTCAATGTGCTGGTAGGCACAAAGGATTCAAAAGGACTAGACATTGATTGACCATAAAAGGACTAGAAAATATAGACTTAGATAGTTTCATTTGGACTGACCATACGACGCTCAGGTAGATTGAGCAGTGAGATAAACATGGGAGCCTGCGAGATACACTAAAAGTTAATTATATAGAACTCCTTGATGTATGGACTCATGTCCTTATTTCCGGTATTGATAGGGAAACTGGGGGGTTCTGATAAAGTAGGTCTGTAGGAAATTATTTTCTTGCTTTCTATCTGTCAGTCATATGTTGCTTCCTTTGCGTGATTGGAACATATCCGACCTGGAATGCAACATATGCAACTCTATCTCTATGCATTTCCATATCTATGAAATTCTTTCTATCTATTAGTCATATGATGTTCTCTCTGCGTGATCGGAAGATCCGACCTGGGACATAGCATATGCACTCTACTATCTCTCTAAACCCCTATCTATGTTAGTCATATGTTGTTCCCTCTGCGTGATTGGAAGACATCCGACCTGGGATACAAAATATGCACTTCTATATCTGACTTCTTTCCTAATGATTGAATACTCACCTAAAGTAAAGAGTTCTTTGGAAGTTCTTGATTACCGGGGTATATCGGGAAGTGGGAAACATGTTCTAGTATATCTAAAATTGATCCATTTAATAGGTTGTCTGTAGATTTTGCTGCTTAATTTAAGTGGACAACAATATCCTTGGTCGTCGTCAGCTAAATGTCCATTTAGGAATATATATATATATATATATATATATATATATATATATATATATATATATATATATATATATATATATATATATATCACAATGACTTGTCACTTATAATTTGTCCAAATTGTCAACATCCTTTGTGGACCACAATACCGGTGATTGACCAGATCTAGACATGTAGGCGTGTGCTAATAAACGATATTGGATTGCTTGACAACTTTGATCCCAAATATTTTTGTTTTTGTTAAATTTGTTCATAGTTTTCCTCTATGCACAAATTTAGGGGGAGAATTAAAAAAAATTGAAAAAATCAAACAAAAATCAGAAAATTCAAAAATCAAACAAAAATCAGAAAATTAAAAATCCAAAAATAGTGTTAATTCTGTTTTATTTCTTGTTCAGAAAAAATCAAAAATTCTAAAATATTTTTGTTTCTGTTTTGTTTTTTCAGAAAATATAAAAAATCCAAAAATATTGTGTGCCAAGTTTTCTTTTAGTTTTGTTTTGTCTTGAAAAGTGAATTCAGATATAGATGAGACTCATGGAGACTGTATCGAGATTTCTGAGCCAAGGCTTCATCCGTGAGCATCGAAGAATTCTCATTCGAAGGAGCAAGAAATGAAGATTATTCTTTCAACATTCAATATTTCAACCCTGGAAACAAGGTCAAGCTGTTCTTGAAGATCATGTGACAGATTGCATTGAAGCCTCCTCAATCAATTTGCTGCTATCTTGTACCTGCTGAAGTGATCCAAAAGATTGTTTCTCTCTGGTATTCTCTCTGAAGATTCTCAAGCTGAAAGCGCCATCTTTCAAATCTTTTCAAGAAGCCTCCTCACCCAACGTGCTTTCAGAGTTAAATTTTGAAGAAAAGCCCAACTGCTCATGATGAAGTCATTCATTGAAGATTCATATGTTTATCTTGAAGTCCTAAATAATTTGAAGATTAAAGCTGAAGCCAAGCTCCCATTGAAGATTGACAAGAAAAGCCAGCTACTTTTTACGGGGGGGGGGGGGGGGGGGGCTTATTGGGTCAATTAGAAAAGAAAGCTATAAACCAAGGAGGAGATTGTTGGGTCAAAAATATGGTTTATACTTTACTTTTCTAGGAAAATATATTTTTCTGTAATGTAATATATATTTCCGGCTGTGTTCACGACCAAGTGAGTGTTTACGGCCGTAAACCAGTTCACGGCTGTAAACCTGTTCACGGCCGTGAACCCATCTAAGGCCCATGTTCCCATAAGTATATAAATAGATGTTAGGTGGGTGAAGAAGTGGTGGCTAGAGAGAGAGAGAGCATATTGTAGAGAGAGAAAGTTAGAGAGAAGAGAGGAGCTCAAGTGTGTGTTAGTGTGTGAATCTTGTATTTGGATCTTCATTCTAATCAAATCATACAAGATTCGTTATATTCTTCTTCTTCATTTGATCTGGCATCATCCGTTTGATCGGGATTCTGCACCATCAAATGGATCTGATTGATACTCAAGCAGATTGGGGACTTACATGTGGTTTCCGCCTCATTTTCTGTTCCTTGTTTGGTTGTGGGCTTAGGGCAGATCCACATAGTCAACAGTCTGTTCGATAATTGGTCTATACATGACTGGCCTAAACTAAATAGTCATAGATAGAACTGATATCATCACACTTTCACTAAAGGAAATATTGGATTTTCTTGGAAACATGCGAATATTTTTAAATACAAAAACATCGATTATGAACTCACCAACTTTATGATGATACTCTTTCAAAACTACTTATATTCTCAGGAAATCAGTAGACAGGTACCTCCTGGAGTTTTGAGAAGACGGAGCGTATAGAGTCACGTCTTTTTCTTTTGATTATACTTTTGAAGTGTATAAACATGAATCAAACTAATGTAAACTCTTTTTCATGTATATTCAATGTAATGGTTGTGTTTACTATGATTACTATGTTGAAATGGTTGTGATACTACACATGACGTCATCCACCCCCGAACGTTTCCGTCGTTCCGGTTTGGGGGTGTGACAGATTGGTATCAGAGCAATTGTTTATAGTGAACTAAGTATACCGAACCTTACATAGTATACAACTATAAACACTAAGGGGGCTGAAGTGCTCTGAACTAAAAGTATACTTTTAAAATATAAGTATTTTTATAAAAAGTATACAAGTATACATGAGTACCAGAAATAGTGTAATAAGTAGAACAAAACAAAAGTATCTGGTTGTTGGACGCCGCGGTTAAACATGGATAGTTATGTAATCATGTCTGGGATCAATATAGTCTGATCAACTATATTCATTTGAGACATGACCAACATGTGTCTGGGAGTGACTGTGGTGTTGCAGCAAGCCTGAAACTTACCAAGCTATATACATCAAGATATCAATAGGGCAGAGCATACAACTTAAAATACTATAGGAGAATTTTAGCTAGAACCGAATACAGCATACAGATTCATTCCAAGTGTTGCTACTTATATCTTCCTAGCGATAGTTACTTACATTAGTAATCATTCTCTGTTTATCGCTTAGTAGAACGCTCTAATTATCAGGATGAGATATTTCTTGTTTCATATCTCTTAATTTAAATCTAGGGGACTTACCATCCTCTTCTTCCTGATTACTTTAGAAAAAGATGCCTCCCAGAAAGAGACCCAACAGGAAGAACAACGACACTCCGCCGCCACCACCCCCTCAGTTCGATCCTGTCATGTTCCAGGCAGCAATTACAGCTATTATGACTGCAGCAATGGTGCAAGTAAACTCTGGTGGGGCTAGTGGGTCCGGAGGTGGTACTCATCCCCAGAATCTTGGCGATCAGGGACACGAGAAGGAGTGTTCCTATAAGGATTTCATGAATGCAAAACCTAAGTCCTTCGATGGCAATGGAGGAGTTATTTCCTTAACCCGATGGTTCGAGAAGATCGAATCCATTTTCGAAATTTGTGCTTGTTTGGAAGCCAACAAGGTGAAGTTCGCCGCCTGCACCTTCACCGACCGAGCATTGACCTGGTGGAATGGTCGGGTCAAATCCCTAACTCTGCCCGTAGCAAATTCCATGGGTTGGGAAAGCTTAAAGGAACTCATGCTTGCTGAGTACTGCCCAAGGGGCGAAATGCAGAAGTTGGAGCACGAGCTCTGGAACTTGAAGATGAAGGGTTCCGACATTGCTGCCTACACAGCTAGATTCTGCGAACTGGCTTTCCTCTGTCCGGGAATGGTCACCCCGGAAAGCAAGAAAATAGAAAGATACATTTGGGGATTGACGCCCCCAACTTAAGGAAATGTGTTGGCTGCTAGACCTACCACTTTTGACAGCGCCAAGTGCCTGGCGCAGACCTTGATAGATCACGGGGTTGGTCTCGAAGATGTAGCAGCTGCTCCTGAACCACCAAAGGAGAGTGGGGGGAGAAAGAAAAAGTTCTAGAACAAACGAAAGGGCCAATCTTCGCAGGAACCCTCCATGAAACAGTGGCAGTCCACGCTGCTACTACTCCTGCTACTGCTCCAACCACTCAAGCACCTACCAGTGGATATGCTGGTACTCTTCCAAAGTGCAATAAGTGCAACTTTCATCATTGTAGACCCTGCCGTGATTTGCAATGTAACAACTGTGGCAAGAAGGGTCACACGACCCGATTCTGCAAGGCACCAGCTCAACTGACCAACCAGGCTACTAAAGCAGGCGTGGGTCAAGCCTGTTATGGCTGTGCAGAGGTTGGACACTTTAGGAGAATTTGCCCCAAAGCAACAACAGCTGGAAACACAGGGAGAGTTCTGGCGATGGTCCAGGAGGAGGCAGTTGTTGATCCCACCGTTGTTACGGGTACGTTCCTCCTCGACAACTCTTATGCATGCATTCTTTTCGATTCTGGTGCGGAGAGAAGTTTTGCTAATCATGCATTCAAACGTCTACTCAAACACAAATCCCAACCTTTAACTGAAACATTTACCGTTGAGATGGCTAACGAAAAGAAAGAGAGCGCTAACGACATATACATAGGCTGTACCCTTACCCTAAACGATCATTCCTTCTAAATCGACCTTATGCCGGTTTCCATAAAGAGCTTTGATGTCATCGTTGGTATGGATAGGTTGAGCCCCAATCGTGCCGATATCCTTTGTTACGAAAAAGCCATCCGTCTCAATCTTCCCTGGGGCGAAACTCTCACTATTTACGGTGATAAACTCAGCTCAAACCTTCGCATCATTTCGTGCGTCAAAGCTCAGAAGTATCTGCGAAAGGAGTGTCATGCATTCCTAGCCCATGTTGTTGACGAAAAGAAAAAAAGTTAAAGACCTCGAGAGCATCCCCGAAGTTTGCAACTTTCCTGATGTCTTCCCCGAAGATCTTCCAGGTATCCCTCCCAAGCGCCAAGTCGAGTTCCGTATCGACTTAATTCCCGGAGCTACTCCTGTGGCTAAATCCCCATATCGTCTGGTGCCGGCAGAAATGCAAGAGTTATCCAGCCAGCTCAATGAGCTGCTCAGCAAAGGATTCATAAGACCGAGTTCCTCACCCTGGGGAGTCCCGATCTTATTCGTGAAAAAGAAAGATGGATCCTTTCGGATGTGCATTGATTATCGAGAACTGACCAAGCTTACCATCAAGAACCGTTATCCCTTACCCAGAATCGACGACCTCTTCGATCAACTTCAGGGAGCCAGTTACTTCTCGAAAATAGACCTAAGATCAGGGTACCATCAGTTGCGAGTTCATGAGAATGATGTTCCCAAGACAGCATTCTGAACTCGTTATGGACACTATGAGTTTGTAGTAATGCCCTTTGGTCTAACCAACGCACCGGCGGTATTCATGGATCTGATGAATCGAGTGTGCCGCCCTTTCCTAGACAAGTTCGTAATCGTGTTCATTGACGATATACTTGTCTATTCTCGGAGCGAGGATGACCATAGACAACACTTGAGACTAGTGCTAGAAACACTAAGGGCGGAGAGACTCTATGCAAAATTCTCTAAGTGTGAATTTTTTATCAGAAAAGTAACATTCCTTGGTCACGTGGTTAGCGAGGAAGGCATACACGTAGACCCTTCCAAGATCAAAGCGATTGAGAATTGTCCAGCACCGAAGACGCCCACAGAAATCTGTCAATTCTTGGGTCTTGCTGGCTATTATCGCAGGTTTATCCAGAATTTCTCCAAAATTGCTAAGCCTTTAACCACCCTGACACAGAAAGGTGTAACCTTTAGTTGGGGAGAAAAGCAGGACACTGCGTTTCAAACATTGAAGTAGGCCCTATGCAACGCACCTATCCTGTCTCTGCCCGAAGGGACGGAGGACTTCCTTGTATACTGTGATGCATCCAATCAGGGCCTAGGCTGTGTGCTCATGCAGCGAGGAAAGGTTATTGCCTATGCCTCGAGACAACTGAAAACGCACGAGGTCAATTACACAACTCACGATCTAGAGTTGGGAGCAGTAGTATTTGCGCTAAAGATTTGGAGACATTATCTCTATGGAACCAAGTGCACTGTCTTCACCGACCATAAGAGCCAACAGCATATCTTCGATCAGAAAGAGTTGAACATGAGACAACGACTATGGGTAGAGCTACTCAGTGATTACGATGCGAAATACGCTATAATCCCGGCAAGGCCAATTTGGTAGCGGATGCCCTTAGCCGGAAAGAGTATTCAAGTCGTAGAGTAAAGGCACTGACGATGACCATCCATTCCCACTTATCTGATCAAATCAGAGAGGCTCAGCTGGAAGCCTTAAAACCGAAGAACATGTCGAATGAAGCCTTGAGAGGAATGGAAAAGAACTTAGAGGTCAAGGGAGACGGAGTTTACTATTTCATGAACCGTATCTGGACCCCGAGGTACGGTGGTTACAGGGAGGTTGTCATGAAAGAAGCTCACAAGACTAAATACTCCGTTCACCCAGGTTTAGATAAGATGCATCTGGATCTTAAACGACTCTATTGGTAAGCAGAGTTTTCTACCTTCGTGGGCAAGTGCCTGACTTGCGCCAAGGTGAAGGTAGAATATTACAAGCCCTCAGGTCTTCTTCAGCAGCCGGAAATACCTGAGTGGAAGTGGGAAAGGATTACTATGGATTTCATCACTAAGTTGCCCAAGTCTCCGAGTGGGCACGACGCCATCAGGGTAATTGTCGATCGACTAACTTCATCCTCCCACTTCCTGCCAATCAAAGAAAACTTCAAGATGGAAAGACATACACAAATCTACATTCGAGAGATAGTCCGCCTTCATGGTGTGCCTGTATCCATTCTCTCCGATCGAGATAGCAGGTTTACCTCGAGATTTTGGCAGTCACTACAGAAGGCTCTTGGAACTAAGTTGGATATGATCATAGCTTACCATCCTCAAACAGATGGGCAGAGTGAGAGGACCATTCAAACATTAAAAGATATGTTGAGAGTCTGCGTCATCGACTTCGGCATGTCGTGGGACACTCATTTGCCCTTGGTCGAATTTTCTTACAACAACAACTACCATACCAGCATCAAGGCTACGCCTTTCGAAGCCCTCTACGGCCGCAAGTGCAGATCCCCTCTGTGTTGGGCCGAGGTGGGCGACACGCAGCTAGTCAAGGGTCAAGTCCCCGATAGCACTCTCACAGGCCCGAAAATTATCCGAGAGACTACCGAAAAGATCGTACAAATCCGAGAACGACTAAAGGCTTCAAGAGATAGACAAAAGAGCTACGCCGATAAGAGACGACAACCCTTGGAGTTCTAGGTCGGTGACTGTTTCCTTTTGAAGGTCTCACCCTAGAAAGGCATGATACGCTTCGGAAAGCGTGGAAAGCTGAATCCAAGATACATTGGACCATTTAAGATCCTCGCTAGGATTGGTCCCGTAGCGTACAAACTCCGCCTACCCCGAGAACTTAGCAACGTACATCCTGTCTTCCACGTGTCGAACCTAAAGAAGTGTTTGTCCGATGAGACACTTGTTATACCCGTCGATGAGATCGAACTAGACGAGAGCTTACACTTTGCGGAAGAACCTGTAGAAATCATGGATCGGGAAGTCAAACAAACGAAACAAAGTCGTATCCCGATAGTGAAGGTTTGCAGGAATACCAAGCGGTGACCTGAATTCACTTGGGAACGCGAAGATTCAATGAAACAGAAGTACCCTCATCTATTTCCGAGTCCATGATTCATACTCTGTGTTTGAATTTCGGGACGAAATTCCCTCTAACGGGGGGATGATGTGACAACCCGAAACTTTTTCTGTGTCCGTTATTCTAATTCTGTTAATAAAATTTCAATTTTATAAAGTTTCCGTCAAAACTTCATGGGTTAGGAAATCATCTAGTTTTATATAATTAAATTTATATAAGCGATTAGGAACTAAATCACGCGAAAACCCGAATTCCTTGAAAACCAAATCAGTTTTTGACCTAAGTGAGTGTATGGCCGCACACCGTGTACGGCCGCACACCCGTGTACGGCCGCACACCCATTCACGGCTGGTGCCAGGTGGATCCCACCACCGACCATACCCGCAGCCTATAAATACAGGACCCCCACCCTCATTTGAACACTTCTGACCGGAAACTCTCTTATTCTCTCTCTAGAACCCCTGACCGTACACACTAAAAACACCTCTTTTCTTCCGAAAATCATCGAGAAACACCATTTAGGGTCATTTCGGAGCATCTAGAACACGTTTCTCGTCGAAATCAACACTTTTTTTTTCTTGAGTGTACGGCCGTACACCTTCAAATCTGCAAAGGGTCGTACACCCCTCAACGAAGAGTTCACGGCCGTACACCCTGTATACGGCCGTACACCGCTTGTCCGGCCGTATAACCCTGTTCACGACCGTACATGCCTCTTAAGCAGTGAAAAGCTCGTTTTCTTGATTCAAACAAGTCCCGGTAACATTCCTTGACCGAAAACAAGTATTTTTCTAACACTTTATCTAACGAAATCGCTAATCTAGATGCATATATGTATTTATTTATATTAGGATTCCGTTAATTGCCACGTGCAACAACCCAAGGATCTTCGTTTCCGGTCGACGTTTTCACACAACAACGGTGAGTTCATACCCCTACGCTTTTATGGTTTTTAAACGTTTTCAGGGGGAATACAAGACAAACACAAATGCTTTTGTGAACTAAAACAAAAGGATTTTAGTAAGTATACAACTTATGAAATTGATACAGAGAAACGATTTTCACGTTTTTATAAAATATTTAGATATCTTATCCCTTTTGTACTATGTTAAGCATAAGGGACGTTTTCAACGTAAAAACATAATTGCATAGTTTTCAGATCAATACACGAACCAAATACGCAATATACATGCAAACTATAATAGGTAAAGTTTGGGGTTTTCAATACACAGCTTCTACGAATTCAGAGTTATACACAGCTGAATATATAAACTATGACAGATTTAGTTTATGATACACATTACTACAAGAGTACAATAATTGATAATTATTTAAGTATAATTATTACCTTATACAGTACTCAACGGATTCAAATACAAGAGAACACTACAGAACTACACGTAAACTAGTTAATACATGATTGTGAGACTCTACTTCAAAACTGTACCCTTTGGTGTACTGCATTAAATCCTATCATAGTATAACCAGAGTCTCCTAGAGGGAGAGCGTGACATTTGTGAATAGATCTATTCGGGACTGACAATCCCACACCTGAACTGCTAGCTACAGTTAGGCAGGCATGCCTGAGGTGACAAATGTCATTTAACCGACACTTGAAGAACGTCGAAAATGTCACTAGGTCATATCAAGCATGGTTATACGACTCACAATAAGTATAAACTAACCTTTGCTTACGAGATTTCATTCTTCATTAGTTTTATTTTAATTAATTGAACTATTAAACACTACGTTGGGGGATTCCAGAGATACAATACACGGTTTTATTTAAATAATAAAACTACTATACACACTGGTGGTAGCCATAGCTTTCGAACAAAACTTACTATATGTACCAGTGATAACCACGGCTTTAAAACAGAACATTCTACACAGAGGTGTTATTACATATTTCATCATACAATACATCCAGTAGTAACCAAACATACAAACTAATATGTTTTATATACTACAACTGGATACAATAACAAACATTCATAGTTAGTTCTATAACTCTTTAGTTTATGCATCCGAGCCACGTATGGAGAATATTCGATAGTCTGTGGAATGTGTGGTTTCTGCCTCATTTCCTGTTCCTTGTTTGGTTGTGGGCTTAGGGCAGATCCACATAGTCGATAATTGGTCTATACATGGCTAGCGTAAACTAAATAGTCATAGATAGAACTGATATCATCACACTTTTACTAAAGGAAATATTGGATTTTCTTGGAAACATGCGAATATTTTTATAGAATCATCAACAGGTTTTTCAATAAAAAAACATCGCTTATGAACTCACCAGCTTTATGCTGATACTCTTTCAAAACTGCTTGTATTCTCAGGAAATCAGTAGACATGTACCTCCTGGAGTTTTGAGAAGATGGAGCGTATAGAGTCACGTCTTTTTCTTTTGATTATACTTTTGAAGTGTATAAACATGAATCAAACTGATGTAAACTCTTTTTCATGTATATTCAATGTAATGGTTGTGTTTACTATGATTACTATGTTACAATGGTTGTGATACTACACATGACGTCATCCACCCCCGAACGTTTCCGCCGTTCCGGTTTGGGGGTGTGACACATCTCTTCCATGATATCAAGACGAACGAAGGATGGTGAACCCTTCACGGGACACATGCAGAAAATGCAAAGGTTTGTAGAGTGTTTGCTGAAGTTGAATGTGAACTTCCATGAGGAGCTGGCTATTGATATCATACTGCACTCCTTACCTCCCTGTTATGATCAGCTCCGCATGACCTATCATATGAACAAGGAGGAGGTCACACTTAGCAAACTTCAAGGGATTTTGAAGAACGTTGAATATGGTCTTAAAGGCAAATCGAATGTTACCACTCCTACTCCTACCGCCGCCCCTGTTCTGGAAATCGGGCATGGTAAAGGGAAAAAGAGGAAGACCCCTTCGAAGGGTATCAAGGGAAAGTCTCTTGAAGGCTCCTCATCGAGCGGAACCAAAGATGGTTCTGCCACTCCCTCTTCCAACCCAAAGGATGCTCAATGCTTCTACTGTCAGGAAAAGGGGCACTGGAAGCGAAGCTGCCCCAACTACTTGCAGTATCTTAAGGATGGGAAAGTAAAACCCACCCATGCAGGTATTTACACTATATTGTCTAATAATTCACCACATACTAATTCTTGGGACCTTGATATAGGGTGTGGAATTCACATTTGTTCTGATTTGAAGGGCTTAAAAAGAAGTGAGGATGTGGAGCACGGGAAGATAAACTTGATCATGGGGAATAGGAAAGTTTCACCTGTCACCAAGATTGGAGTTTATTCTTTATTGCTTAGTAGTGGATTAGTATTAGATTTGAATAAATATTGTTACCCGTCTGAAACGGCGAGAAATATTATTTCTTTTCATGGTTTATACAAACAAATATTTACTTTTTCATTTGATAATGAATGTGGTGGTATTGATGCTTTTTATAATGATGTTCTTTATTTTAAATCATTACCTTGTAATGGTGTATATGAAACTGTGTCGATTGTAGACAACTTAGGAAATAATGTTTTTCATATTGATTCTTCCACTAGTTTGTATAAGGCATACTTGTGGCATTGTCGTCTTAGACATGTCAACAAGAAGCGCATATGCCAACTCCAAAAGGCTGGAGTTTTGGAATCATTTGACTTAAAATCAAATGATAGTTGCGAATCTTGTTTACATGGAAAAATGACAATGTCACCCTTCACTGATACTTGTGCTAGGGGTGAAGGTTTGTTGGATCTCGTACACATAGATGTGCGTGGACCCTTCAGAACCGCCACAAGGGATGCTAACTGCTTCTATGTGACTTTTACTGATGATTACAGTAGACATGGTTATGTGTACTTAATCAAGCATAAGTCAGAAACCTTTGAGAAATTCAAAGAGTTTAAACAGGAAGTAGAGAATCAGTTGGGCGGGAAGATAAAGATGCTCCGATCTGATCGAGGTGATGAGTATCTTAGTATCGAGTTCCTTGACTATCTTAAGGAATGTGGAATTGTTTCACAATTGACACCTCCTAGGACACCACAGCTGAATGGTGTGGCTGAGAGGCGTAATCAAACCTTGTTGGACATGGTTCGTTCCATGATGAGTCGAGCTTTGTTACCAATCTCATTTTGGGGGTATGCCTTAGAGACTGCCGCCCATATCCTTAATCTAGTCCCTACCAAGAAGGTTGCCAAAACACCTCGCGAGATGTGGACTGGGAAAGTTCCTAATTTAGACCACATCAAGATTTAGGGTTGCGAGGCTTTCGTGAGGCGCGAGAATCACGATAAGCTCGAACCTCAAAGTGAGCGGTGTATTTTCATCGGCTACCCACAGAAATCCTTTGGTTACCTCTTCTACAGACCCAGTGAAAATGTGGACTTTGTGGCAAGAAGAGGATTCTTTTGTGAGAGAGAATTCATAAGCCAAGGAAACAGTGGGAGGCAAACTGACCTTGAATAAATTCAAGAGTCAAGCGGTGAAGGAACCTCGAACACTAGCAGTCAACCTGAGGAGGAAACTCTTGTTGAGCCGATAGATGAGTCTGTGGCTCAGAGGCATTCCACAAGAGTTAGGAATCCACCTGAGCATTACTATGGTTTCTATATTACTGCGGAAGGTGATGCATTTATCAGTGATAGTACACTGGTAAATTTGGATGAGCCTAACAACTTTAAGGAAGCCATGGAAGGCCCTGAGTCCGCCAAAAGAAAAGAGGCTATGGACAGCAAGATTCAGTCCATGTATGACAATCAAGTTTGGAACTTGGTTAACAATGTACCGGGTCGCAAGACAGTCGGGTGCAAATGGATCTTCAAGAAGAAGACCGATATGGATGGGAAGGTACACACTTATAAGGCACGACTGGTTGTGAAGGGCTTTACTCAAACTCCGGGAGTTGACTATGATGAGACCTTCTCACCAGTAGCGAAGATTAAGTCTATTAGGGTTATGCTAGCCATTGATGCATTTCATGATTATGAAATATGGCAAATGGATGTCTAAACCTCTTTCCTTAATGGAAAGTTGGCTAAGGATGTTTACATGAGTCAGCCAGAGGGTTTTGTCGATGCAAAGTACCCTAATAGGGTGTGTAAGCTTGAGAAATCCATCTATGGTCTAAAACAAGCATATCGCAGAGGGAATCTTTGTTTCGATGAGAAAGTCAAAGAGTTTGGCTTTTCGAGGAGCGAAGATGAGTCATGTGTGTATGTTAAGGCTAGTCGGAGTGTAGTTAGCTTTTTGGTATTGTATGTGGCTGACATACTACTCATTGGAAATGACATCCCAACCCTGCAAGAGGTTAAGTCCTGGCTTGGGAAGTGTTTCGCTATGAAGGACCTTGGAGAAGCTGCCTATATCCTAGGGATAAGGATATTGAGAAACAAGAGTAAGAGACTAATTGGACTTAGTCAAAGTACCTACTTGGATAAGGTGCTGAATAGGTTCAGCATGCAGGATTCCAAGAAAGGGGATTTACCGATCCAGAGTAACGCCAAACTGAGTAAGACTCAGAGCCCGAGTACAAAGGCTGAGATAGCTGAGATGAGTCGAGTACTGTATGCTTCCGCTGTAGGCTCAATCATGTATGCTATGACCTTTACTTGTCCTGATGTGGCTTTTGCTTTGAGTATGGTCAACAGATATCAGGGGAATCCAGGCAAGGCTCACTTGACTGCGGTAAAGAACATTCTCAAGTACCTGTGGAGGACTAAGGACTGGGTTCTTACCCTCGGTGGGAGTGATGACTTGACAGTAGTGGGGTACAGTGATTCTAGCTTTCAGACTGATAGGGATGATTTCCACTCTCAGTCAGGCTGGGTATTTACCCTAAATGGAGGAGCAATTACTTGGAAAAGTTCCAAGCAGGAGACAGTAGCTGATTCAACGTGCGAATCAGAGTACATAGCATAAAGCGAGGCGACAAAGGAGGCGATATGGCTGAAGAACTTCATTGGAGACCTTGGAGTTGTACCAGCTATAAAGGAGCCTATGGAGATTTTCTGTGATAGTAAAAGCACAGTTGCCTTAGCCAAGGAACCAAGGGATCATGGCAGATCCAGGCACATCGACAGAAAATACCACTTCATTAGACATCGAATAGAAGAAGGAATCCTCGTGGCAAATAGGGTATCATCGGATGAGAACCCAGCAGATCCCCTCACGAAGGGACTGTGTAGGGTTAAGCATTTACAGCATGCGAGGCGAATCGGGTGAAGGGTTATATTAGTTTTACTGATTAGATATCTATTTATGAAATTTGTAAAGTGTAATTGACATTTGATGATTAAATAAAATTTGTTATTTATTTATGAGTAAAGTGTTACTATCTTGTGTCAATCGTTTACTATTGTTTCAATTTTGCATGTTTTGACTTCCAGAATAATTATGTTATGGTATATCATATTATTCGAACCATCCACAGTCAATTATACTATGGAAGTAGGTATTGAGGAAAGACTGTCATGAATGGGTCTGTAGTTTGTCTAAGACAAAGGGACTGCAGTGTTCATGAGTACTCCTGGAATGGGATTCGAGTATTGGATTCAACCCACGCTCACTTGTATCACTTCATGGAATTTATCTCGAGTGATCGTGAGACGGTAATATCATATAAATCATCAAACCTAGAGATATGAGTTGTTAACCATGAGTTGGTTTTGCATTGATTGTACGAAAACGTATCAGTAACTCGATGTTATAAAACGTGCTTTTGTGTATGATTCAACAAGTAGTTAGTACAAGCATATGAGTCGAAGTTTATCTGTTCCTTCTAGTCCTTGGAGGATTAGAAGCGATATCTGGGCCCCTCGATGATTTTGTTTTGAATTATGTGTCGGGACCGGTCAGAACTAAATTGATGTGTTCGATTAAGTTCTATGTCAAACAAAACGGAAATCGGGAAACAAACTGTTGGACAATAAGTACGACATTGTTCCATGTATTTTTCCGGCTGATATCTTGAGAGCATAGGATTATATGATCACTTATCTTAAATGGCAGGTCATCTTAGTTCCACGAGACTTTGAATGAGCTACGATTGCTGGTCGGACCCTAAGGCCATACTTGCAGCTATAGTTATTAGACTTATCCAAGTGGGAGACTGTTGGATAAGGTGTCTAAGTCCATAACCATATCTGGTATGTACTTGACCCTGATTTGGCATGGTCCATTTGGTTTGCATGGCATCACGACAATTGGATAGACAAAATGAGAAAAGGACACTTATGGTTTGTTAATATATTATAAGTTCTAATATATTAATATGAAATCATATTATTTAATTAGTATTGATCAAGAATTAATTTGGAATTAATTTTGTGATCAAAAGGGACTAATTAAATATATGAGGATTAATTGTGTAAATCATCCATTCTTATATAGTGGGCTTATGATCCACGGTTCATTGGATTGGGCTAAAACCCATAGGGTGCTCCATGGATGCTCCATGGAGGTTAAAACCCATGGATAATGGAGGAAATGAAAAGCCATGTCAATTAGGGTTTACATTGTGTAACCCTACATGTGACACACTATAAAAGGAACCCCATATGGAGCAAAATCGGCACTAAGACAAGAACAAGAAGGGCTAGCTGATTTTGAGTGAAAGTGTTCTTCTCTCAAGTTATTCCAAGAGTTGTGGTGTTGTGTGAAACATTTGAGGCATCACATTTGGGGCGCTAGGATCACAAGGTCTTAAGGAATCCAAGCTACAAGAAAGGTATGTCATTCTACTAGTTTTATATTACAAGTACCCCATGCCATGCTAGTTAGGATGAGAACCTTGTAAAATTCTTATTTGCATGTATATTAGAGAAAACATAGATCCAAGGTTTCTAGGGTTGCATGTACACCGTAGGAGTGTTAGAATGCTCAAAACCCATCAGCAAACTCGTCTTCCATTGCACGTCGCCATTTAAGGTCAACAAGAGCAAGCCGATAATATGTAGGTTTAGCAAAGAAAGCTCGCCTATTTGGATTACAAAGAATTGTTCCATCAGAGAACCGTTTAGGAAAGAATTTTCCTACCTATCCGTGTATGGTAACTCCTGATGGGGCGTTTGAGGAACTGGTTGAAGTGACAACTGAACTAGCTGGAGCAGGAGACGGTGATGGACGAGTTATATCAGTGCTTGCTGGAGTTGATTCGTTCGTGGATATGGTGGTTGTAGTTGGAACATCAGGTGAGAGCTAAACAGTGATAGTGTTAGAGGGCACCATCTGTGAAATATTTGGAATGGGCATCGTGGACAAGCTAGGAGGTGGAGTGGTCTTAGTGTTGTTCATTGAGGGAGTTGTAGCTGCATCAACATGGTTAGCTAATAACAAATATATATCATATTTTCTCATGTGTTCATCTATATCATGTGGCTCGTTTAGAGGGAATGACACACTTGGGAGCGGTGGTGGTAAGAAAGACAATAAAGGTGTTGCAAAAGGAAACTGAGACTCATCAAAAACCACATCACGAGAAATGTAAATTCTGCTCGTTCTTTATCTAAGCAGTTGTACCCTTTATACATAGAACTATAACCCAAGAAAACACATAAAGTGGATCTAAAAAGAGAGTTTATGTATATTTTATTTACGTAAACGTGGCCAACAAGCACACCCAAAATTGTGTAAGAAGGTGTAGTCGGGTATGATGTTCAAAAGACGAGTAATGGGGGTTGAATTTTGAATAGTACGACTTGGCATACGGTTTATGAGGTAACAAGCAGTGAGAAAAGCTTCATCCTAATATCAAAGAGAAAGGGAATAGTGAGCTACCAAGGCCAAGCCTGTTTCAACAATATGGTGATGTTTTTGTTCAGCCATACCATTTTGTTGTGATGTATGATGACAAGACACCCGATGAGATATACCACATTGTAGAAAATATTTGTGAAGTTTATGATATCCCCCCCCCCCCCAATCGGATTGTATGGTACGAATTTTCGTGTTAAGTAAGCGCTCAACATGATTTTGGAAATTATAAAAAACTTGTTCAACATCAAATTTGTGTTTAATGCAGTAAATCCAAGTGTAACGACTAAAATCGTCCAAAAAACTGACATAATATCGAAAACCACCACTAGACACTTGAGCTGGTCCCCAAACATCCGTATGAACAAGCTCAAGTGGTGATGAAGTGACATGACTATAATTTTTATAAAGAAGTTGATGAGTCTTTGCACGTTGACATGCATCACAAACAGATGACTCATTAAAAGAAAAACCTAAATTATTAGACTTCAATATAGGCTTGAAATTTTTTGAAGTAGGATGACCAAGACGATGATGCCACTGAGAAGACGACACTTTTGTGTTTGACCCAACATATCGAGGAGCATGACGGATGGGCACCGGAAAGAGACCTCATTTTCTTCTACCGATTAGAAGTGTTTTCTTTGTGTGTATGTGCTTAACAAAGAAAACATTAGGGTAAATTTCAATGAACACATGATTAGCATTAACAAGTTTATCGACTGAAAGAAGGTGTTTGTTTATATGTGGGACACGTAATATATTTTTAAGAACAAGAGGTCGACTAAGGCTTTGAATTTTAGACTGACCAACATGAGAAATATGGAAATCTATGCCATTAGCTACTTGGACTTGATCGTTTCCTTGGTAGAGTTGAGATATGGACAAACGATCAAGATCACTCTTGAGGTGATATGTTGCTCTGGTGTCAAGGTACCAATTTGGATCATTGTTGTAGCTTCCATATGTCGCGTTGTTCCCGCCACGCTAATCCTCAGTCTATATGCATCATTAAATGGATTTCTACAGTTTAAAGCTATGTGCCCGGGTATGCCACAGACTTGAAACCTCAGGTCTCGACCATATTATATTCCTCTGCCATGCCCTCGACCATGGTTACCATTGTTGCGATAATTATTTCGCTGATTTTGTTATTATAGAAGTTATTATACCCATTGTTGCCTTGGGATTTTCGAGGGTTACTTATTCCCTGTTTTGTAACAGTATTGGCAGAAGATTCCATTTATTGATATTGTATGAGCATCATGAGCGATGAGATAGGAGTAGAATTCAGATAGCTTCACATCTTGGTTGTTACTTAGCACTGTTATGGTTGTAAACAGGTCCCCATGACTAGGTCCTAAACTGTCTAGAATGTAGCCAATGACTTCTTCATCAGTCATTGGGTGACTAATATTGGCCATAGTGTCAGCCAACGAAATCATTTTTTGATAGTATTCGGAGGCTTTCATGTCACCTTTCTTTGTATTTGCGAGTTGTGTACGAATTTGGATAGAATTACCTTCGTGTTGGTCTGAAAACATAGTTTGGAGAGAGGTCCATAGTTGACTGTGTAGCGAGTGAGTTAAGAGAGGACTTCTTCGGTCATGTAAGATAACAAGCCTCCAAGAATTGCTTGATCTTTATTAACCCAGAACTCATACGCAGTGTTGTATTCTTGTCTTACTGCATCTCCTGTGCCAACAGTAATCTTTGGCGCTGGAACATCTGTAGTTCCATCGAGGTAGCCAAAGAGCTTGACACCTCGCAAAATTGGTACCACTGTGCTTTCCAAAGTAGAAAATTTGTGCGAGCAAGCTTGCAAGTTATTGCTGTAGCTATTTTTGAAGAATTGATGAGTGTGGGGGTAGTCATGATGATTGACGAACTGCGAGAGAATAGAATGAAAACCCCCAGAGATCAAGCTCTAATACCAAGTTAATGAATAAGATTGAATTGGCTGAACATCTCTCGTAAGAGTATATTATATATATATATATATATATATATATATATATATATATATATATATATATATATATATAGGCTTAGGTTATTCTATTCAAAGTAATTATTGTGTTATTGTATGCATAAATGTGGGCCAATCAATTTTACTTATTTTAAGAAAGTGATTAATACATATTTTTGAATTAAATAAAATTGAAAAATATCATCTAATTTAATTACAAGGGTATTTTAGTCAATTAATACATATTTAATAAAGGAAAATCGCATATTTTAAGGGATCATAGATTCTATTAATTTTAAAAATCTGATTTTACGAATTATAATTCTTTTAATTCGGACATTCTGACAGAATATGTTTATGAGTATATTCAAAAATAAAAATATTCTTGAACTATAAATAATAAAAATATTTTTGAACCTATTTCTTGATCATGACTTTAACAACTTCTTGTAGAATAACAAATTCTTGAACAATGAATTGAAGAATAAAAACAAAAAATATATAATTTCTTATAGAATACGGGTAACAATTGTTAAGAATTACATGAGAATGTTACCCTTATTAATAACAAAAAAACACAATATATAAATCATTCTACTAGAATATACTATTACATATATTTTTTTTCAATACATTGTATATTATTATGGTAGAATAATCCATTATTTTTGGAAGATTGGTGGTCATTGTTCGTCTTCATCCCATACAATGTTCATCTTCAAGATTCTATTATGACAGAATCAGAATTCAAGATTCCATTCCAATAGAATTGGAATTCGTGATTCTATCCCGATAGAACTGCAATCATAGAAAATACACAAATCACAAAGGAAATATCGAGATTTAATTCCCACAGAATTGGAATTCGCCACCATTTATAGCAGTGATAATATGATTAAGTTCTTCCAACTTGCTCTTTACTCGATTCCTCTGAAATTAAACAGCAGCAAATAATAAGATTTGAAACTAAAAGATCTAAGCATTACCAAAAAATGTACAAGGATATTGTATCCTGAAAGCAATAGTCTAAAAAAGAATCTGACACTTTACGACAAATAAATTATTTCTCTCAGACAAATCGTCAAACACCTGGTGCTCAGACACCTACACATCATATTAATAACCGTACCACGATTCAAAAAGCTTGTAATTTACTTGTCTTGAACAAATCAAGAACTTATATAGAAACACACATGTTGCATACGACCAAGCTTGTTCCACACCTCTCTCGTGTAACAAAATTGTAAAGGGTATATGCGTATGAAGATTCGTGGTATCAGCTGAAAAAGCAGATAAAAATTCAAAATTGAAACAAATGTCATACCACAGCTAACCAACAATACAGCAAGAGAGCCAAATTTAACCCCAGTTGATAGTTTTTTCATCTCGGGGAGAACAAATCTTGTTGAAATCGTGTTGTCGACCCCACCAAAAGTTGTCAATTTAAATGCTCGATTGAAACGATAAACAGTTGTACATTGTGTCTACAAACAACCCCAATCAATAGGTTAAAACAAACTAAAGATTTTTGTTTGAAAATAGTAGAATCGAATCATTGAGAGACCAATTTGGCAATCCCTAGAGAAAAAAAAATTAAAACTTACCTGATAGAGAAGTTGTGTCGCCGTTGAAGTCGCAGAGGGGACAGATGGAGAATTGGGGTTTGATCGAGAGCGAATGGGGTTAGGGTTAAAGGGGAAAAGGGACGGTAGATCTGAAGAGAAGATAGAAGGAACTAATAAGAGATAAGAAGGATGTTGAAGGCGTCTCCGGCTAGGTGGAAGAAGGCGAAGATAGCGGAGATGATGAAGCACTCACCGAAAAAGCTTGAAATCGCCGCTCCTTTCCTCCTATCACTTGTCGTCCTATACTTCATCTGTTTTGGAGCAAGGTTAGGCTGTTAGGGAGGATCATCGTAATTTTGAATGAGATAAAATACATTAGTTGTTGATTGTTTTAAAAAAGGATAAAGCTAGGTCAAAGTAATTACCATAATTATAGAAGTGTATTTGTAGAAATTATTTATCAAATTACTAAATTACCCTTATTTATTTGTTTGATTATTTATTTATTTTTTAAATTTTGATTGGTCCACAATCAACCATACAATAACACAATAATTACTTTAAACACCTTAACCTAGCTCTCTCTCTCTCTCTCTATATATATATATATATATATATATATATATATATATATATATATATAATATATATATATATATATATATATATATATATATATATAAATGTATATATATAAATGTATATATATATATATATATATATATATATATATATATATATATATATATATATATATAAGATTTATTAAAAAATGGGTTAAAACCCAAAACCTACACTTAAAATCCAAAACCCATCAATCTATGGGTTGAAACCAAAAATATGACAACCGTCAGTCAAAGTCAAAGTCAACAAGTCAAACCGGTCAAACTTAACTAGTACTTCTAGGTTAAAAGTTATTCTATATATGAAAATGTACATTTTTATGTCAAGAATTCAAGTGTCTCGGATATTTTATGTGTTTAGCAATGTAAAACCCTAAGAAGGGAGTTAAATGCACCAAAACACGACAATAGACCCTTTTGGGGACTTAAAATAATCATAAACGAAGCATAAAGGGGTTCACGAACCTTGCATTGCGAGACTATACACTAATATTGACTAAATCAATTCTCTCCCAAATCTCTCTAAAAATCTCTCTCAACTTTTTATAGTCATCCGGGTCATCCCGACCCTTTACTTGGCCAAAAACCCCTTGAATCGGGAAGTTTACTTGAAAAACAGCCCTATAGGACCGAAACCCTAATCGAACCGAACCTCTTGGAAGTGAAACCCTAAGAAGCGAAACACCTCATTTGGACCGAAGCTTCTTATGACCGAACTGCTTAGAACCGAAGGTCCCCTTCAGAACCAAACTTAGCCTTGGACCGAACCTCCGTGAGGACCGAAACCAGTCTCGGACCGAAGCTCATAAACAACTGAAATGAACCGAGCTTTCGGTCCATTTCGTTTCATTCTTACCTTCGGACCCGAACTCACCTTCGCTCCTATCACCTTCGGACCCGAGCCCTCCTTCGGTTCCTTCTTCTCACTCTCGGTCCTCAACACTAAGAACCGAACCTTCACAGGTTCGCCCCATCTTGTCCGGTTTTCGACTACTTTCGCCCGTTTTTGACGTTTTTGACGGGGATTTTTCACCAAATTCATATTTTTATCATTTTAAACTCCCTAAACTCATATTTTATTCAAATCTCAAGGATTTATTAATTATAAATCATTATTTCATTGAGAGAAATATCTAAGGATAATCTACCCCACAAGTGGGTCAAGTGTGCCCACTTGCGTCCATGTGTCACTTTCTCATTAGTCCAATCCTATCCACATCACACAAACCAAGCCAAACATCCTCTCAACTTTGCAAATTGCTCCAACAACTTTCTATATAAGGAAATCCCTGGGGGATTTCTTGAACTTCCTTGATCATTTCCTTCACCATCAAACACTTACACTCTTCTTAACCATCAAGAGAGCCTCTTTTTCTCTCTACTTCCAGCCACTTTTTGAAGGTGTTCTTGAGCTATTACTTCACTTTTTGGTAAGTATTTCATCTAAACTCAAGTGTTATTCCATTTTTTTATAACATCCTTGAATCATCTACACACATTTTAACACCAAAAATCGTTCGTAGGATCATCCAAAACTTCACATGTTCATCAAGTGTTCTTGACTTGATACTCCTCATCTTCAACCTTCCGCTCTTCAAGAAATCACTCAAGGTGAGTTCATACCCCTACATTTTCCAGTTTTGTTTAGTTTCCAGGGGGCGGGGGGAATACAAGTTAAAGCACCAAAACATATTTAAAACTTAACTTGACAGCTTACAACAGAAAAGTTGTGACCTGTTCACGAACTGTTTTACCCGAATTAAACTTAATATTTTTCAAAACTGTACAATATTCAAGTAGTTCAGGTTTATACCTTTCTAAGGACTACTTGCACGCGTTTATACGATTTTTCTACAATTTATGGCGATTTTTACAAAACTGCCTATCACCGCAGCAACAAAATCGGACCAGGCAGTGAAGATTAACGTTTTCATACTGGTTTGAGACAGCCAAAAATTATAAGAAAATTTATGAACACAGTAGACTCTTTTTCCAAACTCTCAGAGTTTACGGATTCAGTTTCCGACTTACGATGAGTTTTCTATAAATATTCTAAAATAGGGACAGTTAAGGTTAAAACTGTCAAAAGATGTTTATGGGTTATTCACACCTTGTAACATGTTGAGCAAGGTGTGTAAGATTTACACTTAGTATTTTCAATGTCATTTTTATTGAAATACAAGTCATGCATAACAAGGTTTCATTAAAACATAAAACACTCTTGATAAACTATAATAGGTATAGTTTGAACACCTCGCTTAACAAAGAAACAGTAAAACAATCGATTTACAAAACAGATATTTCATTACAAACTACGTGAACTTGTTAATGAATAAAATTGTGAGACATTCACCTTCAGGGTACTCTTAAGTACACCAGAAAAGTCATGTAGTTATAACCAGAATCTCTTGTAGGGAGAGCGTGATAGTTGTGTATAGATCTATATTGGGTCTGACAAACCCGCACCTAAGCTGCTTGCAACAGCTAGACCGGCAGGTCTGGGGTGACAAATGTCATAACATTCCGACGCCTGAAGAACGTCGAGTACGAGGCCTTCGAGTTTTAGCATGGTTATAACAACTCACATGGGGAATTAACAAAACACACAGTTCATGGGGATTTAAGAATTTCACAAAAAGGAGTTTTATTTAAATATAAAACCACACATAAGTATGACGATTTACTTACATATACTAAGT
This sequence comes from Lactuca virosa, assembly GCF_052849685.1. Taxonomy (NCBI): domain Eukaryota; kingdom Viridiplantae; phylum Streptophyta; class Magnoliopsida; order Asterales; family Asteraceae; genus Lactuca; species Lactuca virosa. The sequence goes on from NC_136429.1 coordinate 309,907,502, forward strand.
CTTGGTTCAGTTAAGACTACAACAAACCTTTTAGAAAATATTGGATTTTCTGGAAACAAACTTGTAACAAACTTTAAGGAACAACACTCATTTTTCATTCATAAATTGCTTATGAACTCACCAGCTTTAATGCTGATACTCTTTCAAAAACAACTTGTATTCTCAGGTATTCAGTAATACAGGTAACCACAAGATTTTTGAAGGCAAGACGCTAAGGCACATATTTTTTTTGCAATATTTTGGCATCATATATAATTTATTTGGAAACATGTATTTTTGCAACGATGTAACCTTTTAAATTATATTTATGATGATTGTGTTTACTTTCTTCACTATGGTTATGATACTGAGCATGACGTCCTCCGCACCCGAACGTTTCCGCCGTTCCGGTTTGGGGCTGTAAAAACCACAAAAACCGACCCAAGAGCCAAAAAACCCGAATCCAATGGGTTCCAAAAACCGAAATTACCGCTTTGGGTTCGGTTTCACCCAAAACCGATCCAAACCTACCCGTGTACATTTCTAGTTCGTACAAATATGAAATATTTTGTATATATTTCTTGTAATCAATTAAAATAAAAACTAAATATAGATAAAGAAAATATTAATTAGATAATAAGAATAATTTCAAGAATATTGTAATCCCATAACCATATGGCAGAATACTGAGTTAATAAAAGATTGAATTACGCATAAAAGTACAAAAACATGATTAAAACATGAGAAGCATGTTTGGTTTTGGAATATCGCAAAGAAATGAACTGGATGCACAAATCGATGGAATTGATCATTGCGTTATCCCCTAGCCTAATAATAAATAAGAAGATTTATGCCACGTCGCATTCTCTAAACCCCTCCCAATCAAATTTTCCCGCTCATTCTTTAGGGTGTGAGTTTCCACAAATGCCCTTCACCTATTGTATACCCCTTTCCCATTTCTTCTATACTCCTTAATTCCGCTGCTTTCCTAACTATAGTCCAGAAATCAGCTCCCAAATTATCGGGATAATTAGCAAGATTGATGTTAATTTGGTATGTTTTCGATTCATTTTTCGCCTAATTATTTAGATTTCATGAATTAGCTCTTGCATCTGTTTACGATTCTCCTTCTGCTGCTGCTATCATTCAAATAGTTTTTTGCTCTTTTTCAGTTTGTTGCTTTATTCTTCAGCCCCACATTGTAAATACCTTGTTCATCTATCTCCTTCACCAAAGTGTGTGTGTGTGTTATTATCATCATCATCTACCTATGGATACCTTTTCTTTAATTTTAAGAATTTTGTTTGTTTGAATGGCTTTATGATTTTTAGGGTTTTGATTAACCAAATCTATTATTTATTCAAATCACTTGTGCGTTTCAATTTTAAATATTATCAAGTTCCGAGTCCATTTTACTAGGAATCATGAATGGGTGATATTTGAAGAGTCGAAGCCAAAAGAAACATAAATCATGAATCGGTGATATTCAAAAGAGCCGCAAGAGAGAAAGGATTTGATATCAAGTTAGCTTCATCTCTAAAACTCAGCTCACCATCATCTCCTTATTTATAAAATTGGAAAATTCCTCTTCTTTTGTTTTGTTTCACTTGATGTTATGTATTTTTGGTTTTTAATTTTTCTTTTGTTCTCTTTTTTGCGTTTTCTCTACTGAGAAATTATTTAGAGGAATGGTAAGAGTTATATATATATATGTGTGTGTGTGTGTGGAAATCAAGGGAATCAGTGACCAAGGCTAATAAACTCGAATGCAATCATTTTTCATTTATCATGGTCGCTGATTCCTGTCGAGCTCCCTATTTTTTTCATTAATCAAATTTTTTTTGGATCGATAGTATTTTCATCAATCAATTAGAATATCATATATGATCGATAGGCAATATTTAAAAGAACATCAAAGCTTCTTATTGTAATGAAGTTTGGTTTTAAGCTTTTGATAACAGGTTTTGTAATCTCAAATCAAGTTGCTTCCATGGTAATATATGATTCCCTATACGAAAGTCTTTTAAGTAAAAGGCTATTTCTAGATTTAGAAATTAACATCCAGGCTAACTTAAACAACTGAAATTACGTTTTAGTTTCTAAAACTAATTTACTACAAAGGGTTGGAAGCTGTTCAGAATGAAATTGAATTGGGAAAGCATTTTTTTTATCTTTATCATCTTCATGAATCTAACATCTCTGAAATCCTGGTCTTAAAGATGAATACATGTATATAAAATGATTAGAATTTGGATTTTGTGATTTATGGATTTTGCAGAGATCTATCTCTAAATGTTTGTATAGGAACACCAAATCATGAAATCGTGGTCTTGAAGATGAATACATGTATATAAAATCTAGATTTATACCTTTATGTATTCCTTTTTCAAGTTTGTTTATTTTGAATAATTTCTTTATTTAATTCTAATCTGTTGCTTTAAATCCCTTAAATTTTCTTACTGTTCATCCAAGTTTCATACTGATTGGATGATCTTTTTTTTTCATTTAGTTCAAAATGAAAATGATAAATCTTTAATGGTCATCTAATAATAAATAAAAGTAGGTTAGCAAAGACTAGAAAAGGTAAATTATTATGTGATATTGAATAATGAGAATAGGTTAATCGAAGTGTCAAACACTAAAAAGGATAAAATAGTAATTTTCTTAAAATAAAATTTATCGTAAAAAAAGTGAGTATGTGTGATATTGAATAATGAGAATCAAGCAATCAGTTGTAGTTATATGTTGTGCCGATAGTTTTAGGATGATTGGTAAATTCCGATTAATTTAAGGAAGTAATAGACCAAATAAGGGCATGTAGGTAATTTTACTCTACTTTGACAATCAGTTATGTTCCAGATAGCATGAATATGAAAATTTTAATCATTACCACTTTGACCTGTAAGTGGTCTTGCATCTGCTATGGGAGTTGCGGTTGAGAAGTCAAGCAAGGTCCATTTAATATACCTTCCATCTATGCTTAAGTTTGTAAGTATATGACTGGTTTCTTTAAAAACAACTAATTTTAATATTTCTTGCAGGGAATTTGATTGGATGTTATGTTTGGTGACAACAAAAAGCACATGAGAGAATCTGCCTTGGCAGCTTTGGATTCTTGGGTTGCTGCTACTGAGAATATAATTGCTATGGGATTTCTTGTTGGTGATTTGAGCTCTAGATTCTATAGATATTTTGAGGTAATGGACTTTTTGTTATTATCAAGTTAAATAGCATTAGCATAAATAATGAAATAGTTATGTTGATTACTAGCAAAAATAATGAAATAGTTATGTTGATAATGTTTGAAATTTGGTGTAGGGATTTTATCATAACCACATGGAGGAAGTAATTAGGTTTTTAAAAACATATCACAAGATAAGAACGGCTTTTTCTTTAATATTCCAATTTTATGTTTCATATTAAGTACATTAGCTTAATTTTTTATAATATGTTGATGGCAAGATAAGTATAAGGTGTAATCTTTGCTCTGAGGGGCTATAATGCAATATGATGCATTATTGGTTGAAAGGAAGGTTAGTCAAACAAGTCAACCCTACTTTTTTTTAATGAAAATCATGATATTCTTATTGTAGAATTTAAGTTAGAATGAAAAAGAGCATTGCAAAAGATTTGTTTATATGTAAGTTATTTCGTGTTATATCTTAATCTGATTAAACTTTTATTTTAATAAACTAACATTTCTTTCTTTATTTATCAACTTAAAATCACTTTTGGTTTCCAATTATAAATAAGAAACAACATGTTGGAATGATGTCGTTCCTGTAACCATGCCAAACATGATAATTGAAAGTAATCACTCATTCCATTCCATCATTTTCTCAACTATTGCCATCTCATACACTTTTAAACTCTTTGCAGGTTGTCCACTGTAATAATATATCTCGAGGTAACATCAACTGTACAATTTACTAATCTACCCCTGATACAATTATAGCATTGTACTTTCAATTTTTATCCTGTTAAGACATTATAACTTGAAATTACTACATAAACTTGCTTTGCATTGCTATACATTATTAGATTTCATTAAAGTAGGATATGCTATAAATATAATAAACACATGTATGAAAGTTCATTGCTATTTCTTGCATTTATTTAACCATTTCTAATAGTAATACCATTCTTGTAGACTGTGGGATAGCGGAATAATTTCCCAGTTTAGACGAGATGTTTCAATTACAGGTTTGTGAGATCCTTATTTACTTTTTGGTAAATACTGTAATTTTTTTTCTCTTCTATTTCAATTTACCATTTCTATAACAACATTGTAAATCCTATAAATTTACCGGTGACAACATCCTACTTCAAAGGTAATTTCTCTTTGATACATTTTTTATAGCCGATTTTTTTCCAATTACTAAATTTTCAATTTGAAATTGATCCAATACATAAAATTGTATCTGAGATCAAGTAAGCATTGTAAAAACATTTTATGACCCAGCGGTTTGGTAAGGTTTATTGAAGAAGGATTAGGTAGGGAATTGGAGTCGATAATGATAAGGGGTAGTTTAGGATATATCTAAATAGAATTAGTTTGGATAAGTAATAGTTAATAGTTATCTGTTTAGTTTTTGTTGCTGTCAATTAGCAGGATACTATTTAAGGTGCTCCATAGTTTGTTTAGCTTTTTATGCATTAATAAAAATATCGTGAGGTTTTCTTGGAGTTTCCCTGTAGCTCGAATTGTAGGAAGGGAAATAGGGGATTAACCCAAGTTCCTAATATTTGGTATCAGAGCCCTCACAGGTCCTGATGACGGAAAAACTTGAAGGGAAAGGCATTAATTCCGAACGAATGGTTGCACTGGAAAAGACCGTCAACCAGGTGCTTGATTCCACTAAAGCGCACCGGGTAGAGGTGGCAGTACAAATGCAAGAACTCACCAAGGCGGTTTCGGATCTAACTCTGGCGATCAAGAAACCACGAAAGAAGGAAAAAAAGACTAACTATAATTTGTCTTCCAGTTCGGGGTACGACGAAGGGGACGAGGAAGAAGACTCTGTTGATTCTGATAAGAGTATACAGTCTAACGTTTCCAAGCTTTCCAAAAAGAGACATGGGAGGCGGGACCCGTTACTCGATTGCCGGAAACTGAAGGCTCTAGTTTTAAGTGGGGAGGATGTTCATGGATGGATTTACAAGGTAGAAAGGTACTTCGAAATTCAGAAGTTTAGTAAGACGGATCAGTTACATGCAGTGGCTATTTGTTTGGAAGGAGCTCTGTTAACCTGGTTCAGGTGGAATAATGCCAAACGACCGTTTCGCTCATGGGGAAGATTCAAACGTAAATGGTTGGATCGCTTTCAAATGTCTCAAGAAGGTAGCGTCCAAGAGCAATTCTTGGATATTCAACAGACGGGATCAGTCCGGGAATACGTGGACAGGTTTGAAGGTTTCGCGGGGCAGCTTGAGCAGGTACCAGATTTAATTCAGGAGAGTACATTCATTAAAGGATCGAAGGAAGATGTGAGGGCAGCAGTACGAATAGCCGAACCAGAATCTTTGACTCAGGCTATCCGTATCGCTATCAAGATAGACAAAAATTAGACCAGGGGATTGAGCCGCAGCAGGGTTGGTTCTGGAACTCCAAAGCAAGGAACGAATGTCATATCGAAAAACAACACCACCGCACCAGCAGCTTCAGGTAAGCAGGAGGCTAGTGGACCAGGTGTGTTTAAACGTATTACTCAAACGGAGCTAGCGGAGAAACGAGCACAAGGTTTGTGTTTTATGTGTGATGGCAAGTTTGTTCCAGGGCACAGGTGCCCTAGCAAGGCATTGCAGATCCTTATTGTAGACGACGAAGTTGACGAGAGATCTGACTTGGAACATGCCCACTTTGATATGACGGAGGTTTCGCTCAATGTGGTCAGCAGGTTGACACCTCCTAGTACGATGAAAGTAAAAGGTGATGTTGGAGGACTAGAGGTGATTGTTTTGATCGATAGTGGGGCTACGCATAATTTTTTGTCAACGCGAATCATACGCCTCTTGGGGGTTGTTGTAGTATGAGAGGGAACAGTAGGGGTCAAGCTAGGCAACGGGCTGATGGTTAGAAGTCAAGGAACGTGTAAGGGTGTAGTTATCAACCTACCAGAAGTGCAGGTGGTGGGAGATTTCCTTCCCTTCGATGTTGGGGGATCTGATATCATATTGGGTATACAGTGGCTACGAACTCTAGGGGACATGACCGTTAATTGGGAAGAACTATGCATGCAGTTCTGGGATGGAGGTCGGCTTGTGATGATTACAGGTGACCTAACCCTATCGAAATCCTTGGCTTCATGTAAGACTTTTTTGTAAAATGTTGCAGCAAGAGGTGGAAGGTTTCTTGATACAATTGGCTGCCAAGGTTGATACTAACGAACCGCCTGAGGTACTAGCTGCAGTTCAAGCGATTCTTGACGCTTACTCGGATGTGTTTAACATGCCTAGTGGTCTACCGCCGAACCGTAGCCACGAGCATGTCATAACTCTCAAAGAAGGAACTCCACCGGTCAGAGTGCGGCCGTATCGTTATCTGCATGTCCAGAAGAATGAAATTGAAAAACTCGTGGGGGAGATGCTTAGTGCTGGAATTATTCAGGCTAGTACTAGCCCATTTTCGAGTCCTGTGATACTCGTAAAGAAAAAGGACGGGAGTTGGCGGTTTTGTGTAGATTATCGTGCATTAAACAAAGTCACGATGTTAGATAAATTTCCGATTCCGGTGATTGATGAGTTGTTGGATGAGTTACACGGGGTTACCGTATTTTCGAAAATTGATTTGAAGGCCGGTTATCACCAGATTCGTATGAAGGCGGGGGATATTCCGGAAACAGCTTTTAGGACCCATGAGGGTCATTACGAATTTTTAGTAATGCCTTTCGGGTTGACTAATGTGGCTGCTACTTTTCAGTCTCTAATGAATAAAATCTTTCATCCATTCCTGCGACACTTCGTGTTGGTATTTTTCGACGACATACTAATTTACAGTAAAACGAAACTTGAACACGCGCTGCACATGGGGAAGGTTCTAGACACGTTGCGAGCTCACCAGTTGTATGCTAATAAAAAAAATGTTTTTTCTTTCAAAATCGGGTCGAATATCTGGACCATATAGTGTCAAAGGAAGGGGTAGCAGCTGACCCAGCTAAGGTTGCAGGCCATGTTAACGTGGGCTTTTCTTAAAACGCTTCGTGAGCTTTGGGGATTTTTGGGTTTGACGGGCTATTACCGTAAGTTCGTTAAAAATTATGGGAAGATTGCTTGGCCATTAACGGAGCAACTTAAGAAGAACAACTTTAAGTGGACGAAAGAAGCCACAGAAGCATTCCGAAAGTTACAAAAGGTCATGACTGAAGTCCCAGTTCTTGCATTACCTGACTTTGACAAGGAATTCGTGGTGGAAAACGACGCATCAGGATACAGTTTGGGAGCGGTGTTGTTACAAGAGGGAAGACCATTGGCTTATTTCAGCCATATTTTGGGAAGGAGGGCCCGGTTGAAATCCGTATACGAGCGAGAGCTTATGGCGATTGTACTTGCAATACAGAAATGGCATCCATATTTTTTGGGAAGGTGTTTCAAGGCACGAACTGACCAAAGGAGTCTGAAATATTTGTTAGAGCAAAGGACTGTAACTGAAGATCACCAAAGGTGGTTACCAAATTTATTGGATTATAAATTTGTGGTGGACGCTTTGTCAAGACGGGTTGAACCTCCACAATTGTAGACCTTGGCAACCACGAGCCTTGTCGATTGGGAGGGGTTATGGAAGGAGGTTGGAGAAAATGAAGAATTGAGCGCTATCCGGCAACGACTCTTAAGTGGTGAAACAATGGCGGGTTATACGTTGGTACGAAATCAGTTGTTGTTTAAGGGGAGACTGGTGATACCAAGTGACTCGACTTGGATACCAGTTATCTTCAAAGAATTTCATGCTACCGCAGTGGGAGGGCATTCAGGTGTTCAAAAGACTTATCAGCGGCTCGCGAGGGAGGTCTATTAGAAAGGAATGAAAGGAGATGTAGCAAGGAGGGTGGCGGAATGCAACACGTGTCAGCGGCAGAAGTACATAACCATGGCGTCGGGTGGGTTGTTATAACCCTTAGAGTTACCGAACAAGGTGTGGTCTGAACTGACCATGGATTTCATTGATGGGCTTCCTCGATCGGAAGGATACATGGTAATTTTTGTAGTGGTTGATCGTTTGAGCAAGTATGCTCACTTTGTACCCCTCAATCATCCCTATACAACAATTACGGTGACTAATGTGTTTCTTAAGGAAGTCGTTAGACTTTACGGAATTCCCAAGTCTATGGTCTCGGATCAAGACAAAAAAAATTTAAGTCAATTTTGGAAGGAATTATTCAAACTGCAGGGTACCACATTGAAGCAAAGCACGGCCTACCACCCGCAAACAGACGGTCAGACGGAACTCGTGAATCATTGTTTGGAGACTTATTTACGATGTTTCGTGGAGGATTCGCCTCAGAAATGGGTAGCGAGGCTACCTTGGGCGGAGTACTGGTATAACACTTCTTTTCACACTTCCACTAAGACAACGCCCTTTAGAGTTTTGTATGGGCGAGATCCTCCACATTTGTTGTTTTATGGGCAAAACGGGTCTCCAGTAGGGTCCGTGGATCAATATTCGGAAGAACGAGATCGGATTCTCCAAGAATTGCAGGGATACTTGATGAAAGCGCAACAGGCTATGAAGTTACAAGCATATAGACATAGGAGGGAACTGCATTTTGACGTGGATGATCAAGTGTATTTGAAGCTTAAACCTTATCGACAACAGACAGTAGCAAAAAGAGGAAATGAGAGGTTGGCATCTCGGTATTTTGGTCCTTTCCGTGTAATGGAGAAAATAAGGCAAGTAGCATATCGGTTGGAATTTCCTGAGGCATCTCGTATTCACAATGTGTTTCATGTTTCTCAGTTAAGGAAAGCTATCAGGGAACGAATAGCCACGCCATGTCTGCCAGCTACTTAACAGAGGACATGGAAGTTTTATTGCAACATGGTCAGGTGGAGGGGGTACGCGAGGGGGCGGCTGGGAAAGAGGTGCTGATACGTTGGAAGGATTTACCGGAGTATGAGGCCACGTGGGAGCATTTTATGATTCTGGCTAAGCAGTTCCCTGACTTCAACCTTGAGGACAAGGTTTTGGTTTGGGAGGGGAGTAATGTTATGACCCAGCGGTTTGGTAAGGTTTATCGAAGAAGGATTAGGTAGGGAATTGGAGTCAATAATGATAAGGGGTAGTTTAGGATATATCTAAATAGAATTAGTTTGGATAAGTAACAGTTAATAGTTATCTGTTTAGTTTTTTTTTTTTGCTGTCAATTAGCAGGACACTATTTAAGGTGCTCCATAGTTTGTTTAGATTTTTATGCATTAATAAAAATATCGTGAGGTTTTCTTGGAGTTTCCCTGTAGCTCGAATTGCAGGAAGGGAACTAGGGGATTAACCCAAGTTCCTAATAAAACACATTTTTGTTCTCTATATCACTAGCATCAGTGAGATTTCAAATTTTATGGATTTTGATTTTTATTGTTCTTGATGTTCCTACTATTTTTCTACATCGGTAACAAGATTATTTTCAGAATCCTGTTAAGTTCTCTAGAAATTGATGTGCCCGACTTTCTCCTTCCCGTAAGTGAAGTTTATTTTGTGATTTTTTTCATCCGATATCAGTGCTGCAAATTGATCTTTCTACGGATAACATTTGCACTTTTCAGGCTTGAGGATTATTTCATTTTTACAATCTATAGTGTATTCATTATTGTTTATATTATTTCTCACATGTTCCATTATTACATCATGAGTTCAAATCAAGAAGTTAAAAAAAAATAAAATAAAAACAACCTTCCTCAAATGTTCAAGCGGATGAACTGGATTTGCAAATGAAAATTTCATGTCTACATTGGTGTAAGTTGAAGGTTATTATTATTATTATTATTATTATTATTATTATTATTATTATTATTATTATAATTCTTCCTTTGGCCTTCGGTTATGCATTTGTATTTTGGCTTCTTTAGAAGGATATAAAGTTGAATAGAAAATGCATCGTTAAGTTCATCAAAAATTTCACAGTTATACATTTGGAAAGAGCTTTTTGGGTTGTCTTTATCTTGAATTGTTGATTCAATACCTAATTTTATTAACCGAGCTCTTTTCTTTTATAAATCCTTAATGTTTACTCTTCCTATTCAAAATTTCTTTTTAATAGTCGGTGTTGATCTATTCAATACCCAATTCCTTTAACAACTCACATGATTGTAATATTTATTTCTTTTTGTTGTGAAATGAGTAAATTGAGATGATCCAAAAGGAACTCAACTAAGATTTGTTTGAGATATAATTATTTGAGAGATTACATATTATTTGAGATATAATTATTTGAGAGATTACATATCAGGTTTGTTATAGTTTTTGATGAATTAATAGTTTATTTCGGTGTTGAACTCTAACTGCAGTATCTTTAACCTTTGTTATAGACTGATGACTTTTAGTTTTCTTGGAAGGAAGAACAATATTTGTGAGATGATCTGGTGCCATAAGAAGAGACAAGGGTATAATGGTCTTTTTTGGGGATTTGTCAATTGTAGCAGGTATATTCAAAACTGTATAGAACATCTTGACAATGGTTGGCAAAGGGAAAAAGTTTTATGCTGTAAAACATAATTGGATGACCAAATTAGCAAATCATGATACAAAAGTGTATTCACCAATATAGTAAGTTAACCTTACTATATGGTTATCAATTCACAAGCAAGTTGAAACCTGTAAATGCTAGCCAATAATTTTTATGAGTTTTATGAATAATTAGTATTATATCTGATTAAAAAGCTATAATATCAAATACTAATGCATGTTTTTTTTTAAAATAGTAATAAGTTGTATCATTAGAAAATGTTTTTTAGATGATTTGTGATTATTTGACATGTTCCAAACTGTTTGATAAATTGCAAGTAAAACATAATATAACTTGAGCATCTTTAGGTCACAGTTGAAATTTCCTTAGCTAATGGGCAGCTTAAGTTTGTGATTATATGTATTAATGATAAATCCAACATATTAATATTTGAAATTACATGTTTTGTTTATTTAGGAACATACTTTTTTAATGATACAAATGCCAAAGTTATTAAAAAAATACAATATTATAATTCATAAGTTTTTCTAAATTAATGATATATTATTTTATTACATAATCTATTTTTTCTATTTAAAATCAACGTGTGTGGGTTCCATAGGTTTTAATCTAGTATTATTATGTTGGTTGACTTGTAGAAATGGAATAAGTTATTTGAACATTTAAATGTATTTCAAATATTTAGAAAAAACTATACATCGTCCAAAGAAAAAACGGTTTACAAAATAAATAAAAAAATACCAGCCGGAAATCTTAATATAAAATCATCATAATACATATTTTATTTATTCTGAAAAATAAAACTTTAATTAAAATTTTGAATTTTGTTATAAAGATTTGTATTATTAAAGATTGTAGGAATAAAAATAATTTATAATTATAAAATGACATTCCATTGCTATAGGGAATGAAAAGGAAAAACGCAAAGAAGGAATCGCATTCCATAAGAAATCTCCATTAATTCCTTTGTGGCAAACAAACACAAAACGTTTTATTTATAAAGATTTTTTTTTAATAAAAGCAGCCTTAGGCTAGACCATATACCTGCAAGGTGGGTGAAAGAAAACAGAAACCGCATCCAAGAACACCATACTCTGAGTGTGGTTTAGGCTATACGGTTTAAAGGTGAGGGTATCCTTCCAGTTATTTTAATATTTATTAAAATATATACATAAACTAAATAATTATAAAAAATATATTAAAATTCATGGCTTTTAATTTCCTACAAAACAAGTATAATTCGTATAAAATATACTTTTTCAAAAACTAAAAAAATAAAAGATAATGAAATGTGACTATTTCCTAACTTTTGACGAATAAAATGTCGGTAAATGAAAATCTGATGTGGTAGAGAAGAAATGAGGAGTGAAATACAACCTTGGTCTTACAAAAACATGGTAGTGTGAATCACTATAAAAAAATAACAGAATCTATGAAAGTATTATGTTTCCATTATATGATTAGGAAGGAACAAGATAATCAATTACGGGTCCACCTCCACGTTCTAAAACCTGCACTATGTAATTGCTATTAATTGTTTTTAATAATTAATAATTCAATAATTGTTATATATAATATACAATTTGTATAAAACTAATGATTAATTATTTTCATCTAACTGTAAAGGCTTGAAGTAGATTCCATCTATGAGATAAGTACCAATGGCTAAACGAACTGCCCATACATCCTTAGGCTTCCTTGACATAATTCTGCAAAAAAAAAAAAAAAAAAAAAAAAAAAGTTAATTGGAAGATATAGCAATGTACTTTGTAATGAATTGTTTATAATATCATCCTATTTTTATTTCTTCCAAATACTTGCTTTGAAGAAAATACCTATTATAGCAATATAAATAAATACAAAGTCAATTAATAAAATTTTCAAAGCATAATGTCTAAATAACAAAAAGAAAAATTGAAAGTACGATGCTATAAATTGTAAATTTTGAAACAGTACAATTCCTTAAAAAAATCAAAATACAATTTTGTAGCTTAAATAAGTAAAAGTAGGATACTAGAGGACATAAATAAATAAAGGTACTATTTTTTGCATTTAGTTCACATCACTATTCACACAGATATAGAGGCTTTTCTGCATAACTTTATTTCTTTTAAATTTGCACACAAAAGATGTATTAAACATGAATATGTATTTTTAATTTAACCAAAAACAATATTATTTCATCAAACAAAAGCATAAATTTTTTTTACCTGCCAACATCACCAGCTTTAACTAAACCAGAATTAGCTCTGAGACAAGGCATAGAAGCTGCTGTCTTCAACATTTTAGGAGCTTCTACTATGATGATTGGTGACCCGATCTTTAGTGATTCAGATGCTTTTGGTGTGAGCCCTGTTTCAGCTGATGGCTCTTTTGATGAACACATGATTCCATGAACAAAACTCCGATTATTTTGGATGCTCCTGCACTATTCAACAAACCATAGTCATCATTCACTTCTACAATGTTGAAATCAACACTCAAAATTTTGTTATTCAATAAGATAAACAAAATTAACTCCAAGGGGTCTATACCAAGTTAATTTACAATTAATTAAACCGGATAAAGATATCAAATTAGAATGAGAATTCCCTCTTTCGTAATCACTGTAATCAATTATTGTTATCTGGCAGATACGTGGATTCATACCAATCGCCCTTTGGCATCAGTTTGTTCCTTTCAACTAATTATTTCAATTTATAAAAAGACAAAGGTTATATTCAAACGATAGTGAAGTACATTAGCTCAAGCCCAAAATCTTCATCTGGTCATGTAAAATGATGCTAACAAAATCAAAAAAATTAGGAACGAATTTAAGAATCAACACCTTTTTTTTCTCAGAAAATCCAATTGAGGAAATGTTGCTCAAGGAAAGGCGATTTGCGGGTGAAGAGAGTGGAATCGTTATTGAAATGTGCAGAGATGAAGCAGACGCCATGGGAAATAGTTGCGGAATGTTCTCCGATTAGAGGGCTGGAGATGAGGGTGAGGAACTTGAGCGGTTATGTGAAGTTGGGTGTTAATGTTGGTTTTAAGTCCTTGAGGTTTTGCCAAATTACATATTGAACACTAAAGTTGCCAAAGTTTGAGTTTTTATACGACAAAACTTAATCCAGATAGATAAATATGAGTGTATTTCGGAGTAATATCAAAACATGGACTCCGCCTAGAGCTCATTTTAGATTTTTTTTTTTATAGGATATTGTCATAAAATCTGTTAAGTTTGGCAGAAATTAACGGTTTTAGCTAAAGTTGGATTTTATGTCCAATAATATATAACATTTGGCTATGTTCTCTTACTTATGGCTAGGATGTTAATCAGGTCAACCCGATCGGGTTTCGAGTTAATCAGGTCGGTTTAGTCGGGTTTTTCAAAGATAAATGTTGACCCTAAAACCGACCCTATTAAGGACCGGTTAGTCGGGTTTCGGGTTAATAGGGTCGGGTTATAATGTTGTGTAAAGACTTAAAATGTAAGATAGTTTAATTTATGCCATTTTAGTCAACTTTATATTTGTGAAGGCCTGTAGGGGTTGATACTTTAAACTGTATTATGGAAACAAAAACTTGTTTCACCTTGTGATATATGATGATACTTTAAAATGTATTATGGAAAGAAAAATTTGTTTCGCTTTGTGATGTATGAAGCTAGTGTACGTAGAAGTTAAATTAATTTCATATTATTCAATGAAAAATATGTTTGACAAATATATGTTCTTGTATTTATCTAATTATCCAATGCTATATAAAATAAATCATAAGTAATTTAAATATTATATTTTTGTCATTATATAAAAACTAAAAATATAAAGAGTTAACTTAGTTGATGATGTACTATAAATGTAAACATGAAATTAAGACTCATGATCAAAAAGAAAATTAAGACCCATGACAAATAGCAGTCGTAGACCACAAGTGTAAAAAAAATAAATTACTTTAGCACAATTGAAACATTACTAATAGAAATACTTTAGAAATCTCTTTACAAATACTTTAGTACAATTCAAACATTACTTTAGTACAAATCCAAGCATTACTTGTAGTCATGATCACAAAGTATTTGGTCGAACATGGTGATGATAATCTTAAAACTAGCCAATGATGAAGCATGTATTGGGTTAAACAATGTTGGAACAATAAGAAATTTGTTGTGAGCTACTTCTAAAGTGGAATGGATTGGAATCGTAGGAATTATTAAGGAGTCATGGGGTATTTGGTGCAAAGCTTTTCATGTGAATGACTTATGGATATAAAGACTCATTTTAGGACATTTGGGTTTTTATGGAGAGAGAGAGAGAGAGAGAGAGAGAGAGAGAGAGAGAGAGAGAGAGAGAGAGAGAGAGAGAGAGAGAGAGAGAGAGAGAGAGAGAGAGAGAGAGAGAGAGATTTGTACACCTATAAATACCAATGTCATATTTTTTGTATATGTGTTATTAGAGATGTAATAAAGGAATTTTTCTAGTTTGAGAGCTATTTATCTAGATGTTGATCAATATATTTTTCTAACTTTCATTATTGATAGTTAATTATATCTTTAACACTTATATTGTTTAGTTATTCATCAATTCTTTATGTAAAATCTAGGTTTCATGACCTAACAATTTATATCAAAGTCATGCCTTGAAGAACAAAGCGATTAGTTCATGGAACACTGTCAATTTGACAATTTTTATGCATAATCGATTTAAGAGTCTTAAGTCTATAATCCTTGACGAGGCTCTTAAAATTAGGGGTGGAATTGGTACGGTACTGATCATTTTTTGCCTAAAACGTGTACCGTACCAATTGTAGTTGGTATAATTTTTTTGCTACCACTACCGTACCAACTATAGTTTGTACCAACTTGTTTAGCTACCAGTTCGGTTGGTAAAAGTTGGTAATGGTATACACCAAGATGTATGAGAAATTTGTAAATAAAGATTTACATGTTCTTGAGCATTGTGAAATGTGAATGAGGTTTAGTGAATTTGAGTTTGGTAATGGTTGGGATTTAATATTCGATCCAAAAAGATTTTATTAATGTCTATCATGAGTTTATAATTTAAAAATTATACATGTTATCATTAGTTTAAAACTTTAAACTTTACTAATACGTTGAATGCTAATATAATATTAAACACCAAACATACGAAAACTTTATATATATATATATATATATATATATATATATATATATATATATATATATATATAAAGAGAGAGAGAGAGAGAGAGAGAGAGAGGAGGGTTCAATTGAGAAAAAAAATGTTGAGAATAGGGGAACCATTCTCAGCCAATCATTTAATGAGATTAAAAAACGCACGGTGGCAAACTTTTAAATAATCCAATTACATTAATGAGCGGTGACAAATTTGTAAATAATTCAAAAACATAAAACCGTCAGGGCACTTGAGTAATTTCATCACACATCAAATCTTGACAGAAAACCATCATTTCCCTCTTCGATACACCATAACACGAAAACCATTTGCAGAAGAATCGATAAGAAGAAAACCATTTGTAGAAGCATCAAATAACATAAACGAAGAAAAATGTCTTCCGATGAAAACATGAACGAGACCATTTCCTCACTCTTGACAATGAAAGGTAACCGACGTTTTTTCTCAAATTTTTAACGATTTCTAATCATTTCTAAATTATCACTTGATTACTTGAAATTTCTTGTAATCTTCGATAATTATTAGTTGATTTAGAACTAAAAATATTGTTTTCACAATGTTCATTCTTCAAAATAGGTTGTTTACTTCAATTTTTTGTGATAATCATTCATTCTCGTAACCCTCGTTCGTTATTACTTTATTTACTTGAAATTTTTGTAAAGATAATCCATTATTAGTTGATATATAAATGATTTTACATCATCTCTTCATTTTTCATCTTTATTCAAAACTATTCTGTCAAAATAAAAACGTTACTTCACATTTCGCTTATGTTTTCCTAATATTAACCACTTACCCTTACAAAAACAACACCAACAGTGAAGAATACATATAAACGAAAAACAAGAACAAATCAAAAAGGTAAATAAAATATGTTTTGTTTACTTCTGAACACAAGCAAAACTAATATTCAAATGTGAATATGTATGTTATATTCACATATGAATATAAAATAACTTGCTGTCATACATACATTATTCAAATGTGAATACAACAAAAAGGGCTTATATATGTTTTATTCACATATGAATATAACAAAACATATTCATATGTGAATAAAAATATGAATATATATGTTTTATTCAAATATGAATATGTATGTTATATTTACATATGAATACAACATAACTTGTTGTCATACATACATTAATTCAAATGTGAATACAACAAAAATGACTTACATATGTTCTATTCACATATGAATATAACAAAACATATTCATATGTGAATAAAAAAAATATGAATATGTATGTTATATTCACATATGAATAGAACATAACTTGTTGTCATACATACATTATTTAAATGTGAATACAACAAAAAGGACTTATATATGTTCTATTCACATATGAATATAACAAAACATATTCATATGTGAATAAAAAAATATGAATATATATGTTTTATTCAAATATTCATTCGTGAATATGTATGTTATATTCACATATGAATACAACATAACTTGCTGTCATACATACATTATTCAAATGTGAATACAACAAAAATGACTTACATATGTTCTATTCACATATGAATATAACAAAACATATTCATATGTGAATAAAAAAAATATGAATATATATGTTTTATTCACATATGAATAGAACATAACTTGCTGTCATACATACATTATTCAAATGTGAATACAACAAAAAGGACTTATATATGTTCTATACATATGAATATAACAAAACATATTCATATGTGAATAAAAAAATATGAATATATATGTTTTATTCAAATATTCATTCGTGAATATGTATGTTATATTCACATATGAATACAACATAACTTGCTGTCATGCATACATTATTCAAATGTGAATACAACAAAAATGACTTATATATGTTCTATTCACATGTGAATATAACATACATATTCATATATGAATAAAAAATATTAATACATAAGTTTTATTCAAATATTCATTTGTGAATATCAAACTCATTTATCTTCTACTTACTATTGAATGAAGGTAAAAACACTAACATTTCCGATAAAGATTCACCAACAATAAGAGAAACAATACCAATGCAGAAAAATCAAAAAGGTATAAAATACATATCATATCTTTTAAATGAATATTCTATATTCATTTATGAATATAATATATTTTCTTTGTAAAATGTATTTCAAAATTATTTATCTTCTACTGACTAATTCATGAAGGTAAGAAGATTTGTATTTATGATAAAGACCCCACAACTATGATAGAAACAGATTTGAAGAGCAAAAATGCGAAAGGTACAAAATTCCTATCATATCTAATATATTCATATATGAATAAAATTGTATATCTTAGTTATATTTTTGTAATAAATAAATATTAATAAATCAGTGAGCATATATCATATTCATATATCAATAACTTATTCAAATATTATATGTTTTCATTTCCCAGATAAAAAAGAAACAAAAACACCAAAGAAAATAAAGCATCAAAGCAGAAAAAGTCCATCAAAAAGGAAAACTCCTGAAAAACGACAACTACAAGATTTAGACTCTGATTTTGAAAGTAGTCGTCCATCAAAGAAGGCAAAAAAAAGGAGTCACCAATCAAAAAAGACAAAAACAAACCAGTGGTAAAGGAATTTTACTCAATGAAAAACAGATGTTCACCAGAGTCATTACTATCTATAATCATTGGGATGAGCAAAGAGCAAAAAGAATGTGTAAGATCTATGGGTTTTGGAGCTTTGTTAAAAATGAAAATCACAGATATACCACTGAAGCTGGGATTTTATGTTCCTCAAAAATTTGATTCTGAGAGAATGGTGATAGATATTGAAGGAAAGGAACTGAAAGTAACAACAGAGTCTGTTCATGACATGTGGGGCATACCAATTGGTGGAACCAAACTTACACAACTGGATCAATGGCCTAAGGATGATACAAGTTATGATGAATGGAAGCAATAATTTAAAAAAGATTAAATCATCCGATTGAGTGCAATCAAAAATGTTATTGTTTCTACCACACAAGCTGATTTCAATTTCAAATTGAACTTCTTAGTTCTTTTTGTCAACACCTTTTGCGAGTCAACGTCAATGGGAAGATGCAACCTGTTTCCTTTGAGTTATATTTCAAGAAAAACAGATATCAACAACATAGACTGGTGCAGCTATGTTTTGGATTGTCTTGTCAGAACAAAGAACTCATACATACCATACTCAGATAACAGCTTCTTTGTTGGACCTTCAGCTTTCTTGGTGGTAAGTTATTATAATGTTCATACTCAATTTTTAATAATATTGATTATTCATAAACTAATAGCACATATTCATATATGAATAAGAAAAGTTTACTTGTTCACACGTAATGTTTTACATTACTTATTCATATATGAATAAGTAAAAAATAATATTACTTGTTCATATATGAATATCAATTAGTTATCATTTATGTGCAGTTGTTCTATGCTGATAACATCTACTCAGAAACTTTAACGGTAACACGTAAACGTCCAACAATTTGTTATTGGAGTTCAGAGAAGATTAGATATCGAGAGACATTTGAACAAGAAAAAGGTAAATTTGGACTTGGAGAATTAAATGAAGAATTTGTTAATGAACAAGATGAAGGAGATACATATCTCGAAGACAGTGATTCTGATAAAGATGAAGATCATTATGTTGAGGTAATTAGTTTGAACATGTTAATAATATATGATTATATTAAATTCTAATCATACTTCTTTTTTATTACATAGGCATATGAATCAAAAATATCTAAAATGCTTAATAGTTTCGAGAGGATGAAGGAAAAACTGAATTCAAAGCTCAATGATGCGATAACAAAGTTCCCTGAAAAGGAAAATTTTAGGATTTTCAAAGAAAAGATGAAAAATATAATTGTTGAAGAAAAAACTGAAAGCACAACACTTTTTGAATTTCCAAGTAATCAAACTGGATTTGAAGGAATCAATTTGACACCAATAATCGGTCAAAAAACAAATGATCAAAAAGAAAATGAAGATAAAGAGGGAAATGGTGAAGAAGAGAATGATAATGATGGAAGTCAACCAGAAGAAGATTATTTGCTCGATTCAAATGAAGCAGAGAATGAAGGAATAAAGAATGATGGAAATAATAATAAAAAAGAAGGTGAAACTGAAGTAAAAGGGAAAGATGGAAAGAACAATGTAAATGACAATGATGAAGAGAAAAAAGGTGATGATAATGAAGAAACAAATAATCATGAAGAGACTATTCAACAAACTGAAAATAAAAATTTGTTGGATAAAGTTGTTGACAACATTGTGGATAATGTCCTTGGAATTGGAATTTCAAGTTTAAATAGTCAAGAAGATGAAATCTGGAATGACCCTGAAATGAAAACTATTTTGGATAATATTGATATAGGTAAATTTTGTCTTACTTTTATTTTTAAAAAATATATAAAAATATTAATACACAATAACAATTTTGTTTATTAAATTTTGACCAGGGTCACCAATAAGTACAAGTAAAACTAATACTCTTGCAGAAAAGGAAATATCAGAAGGTGTATATGAACAAGGAAAAAAATTTGAAAAAACAAAGGGAGATGATACAGGTAAATGAATGATTTAAATTATATTACAATATTTATATTGATTTTTAATAACATTGTTTATTCATGAGTGAATAATATATAAATGAGTAAATAATAAAAAATATTCATATATGATGTATATGTTTCAGGCAAGGAAAACTCTGAAGATAGAAATAAAGGAGAAGTAGAAGCTAAGAACACGAAAGATGGAGGTGAAGATAAACATACAGAAATTGAGAAAGGAAATGCAGAAGATAAAGGTAAATAGCTGAATCACTAATAAATGAATATAATAAGTTTTATTATTCACAAATAAATAACACAATATACAAAAAAATAAAAAATATAATATTACTTATTCATAAATAATGATATCCATTACTTATTCATAAATGAATACATTACTTATTCACAAATGAATTATTTAATCAAAGTTCTTTATCTTTCAGGAAAGAAAAAGTCAGAAAATGAAAACAAAAAAGGAGAAAAAGCTGACAAGACAAAAGGAAATGAAGGAGGAAACAATTTGGATAAACATTTCAAAATATAAAAAAAATATTATAATTAACTTACAACTATTTATATGATAAATCTCCTGGCATACAGATACTCATCCAAGCTTTAGCCTAGGTCTCAGTCAAGATTCAAATCAAACTTCAAGTAAAAAATCTAGTGAATCTTCACCAAAAAAACCACTTACAAAGTAACAAATCAAAGACGACCATCAGAAGGTTGTTATCAGATTAGCAAAGAAAAATGTTCTTAATCCAAATCCAATCTCTGTAGCAATTCCTACTGAAGTAGGACCATCAAAGCATGATCTGGATGAACCAAGAGAGAAGAAGCTTGCTGATGCTTTCAAATCACCTTTCAAATGCAGAATAACAGACACAAAACCCAAACTGACACATCAAGAGAGTATTGTCTGTGAGTGGTTGTTCAACTTGCAAGGGAATACATCGTAAGTAACTTTATTTTATAGACATTCATATATGATTGTTATATAGATAATAATGTATGACATTTTGATTATATATTTGCAGAGATGTGGTTGTCCAGACAAAATATAGTCAGATAACAGAAAGAGCAATTATGGAAAGTCTATATGCAAGCACAGAGATTTTTGGAGAAGTTTTAGACACTTGGCCTGATTTACTTAACCACCAAGAACTGGAAAGGGATTTTAGAAATTCACCATACAGACTCTTCTTGAAAGTTGGAGTTTTTGTAAGTTTATGTTCTAACATTAATTCCTTCCTTATTGATAAATGAATACACCAATATGATGTATTCATTTATGAATATTATATTTGTTTACAACTGAAATTCACATATGATTATACAAATATGATGTATTCTTTAAGATAATTATATATATTCAACTGAAATTCACATATGATTATCTGTAACCTTAATTCCTTCCTTACTGATAAATAAATACACCAATATGATGTATTTATTTATGAATATTATATTTTTTTACAACTGAAATTCACATATGATTATACAAATATAATGTATTCTTTAAGATAATTATATATATTCAACTGAAATTCACATATGATTATCTGTAACCTTAACTCTTTCCTTATTGATAAATGAATATACCAATATGATGTATTCATTTATGAATATTATATTTTTTTACAACTGAAATTCACATATGATTATACAAATATGATGTATTCTTTAAGATAATTATATATATTAAACTGAAATTCACATATGATTATCTGTAACCTTAATTCCTTCCTTATTGATAAATGAATACACCAATATGATGTATTCATTTATGAATATTATATTTTTTTACAATTGAAATTCACATATGATTATACAAATATGATGTATTCTTTAAGATAATTATATATATTCAACTGAAACTCACATATGATTATATTGGTTACAGACTGATTATCTAACTTCAACATTGTCTGATGAAAGAAAGTATGAAAAATTCAAGGAGAACTTTCATGACAGTACCAATGGGTACAAAAAAATCTTGAACATAAAAGATATTGACATGGTATGTTAATTAAAGTTGTTTTTTATATATATTTTATCAACAAAATACTTAACATTATATACATAAAAACAGGTATTCTTTCCAGTTGTTAGAAGTGCTCATATTTTTGTGATTGTCTTCAACTTAAAGAAACCATCAATTGAAATTCTAGACAACAGTGCAGTTGAGGGGGATTTTGAAGGGAAATACGGAGTACTATTGAAACCTTTGGTATGTACCCAATTCACAACAACATAAAAGAACCAATTTATTACATATCTAACTTTTATTTTATTTAATGATCAGAAAAATTTGTTTGTGAGATACTTTAAAGAAATAAACCATCCAAGAGCAAATGCAATCTCAAAAGAAAGTATCAAACCCCAACGACTTAAAATGCCATGGAAAACAGTTAAAAACAAAGTTGATTGTGGGGTCTTTGCAATGAGACATATGGAGACCTATATGGGACAACCACTCTCAAAGTGGAAACCAGGTCTTCATAAAGAAAGTGCAATTCAACAAACTACTTTAGAGAAGCTTAGGCAAAGGTATGCACACATAATGCTAACTTCTGAAATTAACATGTTGAAGGCTAAGGTGTTGGATCTTGCTGAAAAATATCAAAAAGTTGAACTCAAAGTGCGTACTGATCATGCATACAAGGCTATGCAAACAATTCAAAAAAGGTTAAAAGAATATTGATGATTGCTTGTGATGAAGTATGATGATATAGAACAGTTTGTGTTGAAGATGAATGGATTTGAAGTACATGTAAGATGATTCTGCGAAACAAGTTTTAGATGGTTTGTTAAATGTTATTGAACATCATTTTAGTATTTTGTGAAATGCTTATGAACAGCTTTTATTATCTTATGTTGAATGATTATGTAATAGAAACAACTTTGCTTATTTCTGTCAGTTTTTTATATTTAAATATTTACAAAGTTTATTTATATTAGGAGTAATATGATATATTCATTTATGATTAAATTAGGAGTAATATGTCAGTATAACAAAGTTCATATATGAATATAACAAATTTCAGATATAAATATAACTAACTTATTAGTAGAAACAAGTTTGCTTATTTCTGTCATTTTTTTATATTCAAATATTTTCAAAGTTTATTTCTATTTATTCATAAATGAATACGAATATGATATATTCATTTATGAATAAGTTCAAAGTAATATGTTAGTATAACAAAGTTCAGATATTAGCATAAAAAAGTTCAGATATGAATATAACTTATTTATTAGTATAACAAATTTCACATATTTGTATTCATTTATGAATAATTTACCATATTAATATAACTTATTTTATAGTAATTTAAAAAACCAATATCAACATATCAATTTACCATATGAATATAAATGTGTATTATTCATACATGAATATTATTGTTTATTGTTTTTATCTGCATATATTCATAAATGAATAAAACCAAAAAACATAAAAAAAAACTAAAAAAATCCCTAACTGTCTTTTGCTGATTTAGCAGCTCCAACTCTTTCTGGACAAGTACGTAAATTGTGTGGAACTCGTTTTCCACATCCTGAACACATTCTATGTTCTTTTTTAGAATTTTCATATGCTACTTCACCTGCACTTGGAATTCTTTTCTTGATTCCAGAACCTTTATTGCTTTGAACTTCAGGAACATGAATATTAATCTCTTCTGGAATAGGAATAGTAACACCCAAAAGGTTGCATACGACTTCACCATCTGTCTTTCTTTTCAATCCAAGAGAAATATAATCACTCTCAAATTCCTTTAACAACATTTTTTGTTTCTCAGCAAATAAAGCCAATCTCCTTTTGTCATCTCTTACAATATCCAAACATGATTCAAAACTATAATATGTATCATTGACTAGCTTTACATTCTCACAATCACCTGAATCGGATTGAAGAGAACTAAAACGATAATTTCTTGATATCACATCCTTTCTACATCTTTTCAAAATGTACCTTTCAGGAATTTCTTTAACACCACATCTCATCATTATTGTAAAAGCATGTCTGCATAAAACACCCATACGCTTAAAATGTTCACAACTGCAATTTATTTCTTTCTCTTCAGCTTTTATTTCAACCTGACAAAAACAAAATTTACACATTTACATTCATATAAGAATACTCATATCAACACTCATATATTCATATATTCATATATGAATACCCATATTCATATATGAATATTCTCATATTCATATATGAATATTCTCATATTCTTATATGAATATTATTACATTTTTCATAAAAAAACTAGTAAAATTACCTTAAATTCATTTTTAAATTCGCTTTTACTGTTGTTGTGCTGCACAATGTAAACTTCCCAACCATCTTCAATACTAACATATGAGTATGTACAGAAAAAACATGTTTTATATATTTCTTTTTGCACCTCAAAAAATAATGTACTTGTATAAACCTTTGATGCTTGTAGTTCTATTTCTCGAGGTGTTTGCATTTTATATGATGCTTTCTTTGATGCCTTATCAAGCTCACGTTGAGTATTCCTTTGCTTTTGAATGGCAGTGTCATAATTCATCATGAAATTCAAAAGTAAGTTCCCACTTTCTGAGTATGTATTAAAAAATGAATTCATACTCTCTGACCTCGACGTAGTCTTCATCAAACCACACATTGGAATATCACTAAAATATCCAGGTATCCATGAATCACGTATTGTAAACATGTCTTTAAACCATCTTGTGTCTTCAAGATTGAATTCCTTCATAAGCAAACCCCACTTCACCTCAAAAACATCAGGTTTCATATTAATGTCCCAAACAAGCTTCGAAAACCTTTTTCTAAAGTCTGTGTTCGTAAATAAATCATCTGATATCTGTATTAAAACAAAAATATTCATAAATGAATAAATAATAATAAGTAAAATAACAATCAATATTCATAAATGAATATACTAATAAGTAATATATTTGAAATATATTAAAATAATACCTTTTTCCAACTTTTTCATTATATGCCACATACATAATCGGTGCTTTGAATTAGGAAACACATTCTCAACAGCTTGTTTTATTGCAGCATCTTGATCGGTTAAAACAAGTGTTGGTTCTTTCCCATGATTTTAAGAAATGCTTTAAGCAACCAAGAGTAAGACTCAATGCTTTCATTTCTTAGCAACCCCGATCCAACAGTAACCGATTTTTTATGATGGTCAATAGCAGTAAATGGAACAAAAACCATTCGATACCTAACACACAAAATAATGTTCATTAAAGTCATTTTTTGATGTATTCATAAGTGAATATAAAAATATTAATATATGAATAAGCTATAAAAAAAGTAGATAGAATAACTTACTTGTTTGTTCGGAAAGTCGCATCAAACGAGATAACATCACCAAATTCAACATAATATGCCTTCTCCATTTCATCAGCCCAAAACATACAGTCCAAAACATCATCTTGACAATTAAACTCAAATGAGTAATTTGGATAGTGAGCTCGACGGTCATTCATTGTGTTTACTATCATTTAGGCATCTTTATAACCAATAACCATGTTGATATCTCTCCTTAAACTTTTATAGTCAACTACTTTGGGCTTTACAAACTCATACCCACCTCTCAGACTTGCCCTCAACTTATGAGCCATAGTTGGACCTATTTTTGATGTGGAAGCACGCACAATAAACTCTTTTTCTGAATATGACATTTGCCTCGCTTTTTTTAAATCGCTTTTCTTCTCAAGTGGATGGTTGTGAAGTTCATCAAACTGAAAAACTTTATAATCTGGAGTTCCATACACAGATTCAAAAATAATATTTGCTTGACAACCAATAGCTCTTGAATTTGAATTTTGTTTCCTCCTAACACCACTTGTACCCAATGTGTCACAAGATTTCTTTTTCTGTTTGCCACCGCGATTACATATAACATGTTTCTTCATGTCTATATGATGGTACATTAGTATCAACGTAGATAATTATATTAACCGGGATATAGTTATTCTAAATATAATATTTTGAATATATACAACTATTATCAACTTGTTAGCATGTTATTATACTAATGTAGATCTTGAGTTATACTTAGATTCTATATATATGTTGTGTGCGATATAGTTCTGAAGTTATATTCGGAAGTTCTATATGTTAGTTTATAAAGTATGTTGCTATTATTGCTTTTATGTCAAGATAAAACTTGGTATGCTATATGTTGTTATTGTTAGTTTTATGACAAGATAAAACTTGGTATGTTATATGTTGTTGTTGTTATTGGTTTTATGTCAAGATAAAACCTGGTTTTACTTCAAGTTATAGCTGTTATACTGCCTAAATGTTATGAAGTTAGGAGTAATGTTTAAAAGCATAGTATAGTAACTTAGGGTTTTAGACACGAAAATGCTTTTGTTGTTAGAGCTATAGGAAGCCGTCGAAGTCTACATGAGTAATTGTATTCATCAACTAAGATTGGGGATCTTAGCGGAAATCCTCTAAACTGTAACCGTTAATCTCGTGTGAGCGAGGAAGTCGTGTATAATTAGTATACGGGTTGACAACCCCACTTGTGATTGTTAGCTACAGTCAACCATAAGCGAGTGACGAACTATCCTTTTACTTGTTATTATTCCGGCGTCGATGAAACGTGCGGTGTTGCTTCTCATGGAAATCATGAGTGTGTTGTTTCTCATGGAAATCATGAGTATGTTTTATCAGAGGTGTGTATGTCATAGCAGCGGTTACAGGCTCATGGTAGCAAATTGTTAGAAACATTATACTTTGTCATTATACAAGTATTAATGTTAAGTATAAGTTTCCCCATACTTATACCCTAGGTTCAAGGAACATTTAGGTATAACACTTATTTGATAAGTAGACTATTATACCTAATATATATACTAAATGTTGGAGTGTCAAAATGATAGTTTCTGTAACATCCGGATTTCCAGGTATGCTATAAAGTTCATTTATCTTGAGTTTTATGGAGGGACTCGGCGAGTAGACGCTCAGACTCGCCGAGTAGGAGCGTGCATTTCTCGTCTGATTTAATGAAGGACTCGATGAGTCGATGCGTGGACTCGGCGAGTCCGCGCTGTAATTTGAAACCCTAACTCTCGGGGTATGTGCCCTATTTAAAGGCCTTTATAGCCTCCATTTGCGGCCACTTCATCCCAGAGAAACCCTAGAGAGAGCAGTGGGAGAGTTGAGAGCAAGAAGAGGCTAATACATCACTTTTGGTGTAGTTTTGCTAGAAGGAAGAAGGAAACACCCATCTAGAGCGTGAAGGGGGCTTGGATCTGGGCTAATCATCTTGAGAATTCATCTCTGGAGGTATAATCCTTTCTATTTCATGTTGATATGATAGATTTCATGATTTTAGGGTTTTACCTCCATTTTATGTGAGATCTAGTAAGTATGAGGTCCCCTTTGTGTTAATAGCATCAGATCTGGACCATTAGAGGTCCATAGAGTCACTATCCCTCAGCTTTATGCAAGCAAATGAGAGATTGGGGACTAGGTTGCCATTTTTAGAGTTATTTCTCCATTTGTGACTTGTTGTGGGTTGCATGCACGTAAAGGTTGCACCTTTACGTGACATTTGAATACTTGAAGGGTAGATCTGATAGTTAGGGAAGCAGATCTGACCTTAGAAGGTCATTTGAGTAAGAACATGGAAGCAACTCGCCGAGTCCATAAGTAGACTCGACGAGTCGGGTCGGGGTTGCGCCGCGATTCGTAACAGGTGTAACTCGTCGAGTGGGACGATGACTCGACGAGCCAAGAGAGGCTGAAAGGATTCAGAGGACCCGCTTGGACTCGCCGAGTCGCCCTTGTGCACTCGACGAGTCGGGTCAAAGTTTGACCGTTGACTTTAGGGTTCTGGTGAAGACTGATTCAAGAGAGTTCAGGGAAGGGTAGAATGGCCTTCTACCCAATCTGTAGAGATGAGGCTATGAGAGAATATTGATCGGGAATGTTATTTGAATAATAGGAGGAGGCTAGGTCGGGACGTTGAGCACGAGAGTTTATCCGACTTCATTGAGGTGAGTCTTCTCACTATACTGTACCTAGAAGGGTACCTATGTGTGACCGGAAGGTCTTGTATGCTATGAGATGTATGTGCTATATGCGGTTATGTGATATGTATGTGCTATGTATGCTATGTATGGTATGGACCGGAAGGTCAAGATGATATGGACCGGAAGGTCAAGATGACATGGACCGGAAGGTCAAGAGGTTACGGACCGGAAGGTCGATACGGGTAGGACCGGAAGGTTTACCTGGATTCGGGACGGAAGTCTCCTGAGACACATGGATCGGAAGATCCTACAGAGTTACGGCCTGGAAAGGCGTATGTGTTGTATGTGGTATCTTGGGGAACTCACTAAGCATTTATGCTTACCGTTGTTATGTTATGTGTTTCAGGTACTAGTGATGATCGCGGGAAGGCGTCGAGATGATCCGTACACACTTATGGAGTTTATGTTATTGAGATTCTGGGACATGTTTTGTTATGACACAGTGGATACATTATGTTTTGTGATTATCGTGTGATTGAAAGTATGTTTTAAAAATGAAAAATTATTTTGAAAATTTACGTTGTTACAAGTTGGTATCAGAGCCTTGGTTTGAGGGATTCGGGTGCATCTTCGGATGAATCTGAACTCAAACTGAGGATTTGAGAAAGTTTTTCATAAGATACACAATTTTTCTAAGAAAGTAAAAGATTTTGAGAAAGGCAGAAGGAAGTAGTGTGTACGATCAGCCAGTGCCTGAACGGTGATTTCCCAAAATACCCTTACATTATGTGTTACGAGATATGATATGATATGTTATGCATGCTAGAGTAGGCTAGGTATTCATATTAGGACTAGAGTGGCCTGATTTGTGATGCCTTAGCCTAGGAGATTACTGCTGCTTTGAGATGCTTCGAGAGGGAGTAGGTAGCAGTAAGGAGCTTATGAGAAGTCTACCGAAGGGTAGCCTATGCTTAGCGAGATGTAGGGTACTTGTGATCTGGGATCCTAGGAGGAGGACTTGGAATGAATGCTGATGCGGTATGGAAGGTAGTATTGGGCCCGTACTACTGAAAACACCGGATCAGTGAGCAGTCCAAGTTAAAATCCTTAGGGTACCAAGGAACAAGTAGGGTTGGGTGATCGAGTGCGAAGATACTCGATCGAGTCTCCGGTATCTTTGTGTTGTGTTTCAGAGACATCATGGTTGGTACACCACACACACCGGAGAGCAGCGGTGTTAGCGATGATGAGATTCACCGTATGATTCATGACGAGATGACCACGGCGATCCGGAAGGCTAATCCGGAGGATGACAAGTAGCGGATTGAGAAGTGATGTCATGGTTCAAGTACCATGATAAGTAGCGGATTGAGAAGTGATGACATGGTTTGAGTACCATGATAAGTAGCGGATTGAGAAGTGATGTCATGGTTCGAGTACCATGATAAGTAGCGGATTGAGAAGTGATGTCATGGTTCGAGTACCATGATAAGTAGCGGATTGAGAAGTGATGACATGGTTCGAGTGCCATGATAAGTAGCGGATCGAGAGGTGATGTCATGGTTCGAGTGCCATGATGTGAGGTGGAATGAGAAGAGGGAACATGGTTCGAGTACCATGATTCGTAGAAGATTAAGAGGAGATAACATGGTGCAGGTACCATGATTCATAGCAGATCGAGAGGTGGCCACGCGGTTTGAATACCATGACATGTGGCGGTTAGTATTTCGGGTTTTTACCAGTTATTCCTGTTGGGTTATGAGCATTCTAACACTCCTAAGTGTACATGCAACCCTAAATACCTTGGATCTATGTTTTCTCTATTATACATACAATTATGATCATCCAAGGTATTATCCTAATCTAGCATACAAAATAATAAATATAACAAGATAGAATACATACCTCTTTGATGTAGAATGTCTTCATGAAGCTTGAGTGCCTAGTGCCCCAAGTGTGACACCTCAAATGGTTCACACAACACCAAATACACTTGGAATAACTTGAGAGAAACTTGAACACTCCTTGAAATCGTCTAGCCCTCACACACACACATTAGTGCATGATTTCTTGAGCCATGGGATTCTTTTATATGGTGGCTATTAGGGTTACACCATGTAACTCATAACTTTACCCATTCCTTATGCTCCATGGATTTTAACCTCCATGGAGTATCCATGGGTCACCCCATGGACTTAGTCTAACATAAGGAATCTTGGATCACAAGCCCACATATATAAGAATGAATGATTTACACAATCAACCCATATATTTAATTAGTCTCCTTTTGATCACTTAATTAATTCCAAATTAATTCTTGATCAATACTAATTAAAGAACCTTATTAATATATTAGAACTTATAATATATTAACCAACCTTAAGTGTTATTTCTCTCATTATAGTCTATCCAAATGCATGATGCCATGCAACCCAAATGGACCATGCCGGGTCGGGTCAAGTCTTACCAATTATAGTTATGGACTTAGACATTAATCCAACAGTCTCCCACTTGGATAAGTCTAAAACTATTATTGCGTATGACTTCAGGAACCGATCAGCAATCGTAGCTCTCAAAAGCTTCTGTCGAACTCTGACCTTGTCGATGAACTCTGATCTTTGTCAATGACTTGTCCATTAGATAAGGGATCATATATTCCTCCATTCTAGATATCATATGGACCGAGACATGGATTATCAATCATTCTCTCTATCCATTTGTTGTTTCCCGATTTCCAATTCATGATGACTGACTGATTGAACAAATCAAATCAGTCCTGGCTTGGCCAAGCACTCACATGTATCATCTTTAAATCATCGAGGGGCCCACAGATATCGCTTTTATCCCGAAGGTAAAAGGAATGGATAAACTTCGACTCATATGGCTTGTTCTACTACTTGTTGAATCATACACAAAGGCACGTTTTATAACATCGAGTTACCAATGCGTTTTCGTGCAATCAATGTATAACCAACTCATAGTAACAACTCATATCTCTAGGTTTGAAGAATATAAGATATTATCGTCTCATGATCACTCGTGATAAAATCCATGAAGTGATTCAAATGAGCGCGGGTTGAATCCAATACTCAGAACTTATGAGCACTCATGAGTGTTGTAGCACCACTTTGTCCACCAACTTGGACCTCTACAAACCAACCCATGACAGTCTTGATTCATATCTACTTCCAACATATGACCGACTGTGGATGGTTTGAATAACTTAATCATTCAGGAAGAGCGACTTAGTTATTCTGGAAGTCAAAACATGCAAAGTGAAACACAAGAATAAATGAATCAAATATGGTATCAAACCCTATGAATATAACTAAACACTTTTATTTATCACCATAATGATTACTCATTATTCATTGTTTCGGTTTTATCAACTTTATACTTGAATTTAAAACAATAGTTGTCCCATGCTCCAAGCATGTACACTATGTTTTCTAAACACTAGTCATGCCATACACCAAGTATGCATACTATGTTTGTCTATGATCTTTACTTTGTAAAATAGATCAATTGAACATCACTCCAATGATCCTCTTTTCACAGTCCCAAATCCTTACTGCAAATGCAAGAATTCCAAATTCATGCCATTTACTGAAATCTGTTAGATTCTAAACTTATATGCATTGATCCTCTTAATGATTATGCACAAAGTCAGAAAGACTTGACAACAATCATTACAGAGCATTCCAAAGGAGATCAGCTCCTTGGAAACATCCTTCTTTCATTAAGTTTCCTAATCTTACACAGATTGAATAATTTCTAACTTTGAAACATTTCCATATTCCATTTTGACTATCACTTCTGAACAAGAGTTGCCTCCTTACAGATTATGTCAATATGGTCCTTCCAGAATTAACATTATACTTCCAACTGTCCTTGAGCAACCAATCTTTGGTAAACCTTAGATTGTCCTCGACAATTGCTTAATCATTTTAGTCATATCCAATTCTAGACCTTTTCCCTTCATAATGCCCCAGGCATTTGGAAAATTTTAGAAAGGATGAATATAGCACATGTAATCGATCCTATATCCGAAGCATATGGGACACGATTCATGATGTCTCACATAAAGACTAAACCAGTCTTTTGCTATAATATTTCCATTTCAATTTGCCAAGTTCTCAAAATTCAGATTATGAAAAGGGATGCCGTAATCATAATCGAATTTTAGAACGCAAATAATGGACCCATATATAGAATTTCCTTATGTTGAGCCATTCCAACATGAAATTCATATATATATCCTTGATTAAATACGATTAAAATCTCAATCTAAGCTTTTAGAATTGAAATGAAGTATAATTTCCTCTCCCTTAATTATAGCAAAACAACTTTTTCAACCCCTGCAACCTCACGAATTGAAAGTTTTGTTTTCTATAATTAACATTGCTAACTTGCAACCTTTGTCATAATTATCATGCTCCCACTAACATGATGATTATTAGTATAACACTTATGCTCCCACTAGCTTTGACATGTACTCAGAAATCAGCTGACTTTCTTACCAAAGTTCAGATTTCTGATACTAGATTGTTTTGATAAAACTTTATCAAAATCATACACCTCTCTTAGATAGCTCACATGTGTGTCTAAACAATTTTAGAACTATGAAAAGGGATGCCGTAATCATAGTATCAATTGTTTAGACCTTTGCCACTTCTCACAAGTCCATGTTAGTGTGCCGGTAAACCACACACGCTCCACTAACGACTTTGAGAATGCAAATATCACAATTGCTATCTAGCTAAAATCTACTTAGTGAAAGTGTTTCCTCACCATCATTTTCATGAATCGGAGAGAAACCTTATGACACTTATATTTAATAGTGTATGTGTTCTTATCCATGTGAATTTGTCAAAACCATAATCACAAGACAAGGTTAGTGACAAATCCAAACTCATATTGATTAAACTTGTGCAATCTTAAATTCTTGCCATTTGGCAGCTCAGGTGCCTGCCATTGCTTCCAAGTAGTTGTGCAACCAATTGAGAACTCTCAGAACTCCTATGCAAAGCCAACTTGAATAGGCACAAAAATTTCAACACGATAGGTTATAAACCTCAAGTCGTGTGCTAGTGTAGGACTTTAGGTTTTATTCTTGATTAAGTCTTGAAACTTTCAAGAGCTTTAAGACTCCCGCTGTCCTCTTGACATATAAGACTCCCTTGTCAAATATTCAAGAGATAGTGCGGATTCTTTATCAAGACTAACACTTTACACAATTGGCCTAAGTTGGTCTCTGTTTTATCCAAAACATCACAACTTACCAATTTCAAATGTACAAGAGTAGATAACCTTTTACTCTTACATTTGACTAGTGTTAACAAACCCTCTTTAAGATATGTCACTCAAGTTACAATCTTGGAGTATGACTCTAAGAATTGTTTTGGAACGAAGTATGACTCATCTTTTTGATTTAACCATTTCAACAATTCATGACTCCTCTTCTTAGTCATAAGAATGCACTAAGATGACTTTAGAGGACCAATTGTGATATGGTATCTTAATCATTAAGATGATCATAAACATGATACTAAAGTACTCTCCCATCTTTTCAGATTTGAGAAACTTTTATCTTTCTGCCATTCTTTGATTCTTCTTATTCGTTCTGTCTCACATTGAAACTCCTCCAATGCTACAGACTTATACTTAAACTTATAAGTATAATCATATTTACTGAACTTAAGTAAATCATGACGAATAGTCTTCTTGATCTTTTGTGGTGGACTTGACCAGTGCACAAGAATGTGTACTCGATCCCTTAGTCCTTTCCTTATTCACATAAGGAATTAGTCTTAATTTTCCAAGCTGAAAGTTCTCATTCATCATACTATACAACTTGCATGATTCCAAGTTTCGGTCCAATTGAACCTTGGGTGATGAGAATCTTTCCTTATTTGGTAATATTAGACACTACCACAACCGAAATAATCAAATCCATTTTTCCAATATTGCTATCAATGGAATCTTATAAGCAACAACTTTTCACAAATGCCATTGTAAGGATACTTAAAATAAATAAAATCAAAACCTTTTTCTTTTATTTTAAAACTTTGCGGAAAAACTTATCCTTACAATCCATATGAAAACCTTGTTGTTATCTATTCCTAAGCAATATAAATATCATAACTCTTAAGTAATAGCCCAAAATTCTGATCACCGAACCATGCGATTGAAATCCATCTTCGCGATCAGAATCAGCATGTACTTAATAGAGTTAGACAATGGACTTTACCTGAAGTAGAGCCAAACTTATTGACTTTAACATCCTTAGGTAAATTTGGCAGCTTCGTAACCAATGCCCCTTCCTTTGGCAATAGTTACCTATGGACCCTTGATAATGGGACTATCTCAGACTTCGCCTCTCTCTTTACCATTGGGTCAACCGAGTTGACTATGGCCGATCCCTTTCCATTGGGAAGAGAGAGCTTTACTGGATATCCAATGTCATCATTGTCAATGTCCATAGCGTTTTAGGAAGTTGATCTTAGCAAATAGATAAGATCATTAAGGGTCTTGTCTTAGTCTGTTTCATAGGATTCCCAAAAGAACTCACTATGTGACTTAGAAAGTAGTTGAGCCACCAACTTTCTCAAGACTTTGACACCCAACTCTCCCGGCTTGTCAATATGTGACTACATCTCCAAGATGTGATCACACCTAGACCTTGCCTTGCCAATAGGGCTTGAGTGACCTTAAACTTTTTAGGAACTTGTGGGTTAGGGAGAATAATTGGAGGAGGTGACAGAAGTATGATATCCATAGGACATCATCTTCATTTAGGAAAGCTTGTTTCAAGAGATTTGGGAAGATCATAAATGTCTAGACCAGACATCTTTTTGGGAGATATTCAAGATAGTTGATTTAAAGTCCTTAATATGACACCCAATATGAAATATTAAGGCTAGGACCCAACAAACTATTTTATAACTTAGAAGAGGGATGCCGTAATCCAAGCTATAAAATATTTGAAGGTAGGTGAATGACGATTCACCAATTTCCACCATGAAAAACGAAATAATTTATTAGGTTTTAATTGGATTTGAAAGTCCTAGATCTTTGAGATTCATTGAACTGTTCAAAGGCATGTTTCAATCTCGTGTGTGCCCTTCAGGTTTTGTGACTGGGATGCCGAGGATCACAAAACAAGGTGTGAATAACCATGCAAATATACTTGGTACCCTTAATATTTACCCCTTAATCCATGTGCCGGTTAACCACACACGCTCCACCGATACTATGATAAATATTAAGTTACCCTTTGCCTACCTTGTTAAGTCCAGGTTAGTGTGCCGGTTAACCACACACGCTCCACTAACGACTTAAGCAAAGTGCAAAGTGTAATTTCATGGGTTAGCACCAAATTCACATTTTCCTAAGTAACTAAGATTGGGTATTAATAAGAGTTTAGTTACTTAGTATTTATCATTAATACTTTTAATGAAAGGAGAATTATAGTCCTTGTCCTACCCGTTCGGCTAACGACCCTCCACCAGTCAAGGAAGCGGTGGGTGAGAGTGGACACCCATTAAACTGCCATTTTATAGGCAGTAACCTTATACCCCCCTTATAGACCGGCTTCGTGAATGAGGCCTACTAACGGTAAGACTGACTTTACTCTTATACATATATATAAATATTATTAACTTATAATATTATAAAGTATAAGGGTTGAATTTTAACTTTTAAAATTCTAAGGGCTAACTTGGAATTAAACTATTCATAAGTGAAAACTTTTCAAATTCCAAAACTTGAGGGCAAGTTTTGAAACTATTCAAAACTAATTAATTCAATAACTTATGAGTTTAAAGTAGTTTTAATTAAAAAAAAAAACTCTTCAAGTTCCATAACTTGAGGACAAGTTATGGAAGACTTTAAACTAATTAATAAAAAAAAATAACTTTTTTTTATTGTAACTTATGGAACTAATTAAGGTTACACTTTTTTTTTTTAATTTAATGAAGAGACTCTTGAACCTCCATAACTTGAGGACAAGTTATGGAGTCATAAAACCATTTAATTAGAACTAGACTCTTCATTTTGTAACCTTTGCCAACTTTTATGAGTTTTATGATTCTTAAATGTTACTTTTCATATAACTTGAGGACAAGTTACAAAAACACACTTTGGAATCAACTCTTAGATTAAAATGGATTGAAAACAACTATTTCACACAACTTTTCTATTAATCTAAGAACCTCATAAGAACAAGATAATTCAAATCATCAATCTTCAAGAAATTAACATGAACATACAAACTAATACAAATCTTGAAATTATGACAATTATCTTAGAAATTGGATTAGCATGAACATTACCACATCAAAAACAAGTTTATAAGTCCAAAAATATCTTAGGGTAATGTTCCTAGTCCAATTCCAGCCAAAACAATCGAATATATGCATCCAACTCGATTTTTCAGCTACTTTTGCAAGTATAACAAGAAAACAAGCCTAGGCTCTGATACCACTGTTGGGTTATGAGCATTCTAACACTCCTAAGTGTACATGCAACCCTAAATACCTTGGATCTATGTTTTCTCTATTATACATACAATTATGAACATCCAAGGTATTATCCTAATCTAGCATACAAAATAATAAATATAACAAGATAGAATACATACCTCTTTGATGTAGAATGTCTTCATGAAGCTTGAGTGCCTAGTGCCCCAAGTGTGACACCTCAAATGGTTCACACAACACCAAATACACTTGGAATAACTTGAGAGAAACTTGAACACTCCTTGAAATCGTCTAGCCCTCACACACACACATTAGTGCATGATTTCTTGAGCCATGGGATTCTTTTATATGGTGGCTATTAGGGTTACACCATGTAACTCATAACTTTACCCATTCCTTATGCTCCATGGATTTTAACCTCCATGGAGTATCCATGGGTCACCCCATGGACTTAGTCCAACATAAGGAATCTTGGATCACAAGCCCACATATATAAGAATGAATGATTTACACAATCAACCCATATATTTAATTAGTCTCCTTTTGATCACTTAATTAATTCCAAATTAATTCTTGATCAATACTAATTAAATAACCTTATTAATATATTAGAACTTATAATATATTAACCAACCTTAAGTGTTATTTCTCTCATTATAGTCTATCCAAATGCATGATGCCATGCAACCCAAATGGACCTTGCCGGGTCGGGTCAAGTCTTACCAATTATAGTTATGGACTTAGACATTAATCCAACAATTCCGTGGGGATTATCTAGACTGAGATCAGTGGTGAATGAGTATGGGGCTAGAAGGCCTTGATGAACAAGTTTTAGTGGAGCATCCCTTGGAAAGGGAAATCGAGTGAGCTCCGAGGGACTGTGGGTGATATGCCAGTTGGAGTCGCAAGACTCAGGAATGAGTAGGGATGGTGCATTATGGGAGAATACGGTCTGGGCTGGGCGACCGGCCGATAGTGGAGAGGTCACTTTCTGTGACCCGAGTGGTGCTATTTCCGTTTCCTGTGGGAGACGTAAGAGGTGATGAGATTTCGGTTTTTGAGTTTGGGGGTGAGCCCTGTGGGATTGCACGAATGGTGATCTCCAACCAGAGTATATGGCAGTAAGTCTGCCGCGAGGTAAAGGTATAGCTTGAACAGGTCGTCAGTGGGGACTGAGATGGTCAAGGACCAGGATACACCCTAATTGAGTATAGTAGGGCATGTGTTAGTTGTAGCGTCGGACGATCAAGAAGAGTATATCAGGGCGGTGGCCCTTATTGTCTTTGATAGGTATTAAGAGTGGAAATATGGGTATGCTCTTATGATAAGTGATGCGATGGAACGTTGGTTGAGGAGTCGATGATAAGGAGTACGGTAGATCATTACTTCCAGACTAAGAGTCAGGGTTAATACCGGACGGTTGGGGAGGTCTGGTGATGGAATGGTGTGAGATTCTGAATGACTAAAGGCAGTAATGGTAGGAAGTTCTGAGGATTTCATCTGAGTTTCGGGGCATTGGAGTTGCTCGATCTCTGTCAAGAGATCATCGAGCGTTGTGTAGCACCTTCCAGGAGTCGGTGCGATGTTGACGGTGAAAACAGTATGTGGGATAGATTGCTGGTGCACCGATTGGGGTTGGTTCGAATCCTAAGTGGGGGAGAACCGGGTATTTTATTGAAGGGATTAGATATTCGATCGAGAACGGTTAGAGATCTGGATACGGAGAGATCGGCAGTGCGAACTCATAAGCCCCGGGTTGTTGGCGATTGAGGCGAGGTGCAGAGCGAGATGATGCATGTGTTATGTTTGAAAAGGATGAGTGCCTCCACGGCAAGTGGCCGTTGATCGGAGACCTTGGGGTGAATGGAAATTCTTCAAGGTCATAATGGTGAATTCGAGATGGTTGGCTCGTAGGGTGAGTTCGGCGGTTGAGAAATTCTGGTTAAACGATGGGGCTGTTATTCAGCTTGGAAAGGGCAGAAGTTGATTAGACAACCAATTCCAGGTTGTGGAACAGGAAGATCAGTGGATGAGACGAGACGTCGTGAGGTCCCATGTGGTGTATCGAGGTATCCGAATTTAATGCATTGAATTTCGGATAATTTTGAGTCTTGAGTGGAGACGGCAAGTGGTGGGTCAAGTATCGATGATTCCAGTGAGAGCCCTTTCAGTTAATGGCAGCAAGTGAGAGTGTCCGAGAATATGGATTGCAGCAGAGTAGGGTGTTTTGTTATGACGATTGCCGCCAGACATAGTGATGCATAATTTGGGTAAGTGCATGCACCTATCTATGTTTGACCCGCGGATTGTGAGCTAGTAAGAGGTTGTTGTGATGCTACGGGAAGCCGTAGTACTCACAAGTCAGAGGTTGTTGTGATGCTACGGGAAGCCATAGTACTCACGAGTCAGAGGTTGTTGTGATGCTACGGGAAGCCGTAGTACTCACAAGTCAGAGGTTGTTGTGATGCTACGGGAAGCCGTAGTACTCACTAGTTAGAGGTTTTTGTGATGCTACGGGAAGCCGTAGTACTCACTAGTCAGAGGTTGTTGTGATGCTACGGGAAGCCGTAGTACTCACAAGTCATAGGTTGTTGTGATGCTACGGGAAGCCGTAGTACTCACTAGTCAGAGGTTGTTGTGATGCTACGAGAAGCCGTAGTACTCACTAGTCAGAGGTTGTTGTGATGCTACGGGAAGCCGTAGTACTCACCAGTCAGTTAGAGGTTGTGGTGATACTGCGGGAAGCCGTAGTACTCACCGGTTAGTGAGAGGTCGAGGTGGTGTTATGGGAAGACGTAGCACACACTAGTTAGCGAGAAGTTGCTATGGTAAAGTACTCTTTGATCAGAGCATGACGCAGAGAGTTTTGGGCATAGGGTGGCCCTGATTGGTGAGTTTTTGGAAACCTGGTGGTCGGACCAGGGGCGAGATCGGGGTCTCCTCAATCTTAGGGGATCATTATGTTATGAGTAAGGTGTGGTCATTGCAATCCGAAAGAATGGGATAAGTGAAGTACGCATGAGTTACGATAAATGAGTTCTGAGTTGAGTGCTTCGTTGGGACGAGTGGTTCCAACTTTGGGTCGGACCAAACCCTCGAGTTGAGTTTGGCTCTGGTGGTGCGTTGAATAGGTGAGATGAGATTCTGGACTCTAAAGTGGGTTCCATGTTGAGGAGTATTGTTTGTCATCTGATGTCTTAGACCTGTGTGGGTCAGTACTCGGGTACGGGAGGTACCGCAAGTTGCATGGATCGATGAGTAACAGATGACAGAGGTCGGGGTTGAGTCGATCTCCAGTTGGGGAGGTGGCATTCGCTTAGGGTTAAGCGAACTTCGTTATTCGTGTGTCACCTTGGGCCGATGTGATTGTAGTAAGAAGGAAACCATGGAGACGGTTGGGATAATGCAACGGATGACCCTGGAGGTTCAACTGTTGGGTCGAGATCAGATCTAGTACTCAGTGTTAAAAAGGGAAACGAGGGATGCAGCCGAGGCTTATGATTTTAGATGTCTGAGGACTTCTGAGCGAGCATGATTCTCTTGTGTCAGAGAACAGGATGTTGAAAGTTTATTGTTCGGATGGATTCTGTTAGTAGTTCAGTGGATGAGCCCTGGTGGGATGTAAACCCTTTCGTTCCTTGGGGCGTGATTCAGACTATTTTGGTATGTTGGTATGAGCGATCGCTAGACGATTGTCGGATTTTGTTTTGTGAGAATCAGAGGAACAATGAGTTATCAGGGTTTGATGTTCGAAGAGCGAAATCATGATGATAGCGTGAGTGGAGGGTTTGGCGGTAGGCCAGGCCACTAGAGTTTCTCGATTCTGGGAAGGTCAGAAGGGGGTATTTTAGCGACAGAGGGGCCGATTTTGTTCCAAATTTGGAGTTCCTGGTCGGATCCAGGTATTCATGAAGAAAGATATCGTTTTGGTGGGAGGACCTCTCAGTGGTGCTTTTCGAGTGTTTGGTTTCTATCTATGTGGTTGAGGAGCGATTTCGAGGACGAAATCTAATTTAAGTGAGGGAGAATTATAACATCCGGATTTCCAGGTATGCTATAAAGTTCATTTATCTTGAGTTTTATGGAGGGACTCGGCGAGTAGACGCTCAGACTCGCCGAGTAGGAGCGCGCATTTCTCGTCTGATTTAATGAAGGACTCGACGAGTCGATGCGTGGACTCGGCGAGTCCGCGCTGTAATTTAAAACCCTAACTCTCGGGGTCTGTGCCCTATGTAAAGGCCTTTATAGCCTCCATTTGCGGCCACTTCATCCCAGAGAAACCCTAGAGAGAGCAGTGGGAGAGTTGAGAGCAAGAAGAGGCTAATACATCACTTTTGGTGTAGTTTTGCTAGAAGGAAGAAGGAAACACCCATCTAGAGCGTGAAGGGGGCTTGGATCTGGGCTAATCATCTTGAGAATTCATCTTTGGAGGTATAATCCTTTCTATTTCATGTTGATATGATAGATTTCATGATTTTAGGGTTTTTACCTCCATTTTATGTAAGATCTAGTAAGTATGAGGTCCCCTTTGTGTTAATAGCATCAGATCTGGACCATTAGAGGTCCATAGAGTCACTATACCTCAGCTTTATGCAAGCAAATGAGAGATTGGGGACTAGGTTGCCATTTTTAGAGTTATTTCTCCATTTGTGACTTGTTGTGGGTTACATGCACGTAAAGGTTGCACCTTTACGTGACATTTGAACACTTAAAGGGTAGATCTGATAGTTAGGGAAGCAGATCTAACCTTAGAAGGTCATTTGAGTAAGAACATGGAAGCAACTCGCCGAGTCCATAAGTGGACTCGACGAGTCGGGTCAGGGTTGCCCCGCGTTTCGTGACAGGTGTAACTCGTCGAGTGGGACGATGACTCGACGAGCCAAGAGAGGCTGAAAGGATTCAGAGGACCCGGTTGGACTCATCGAGTCTCCCTTGTGCACTCGACGAGTCGGGTCAAAGTTTGACCGTTTACTTTCGTTGACTTTAGGGTTCTGGTCAAGACTGATTCAAGAGAGTTTAGGGAAGGGTAGAATGGCCTTCTACCAAATCTGTAGAGATGAGGCTATGAGAGAATATTGATCGGGAATGTTATTTGAATAATAGGAGGAGGCTAGGTCGGGACGTTGAGCATGAGAGTTTATCCGACTTCATTGAGGTGAGTCTTCTCACTATACTGTACCTGGAAGGGTATCTATGTGTGACCGGAAGGTCTTGTATGCTATGAGATGTATGTACTATATGCGGTTATGTGATATGTATGTGCTATGTATGCTATGTATGGTATGGACCAGAAGGTCAAGATGATATGGACCGGAAGGTCAAGATGACATGGACCGGAAGGTCAAGAGGTTACGGACCGGAAGGTCGATACGAGAAGGACCGGAAGGTCTACCGGGATTCGGGACGGAAGTCTCCTGAGACACATGGATCGGAAGATCCTACAGAGTTACGGCCTGGAAAGGCGTATGTGTTGTATGTGGTATCTTGGGGAACTCACTAAGCATTTATGCTTACAGTTGTTATGTTATGTGTTTCAGGTACTAGTGATGATCGCGGGAAGGCGCCGACATGATCCGTACACACTTATGGAGTTTATGTTATTGAGATTCTGGGACATGTTTTGTTATGACACAGTGGATACATTATGTTTTGTGATTATCGTGTGATTGAAAGTATGTTTTAAAAATGAAAAATTATTTTGAAAATTTACGTTGTTACACTTTCAAAAACTAAACTTTTGAACTTAGAAAAAGTATTATTTTCATATGGAGTCAAAACCAGTGAACTCACCAACTTTATGTTGACGTATTTCAAAATGCATGTGTTTTC
The DNA here is from genome assembly GCF_052849685.1 of Lactuca virosa. Lineage (NCBI taxonomy): Eukaryota > Viridiplantae > Streptophyta > Magnoliopsida > Asterales > Asteraceae > Lactuca > Lactuca virosa. The sequence goes on from NC_136429.1 coordinate 309,950,159, forward strand.
AGGAACTTGAAAAGATGGTATGTATTCAAACAGGAGAAGGTTTACTATTATCTTTCTGTTCATTAAGAAGTATGCCATAGTCGGATATTATGTAATAAATACTAGGAAAACAATAATGTAACTTTCAATTATCAATAAAGGTATGTATTTTCTTTAGTACTGTTCAATGTATGTTATATAACTATGATATGAAGAATGACGTTACACCACCCGGTGTTTCCGCCGACGGCCGGGGTGTGACATATTGGTATTAGAGCTATTAACTATAGTGAACTAGTACTTTCTTAGGAAAGCACGTTTATAGTTTAGGGCTTACTCTATTAGGTTTAGGTATATCCCTTAGCCTACAATAAAAAGTATTATTAATTATTCTACTGAAGGACTACTTACGGGAGCGGTGACAGGATAGACATGTCGATTTGGGTTGTTGGATTTCAGAACGACTATATGCTAAAATGATCCTGCTCTTTCGACTGTCCTGACTGGCCGGAGCCTTATCAGATAGACCTGACGTAACAAACAATAATTAAAGCGTGAATACAATAAATAAGAATATAGAGTCATATATAAAGACTCAGACCCGTGATGAGAATACACCTTAACACCCGGAATGTTTTTGATCTCAAGGATTTAGATCAAATATTCCAACTAAAGTTTATATGTGCGTAGATCCTATCACAACTAGGTGTAGGTGCGCAACTACATTTTATTATGATCAGATCATATGAACTATTTAATTTGGGAGTAATATTTGATAGACTAAACACTTGGTGATCCAAAATGTATAGGAATTCGACATGGCACATTCACGAGAATGGATAATCATCGAGGATACGGATGAAGAAGAAGAAGTTTCATTCCCCATGTTGGTAGGCGATCCTTACTACCCTATAAATCCAACTACCTTTCATCCAATACCTTATGACGATGGAGCACCTTTACCTTCTAACGAATGGGAAGAGAGTGAACCAATGGAAGAAAGCGAGCCAATGGAGGAGACAAAATCAGTGGCATCATCTTTACCACCAATGAACACTCTTTACCGTCAAGTTAGAGGAGGAGCAAAGATGAAGCGCACGACTTGTAAATCCATACCGATATGGCAAAAGATTAAGAAGAATCAGAAGGCGTCATCTTTAGGGACTCATAAAGTTCAAGATGAACCTGCACGGATAGCACAAACCGTTGATAGGTGGGTGGCAGAAGAAAGAGCTGCTAGGATGTATGAGACTGGTCAGTCATCTCAACCACATCCCCCACAATCTTCTGAAGTTAACACTTTATCTCAATTGTTTGAGAAAAGTGTGAGAATTGAAGATAAGATGGAAATTGCCGAAGGAAGGGCTACTCATCTCTCCGGAAGAGTGCGAAGGCTAGAAGGACAGAGGATGTGAGATCAAGCATCAGTGATGGATGTCCATCATCGTATAAATTTCGCTTATAACGACATGATTACTCACGATGCAAGGCTTGCAGAGTTAGAGCTCTACAATCAAACCTCAAGAAATGAGGAGCGCACAGGAGGTGTTGAGTAGAGAACTCAAGCATTTGAGGAGCATGTGATTCATGTCACTGACGTGCTGGGTCGTCACCTAGGTTACTGGTAGATAAACTAGAACTAGTGGTTGTGTAAATAGAGAAAATCCGACTAGTTAAGGCAAGAAGAGTAAAGTTTATAGCAAGGATGTAGAAAACCTTGCAAATTTTGCAATGTTTATAGAAACTTTTCTCTTATAATCCTAAATAAACTGATGTAACCACTGGTGATAATATGAAGCATATATTATAGTAATCATTGTGTCATCCATTATGTTTTACACTTTAAAGAATAATTGAAGTATTTAGTACTCGTGTATTAAATGACTAATAAAACTTATAAAATTCTTATTATTTATAATAGGAAACTAAACAAAATGCCTAGAAGAAGTAGTGCTCGGCTAAACCTTAACCAACAAACAGCACCACAACAACCACCACCAGAACCAAACCCCCCAATAAGTACAGCAGAACTTGAAGAAATCATAGCTCAAAGAATTGTTGCTGCTCTATCTAATGTCACAAGAGGTGGAGTTAGAAATGAAGGCAATGTAGGGACCGCTAGAACGTGTACCTACAAAGACTTTATGAATTGCAGGCCAAAGAGCTTTCATGGAAACGAAGGGGTTGTTAATTTGACTAGGTGGATAGAAAAGGCAGAGTCCGTCTTTCAAATAAGCTTCTGTCCAGACGATTGTAAAGTATGATTTGCAGCATGTACTTTCGCTGATGCAGCACTTACATGGTGGAACAGCCATATGAATACAATGGGAATTGATACCGCAAATTCCATGAAATAGGAAGAGCTAAAAATGATTCTAGTAGAAGAGTATTGTACTAGGGAGGAAATACATAAGTTGGAACAAGAATTATGGACCCTAACCATGAAGGGTTCAGAGATAAAGGCTTATACTGCTAGATTTAATGATCTTGCAGTAATGTGTCCAACACTTGTAACCCCTGAATATAAGAAGATTGAGCGATATATCTGGGGTTTCGCATCACAAATCAAAGGCATGGTGATCGCATCAAAGCCTACAACCAATGACAGCACCAAGAGAATAGCTCATCAGGTAACCCTCACAGAGATCCAAGGAACAGTAGTGGTCTCAAAAGCTAAGTCTCCCAAATCTGGAACAAACAAGCGCAAGTTTAATGGGAAGAATCCCAGAAAATCATCTGAGAAAAGACAAGAAGTGGCAACCAATTATGCAGCCACGACGGCAGAAACCCCTCAACCAAAGTCTGCATGGTGCAACCAGTGCAACCGTCATCATCCAGGTGACTGTTTTGTCTGCACGAAGTGCAAGAAAAAGGGGCATACTGCTAGTTACTGCAGGAGCACAACACCTGCAACAGTCAATCAGCAAACAAATACTGGAACATGTCTTGGTGAAGAAAGAAAGTGTTATGAGTGTGGAGAGGTTGGACACATCAAGAAAGAATGTCCAAAGTCAAGGAGTCAAGGAGGCATAGGGCGTGGCAGGGCATTTGTGATCGGAAGCAGAGAGGCTATCCAGGACCCTTCGGTTGTATCTGGTCCGTTCCTCATAGATAATTTATATGCTACCATACTCTTCGACTCTGGAGCAGATAGAAGTTTTATAACTCCGATGTGTAGAAAATTGTTAAGTCACGAGTCTAGCAAATTAAAAGAAATCTATGAAGTAGAAATCGCTAACGGTTAAACCGAGAAAACACATGAAATCCTAGAAAACTGTCTATTAACTCTTAATAACTACCTTTTTCACTTCAACCTCATGCCAATGCCTATCGGTAGTTTTGATGTCATAATTGGCATGGATTGGTTATCTTCACACCGCGCGCGAAATTCTATGTTATGAGAAAGCTATATGATTACCCTAACCGAACGGTGAAGCCCTAATTATCTATGGTGATAAATCGGGGAAAAACCTCAAAGTCATTTCTTGTATCAAGACCCAGAAATATCTACACAAGAAATGTAGCGCATTCTTAGCCCACATTGTAGATAAGAAAAGAAAGACAAAAGAAATCAAGGACATACCTCAAGTATGTGATTTCCCTGACGTATTTCCTGAGGATCTACCTGGAATACCACCCGTACGACAAGTCGAGTTTCGAATCAACTTAATTCCAGGAGCAGCACCAGTAGCGAAATCTCCTTATCGGTTGGCTCCATCCGAAATGCAAGAATTATCTAGCCAACTACAAGAACTTTTTGACAAAGGCTTTATAAGGCCAAGTTTTTCACCTTGGGGAGCACCAATCTTGTTTGTCAAGAAGAAGGATGGATCCTTTCGAATGTGTATTGATTATCGGGAGCTGAACAAGCTAACGATCAAAAATCGTTATCCGCTTCCAAGAATTGATGATCTATTCGATCAACTGCAAGGATCCAGCTACTACTCAAAGATAGATCTTAGATCAGGATACCATCAACTCTGAGTACAAGAAGACGACATTCCAAAAACAGCATTTAGAACTCGTTATGGTCATTATGAGTTCTTAGTTATGTCTTTTGGATTAACCAACGCCCCAACAATGTTTATGGATCTCATGAATCGTGTTTGCAAACCATACTTGGATAAATTTGTGATCGTATTTATCGATGATATATTGATATATTCACGAACCAAGGAAGAACATGGTCAACACTTGCAAATAATTTTGGAACTACTAAGAAAAGAAAAGTTGTACGCCAAATTCTCCAAATGTGAGTTTTGGATTAGAGAAGTACAATTTTTAGGTCATGTAGTTAGCAATGAAGGAATTCATGTTGACCCATCCAAGGTTGAAGCAATCAGGAATTGGGAAGCACCAAAGACGCCAACAGAAGTGCGTCAATTCCTAGGACTTGCTGGCTATTACCGCAGATTCATAGAGAATTTCTCCAAAATAGCCAAGCCGCTTACAACACTAACCCAGAAGGATATGAAGTTCAACTGGGAAGACAAACAAGAAGCTGCTTTTTAGAAACTGAAGCAAATGTTGTGTAGTGCACCAATCCTATCCCTTCCAGAGGGGACAGAAGATTTCGTCGTATACTGCGACGCATCAAATCAAAGATTGTGTAACGCCCGCCTTTCCAGGCTAGGCATTAATGTTGATGTAGTAGTCTAGGTTAACCTTTGTAACTCATTTTGAGGTAATAAAGATGAATTATTTGAGTATTATGTGATTTATGTGAATTGTCTGCTTATTTAATTGTTTATAGAGATATAATTAAATAAAGGATAAAATAAGCGTCAAAATTAAAGTGTGAGATAAACCCGATATCTTTACATAAAGTTGTAGTGGTCGAAACAAAGATTCCGGAGATATAAAGAATGCCGAAATCCGAGTTATAACGAAGAAGTTATGATTTGTCGAAGTTTCGCGACAGAACCGACACGACGCTGAGTGACTTAAAATGTGAATTTACGTTAGGGCGATATTTAGCCTTAGTGACCTAAACGAATGTTGTAGAGTTCGTTAAACCGAGAGTGTGCATAAAAAGAACGTCCAAATCTAACTTCGTATGAGGAAGTTATGATTTTTCTAAGTTTCAGCTTAGCAGTATGCAACCCGAAGTTCGATTTCGAGATCGAGTGATTTCTAGCCGAAACAATCTAAACGAGAATCGAAGATCTCATTGATAGTAGTCCAACGGTAAAAAGAGAGACGAAAACGGACGTCGATGAAGAAGTTATGAATTTCTAACGGAGTTTTCCTGTCCCGGCCTACTAAAAATAATATATTAAAAATGTATTAATTATAAAGTCAAAATTAGCCAACGGAGTCTAAACAAGAGTTATAGAGTATAATCTCACATACGCGTGCATATAAAGAACGTCGAAATCGGAGCTCATATGCGAAAGATATGAATTTATGAAGTTCGGAACACAAAAATCGAGGTTGTGTCAGAACTCACGACGTGAGCACAGATTTTTAGCCCTATAAATAGAAGTTGAAGGCCAGCCGTTTAGGGTTGCTACTTTCTCACTCTCTCACTCCCGATACTCTCTCTAAGCCCTATTTTAACCCCCCGAAGCCCCGGTATAATCCCGAGACCCGAAGCAAGTCGCGAAGCCCGAAGATCCCGAGAAGAAAAGAGTTTCCGATCCGAAGCTCTGCCCGCGAGAAGTTCCGGTGTGTGGAGATATCCCGGATTCATCGAAGAGTTACTACTTGAAGAGCCGTAGTGCTGTCCGATAATCGTCTTATCAAGTGAGTGTGTAGTTACCTTCTTCTAACACATAAATACGAAGTATTTACTATGAAATACATGATACGTGTTTATATATTGTTGTTTATTTGAAGTGAGTGTATAATCCTTTCTTCTATCTCATAAATACAACCACTCTCTATAAAAATACGTGCTATGTGTAGTTGTGTTGTTTGTTTAATTGAAATGATGTTAAATGAATGTTTTATACATGTTTATAATGGTTTAAAATGTATATATATATATATATATATATATATATATATATATATATATATATATATTATCTACATATATGATGGGTATAACATGGGTAGATGCATTAAGTTGATGTGTGATAAAAATGATGAGAGATCTCGTCGTTGTTTATGATACTGTCATCTAGCGGAGTTTAGATGACGACCACAGACTTTTCTAGACAGTCTTGTGGAACGCTAGCAGGCTCGCCACCTGTAGGTGTTTGTGGACTTGGTTTTCAATTGTATACTCCATTCCCCTCATGGTTGCCTTATCTGACATATATTGCTGGGAAACCCCCGAAGCATGTGTTGTCGCCCCAATGAAATATTCTTAGACTAGGTCCCTTGTGAAAGGTGTTTAGGGACGTAAAGTGAGAATAACGGGAATGGGTAATTGGGTTATTGTTGGTTGATGAAATTAAATTAATTATTTATTGTGGGTTGAAAACCCTATATGCTCACCAGGCTCCCAAGCCTGACCCACTCAGTTTTCTTTGTATAACAGGAAGTGACACCAGAGCATAAGTTGGATGATTTGTCAGGATATTTTGTATTATAGACATGTTGTTGTAAATAACTGTTGTAAGGTATGTATTGTACTTTTTATGCTTTTGGTCTGTATCGAAACATTTCATCCCGAGTTTTGTTATATAATGAAAATACATTCCTGTAAGAAATGCTTTGGTAAATCTTATTTTTATCATATTTTGTTTTGGGAACAAATTCCACAACTCTTTTAATCAAAGGATTACTCTGAAATTATTTTAAAAGCATAAATTAAACCGGTCTTTTCTGGCCGTGATTTTGGGGATGTCACAGTTGGTATCAGAGCATTAGTTTAAGCGAACTAGGAATTTGTAGGATTTCTAGACTTAAACTTAGAATGCTAAGTCATGATTGAGAGATGTGTGTCTGTTATATTTTAGCCACGAGCACTAGTATATATTAGGAAAGCTGCCTAATATGCTTTTATGTGCTAAATGTTATATGTTGCCATATATGATATTATTTGTTCTGATCTATGGTCTGTTCCCGACCGGATTGGGAAACCTTATGTGTTTAGGATTCTAAGCGTTTGGCTACGATATTAGAACTAGCATGTAAACGTTTCAGAGTGATATGGAGAATTGTAATATCTACCGTGAATGAAGATCTAAATTCACCTTATTCGGTGTATAGATCAAGAATGGCAAGAACTAGAAGCGGAGCTGGAAACGTAGATGAGAACAGCAATCAACCACCAGTGATTGAGCAAATACCTATTGTAGCAGCAGCACCGAAGCCAATAATAGTGGCTGGTGTGCAATTGATGATTCAGACGATGTTGGATCGTTAAATGGAGGAGATGAGGCATTTGCTTCAACAGAATCGTGAAGAACTGTCAATTCAAGTGGAAGAACCTGAATTGAATGAAGGGCACTCAGAAGGAGGAAACTTCAGTGGGACTGTTGGTCAAGCCAACCCACCGATAGTTAGGGAAAACAACCAAGATGGAGGAAATGATGGAATGGGATGCAAGTACAAGGAATTTCTGACTTGGAAACCATCGACCTTCACTGGAAAGGAGGATCCGATCGGAGTCATGGATTGGATCTCGGAGATGGAGCTAGCCTTCATGACGTGTGGTTGCAGAGGCAAGTTGCAGACTACCTTTGCAGTGCATCAGTTCAGAGGTGGAGCTGTTCGTTGGTGGAACACCCTAGGGAAGACCCTAAGCCCTAATGAGCCACTACAATTGACTTGGGCAGAATTCTTGGTGCAGTTCAAGCGTAAGTTCTGCTCGGCTCAAAATCTGCTAGAGTGGGAGAACAACTTTCTGATATTGACGAAAGACAGCATGCCAGGGCACTATTCCAGCAAGTGCACGACCAACAAAAGGGTGTGATATGGATGCCACGAGGAAGGGAATATTTTGAAGGATTGCCCGAAGAAGGAGGGTGTAGCAAAACCCAACATTCCACCAAAGCCGAAGGCGAGAGCCTTTCAGATGACACTTGAGGCTGCGAAAGAAGAAGCTGATGTCGCTTCAGGTACCTTTCTCGTAAACGAATTGCCTGCTCAAATTTTGTTTGATTCTGGAGCCAATTACTCCTTTATTTCGCAAGAATTTGGTAGAAAGCTAGCTTTGCCTGTTGATAGACTAGATAAAGCTTTATTAGTCGAAGTTGCTAGTGGCAAGTTTGTACCTGTTAGCCATCGCATGAAAAACATCTTCATTGACTTGAATGGTAATAAGTTCCACGAGGAATTATTGCCTATAAAACTAAATGGTTTTGACATCATGCTGGGAATGGATTGGATAAGCGCCAATGATGCCGAAATATTGTGCAGAAAGAAGATAGTAAAAGTAAACCCGCCAGGGAAAGAGTCATTTATGGTGTATGTGGATAAACGCAGAGTGAACTCTGGAATCATTTCCCTAATGGAAGCGAGAAAGTGTTTGGCCAAGGGATGTACATCATATCTAGCATTCGTAATTGATGCTAAGAAGGAAAAGAAGGAGATGCAGAGTATTCCAGTGGTGTGTGATTATCCGGAAGTATTTCCCGAAGATCTTCCTGGATTACCGCCTGATAGACAAGTGGAGTTCAGAATAGACTTGTTACCAGGAACCACGCCAATAGCAAAAGCACCGTACCGATTAGCACCAACGGAGATGAAGGAGCTGATGATGCAACTTCAGGAGTTATTGGACAAAGGTTTCATTAGACCTAGTTCATCACCCTGGGGAGCTCCGGTGCTATTCGTAAAGAAAAAAGGACGGGAGCATGAGAATGTGTATTGATTACAGAGAGCTAAATAAGGCAACGATAAAGAATAGATATCCATTGCCAAGGATTGATGACCTGTTCGATCAGCTACAAGGCTCAACTTATTTTTCAAAGATCGATCTAAGGTCAGGATATCATCAGTTGAAAGTAAGAGAGCAGGATATAGAGAAGACTGCATTCAAAACGCGATATGGACACTATGAGTTCTTGGTTATGTCGTTTGGACTAACCAATGCTCCAGCAACATTCATGGATTTGATGAATAGGGTTTGTAATCCGTTCCTTGATAAATCTGTGATAGTGTTCATAGATGACATTCTGATTTACTCGAAAAGCCAAGAGGAGCATGGCAGACACTTGTGAGAAGTGTTAGAAGTTTTGAAGAAGGAGAAGCTGTATGCAAAGTTCTCAATATGTGATTTTTGGATTCGAGAAGTCAAATTCTTGGGTCACGTGGTCAACCAAGAAGGGATAATGGTTGATCCAGCAAAGATTGAAGCTGTGATGAAGTGGGAACAACCGAAAAGTCCCACGGAGATACGAAGCGTTTTGGGATTAGTCGGATATTACCGAAGGTTTATCCAAGGCTTTTTATTCGATCGCTACTCCAATAACAAATTTGACCCACAAAGGAGCAACTTATACTTGGAGTGAGAAGCATAAGGAAGCATTCGAGAAGCTAAAGAAGAAGCTGTGTGAAGCACCGATTCTTTCTCTACCCGACGGAGTCGAAGACTTCGCTGTCTATAGCGATGCGTCAGGTGTTGGGTTGGGTTGTGTTTTGACCCAAAGAGAAAAGGTGATAGCATATGCGTCTCGACAGCTGAAGGAGCATGAGAAGAACTACCCCACTCATGATTTGGAGTTGGCAGCGGTAGTTTTCGCTCTAAAGATATGGAGGCATTACCTCTATGGCACAAAGTGCAAACTTTTCACTGATCATAAGAGTCTCCAATATCTCTTTAATCAGAAGGAATTGAATATGAGGCAACGACGCTGGCTAGAGTTACTCAAGGACTACGACTGTGAGATACTTTACCACCCCGGTAAAGCTAATGTTGTCGCTGATGCTCTCAGTCGGAAAGTCAATGTTGAAAGAAAAAGGCCAAGAGCATTGAGAATAGAAGTTGTCTTGACAATTGTGGAGAGTATAAAGAAAGCTCAAGAAGAAGCTTCAGAAAAGAACGACCGAAAGGAGGAACGTTTGGGCAAAACGTTAGTGTTCGGTACAAACAGTCATGGACTGAAGGTATTCCAAGATCGAATTTGGGTACCTAAGACAGGAGGAGTAAGAGATCTTCTAATGGAAGAAGCTCACAAAACCATGTACTCGATTCATCCTGGCAGCACTAAAATGTATAGGGACCTGAAACCCTACTACTGGTGGCCGACGATGAAGCTTGATGTTGCAAAGTATGTAGCCGAGTGTGTAACTTGTGCGAGAGTAAATGCACAACATCAGAAACCATATGGGAGTTTAGAACCTTTACCTGTACCGATGGGTAAATGGGAAGACATTGCTATGGATTTTGTCACTAAACTGCCCCGGACAAAGAACGGTCACGACATGATTTAGGTAGTCGTTGATCGCTTCACTAAGAGTGCGCACTTCATAGCAGCCAATGAGAAATGGTCTATGGAAAAGCTTGCGAATTCTTACGTGAAGGAAATTGTGAGGCGTCACGGTGTTCCGTTAACGATTGTATCGGACCGTGACAGCCGTTTCACCTCAAGGTTTTGGAAAAGTCTACAAGAGGAAATGGGTACCAAGTTGTGTTTAAGTACAACTTACCATCCGCAGACTGATGGTCAGAGCGAAAGAACGATACAAACACTTGAAGATATGTTGAGGGCATGTACCCTGGACTTCCTAGGTAACTGGGACGAACATTTACCTTTGGTAGAATTTTCCTACAATAATAGTTTCCACTCGAGCATAAAGATGGCACCTTATCAAGCTTTGTACGGACAGAAGTGTCGTACGCCGTCTTGTTGGATTGAGGCTGGGGAAAAGCATTTTATGGGACCCGAGATGGTCCATCAAACCGCTGAAAAGCTGAAAATAATCAGGGAAAGAATGTTAGCCGCTCAGGATCGTCAAAAGAGCTATGCTGACAAAAAGCGAAGACCGATGACTTTTGAAGTTGGAGATTCGGTTTTACTTAAAGTATCGCCATGGAAGGGACTTATAAGATTTGGTAAAAGGGGAAAGTTGAGTCCAAGGTTTATTGGACCGTTTAAAGTTCTTTAGAGGATTGGGAACAAAGCTTACAAGCTCGAATTACCCGAAGAACTAAATGGTATTCATAACACTTTCCATGTGTGTTATCTGAGGAAATTCACGGGAGAAGTTCCAGGCTAGACATTAATGTTGATGTAATAGTCTAGGTTAACCTTTTTATCTCATTTTGAGGTAATAAAGATGAATTATTTGAGTATTATGTGATTTATGTGAATTATCTGCTTATTTAATTGTTTATAGAGATATAATTAAATAAAGGATAAAATAAGCGTCAAAATTAAAGTGAGAGATAAACCCGATATCTTTACATAAAGTTGTAGTGGTCGAAATAAGGATTCCGGAGATATAAAGAACGCCGAAATCCGAGTTATAACGAAGAAGTTATGATCTGTCGAAGTTTCGCGACAGAACCGACACGACGCTGAGTGACGTAAAATGTGAATTTACGTTAGAGCGATATTTAGCCTTAGTGATCTAAACGAATGTTGTAGAGTTCGTTAAACCGAGAGCATCCATAAAAAGAACGTCCAAATCTGACTTCGTATGAGGAAGTTATGATTTTTCTAAGTTTCAGCTTAGTAGTATGCAGCCCGAAGCTCGATTTTGAGGTCGAGTGATTTCTAGCCGAAACAATCTAAACGAGAATCGAAGATCTCGTTGATAGTAGTCCAACGGTAAAAAGACAGACGAAAACGGACGTCGGATGAAGAAGTTATGAATTTCTAACGAAGTTTTCCTGTCCCGGCCTACTAAAAATAATATATTAATAATGTATTAATTATAAATTCAAAATTAGCCAACGGAGTCTAAACGATAGTTGTAGAGCATAATCTCACCTACGCGTGCATATAAAGAACGTCGAAAACGGAGCTCGTATGCGAAAGATATGAATTTCTGAAGTTCAGAACACAAAAATCGAGGCTGTGTCAGAACTCACGACGTGAGCACAAATTTTTAGCCCTATAAATAGAAGTTGAAGGACAGCCATTTAGGGTTGCTACTTTCTCACTCTCTCACTCCCGATACTCTCTCTAAGCCCTATTTTAACCCCCCCTAAGCCCCGGTATCATCCCGAGACCCGAAGCAAGTCCCGAAGCCCGAAGATCCCGAGAAGAAAAGAGTTTCCGAGCCCAAGCTCTGCCCGCGAGAAGTTCCGGTGTGTGGAGATATCCCGGATTCATCGAAGAGTTACTACTTGAAGAGCCGTAGTGCTGTCCGATAATCGTCTTATCAAGTGAGTGTGTAGTTACCTTCTTCTAACACATAAATACGAAGTATTTACTATGAAATACATGATACGTGTTTATATACTGTTGCTTATTTGAAGTGAGTGTATAATCCTTTCTTCTATCTCATAAATACAAGTACACTCTATAAAAATACGTGCTATGTGTAGTTGTGTTGTTTGTTTAATTGAAATGATGTTAAATGAATGTTTTATACATGTTTATAATGGTTTATATATATATATATATATATATATATATATATATATATATATATATATATATATATATTATCTACATATATGTTGGGTATAACATGGGTAGATGAATTAAGTTGATGTGTGATAAAAATGATGAGAGATCTCTTCGTTGTTTCTGATTCAGTCATCTAGCAGAGTTTAGATGCCGACCACAAACTTTTCTAGACAGTCCTGTGGAATGCTAGCAGGCTCGCCACCTGTAGGTGTTTGTGAACTTAGTGTTCAATTGTATACTCCATCCCCCTCATGGTTGCCTTATTTGACATATATTGCTTGGAAACCCCCGAAGCATGTGTTGTTGTCCTGATGAAATATTCTTAGACTAGGTCCCTTGTGAAAGGTGTTTAGGGACGTAAAGTGAGAATAACGGGAATGGGTAATTGGGTTATTGTTGGTTGATGAAATTAAATTAATTATTTATTGTGGGTTGAAAACCCTATATGCTCACCAGGCTCCCAAGCCTGACCCACTCAGTTTTCTTTGTATTACAGGAAGTGACACCAGAGCATAAGTTGGATGATTTGTCAGGATATTTTGGATTATAGACCTGTTGTTGTAAATAACTGTTGTAAGGTCTGTATTGTACTGTTTATGCTTTTGGTCTGTATCGGAACATGACATCCCGAGTTTTGTTATATAATGAAAATACGTTTCTGTAAGAAATGCTTTGGTAAATCTTATTTTTATCATCTTTCGTTTTGGGAACAAATTCCGCAACTCTTTTAATCATAGGATTACTCTGAAATTATTTTAAAAGCATAAATTAAACCGGTCTTTTCTGGCAATGATTTTGGGGATGTCACAGATTGGGATGTGTGCTGATGCAAAGATGAAAAGTTATCGCCTACGCATCACGACAACTTAAGGTGCATGAGAATAATTACACTACCCATGATCTTGAATTGGGAGCTGTAGTTTTTGCATTAAAAATCTAGAGACATTACTTATACGGTACTAAGTGTACTATTTTTACCGACCACAAGAGTCTCCATCACATCTTTGACCAAAAAGATCTTAATATGAGACAACGAAGATGGGTCGAATTGTTGAATGATTACGAATTTGAGATTCGTTATCATCCCGGAAAGGAAAATGTGGTAGCAGATGCCTTGAGCCGGAAAGAATATATTAAACCCCGTCGGGTACGAGCATTAACCATAACTATGCATTCAAACTTTGCCGCACAGATTAGAGAAGCTCAACTTGAGGCTCTAAAAGAAGAAAACAGCAAGAACGAAGCTTTGCGAGGAATGGAAAAACAACTTATACAAAAAGATGACGGAACGCGACACTTTATGAACCGAATTTGGACGCCTAAGTTCGGTGGAGTCAGGGACTTGGTCTTAGAAGAGGCCCACAAGTCCAGATATTCCGTGCATCCAGGCTCTGACAAAATGTACTTAGACTTAAAAGTACATTATTGGTGGCCAAACATGAAGGCTGAAATTGCTACTTATGTGAACAAATGCTTGACTTGTTCTAGAGTAAGGGCAGAACATCAAAAGCCTTCAGGTATACTTCAACAACCGGAAATACCGGAATGGAAATGGGAGCAGATTTCGATGGACTTCATCACTAAGATACCCAAAACTCCTAGTGGGTTCGACACTATTTGGGTAATAGTCGATAGATTGACTAAGTCCGCCCATTTCTTACCAATTAAGGAGAACGACAAGATGGAGAAGCTGACTAGAGTTTATCTTAAGGAAATTGTTATATTGCATGGAGTTCCAAGTTCTATTATTTCTGATCGAGATAGTAGATTCACTTCACGATTTTGGCAATCTCTACAAAAATCCTTAGGAACACGTCTAGATATGAGTACAACTTACCATCCACAGACTGATGGTCAGAGTGAGAGAACCATTCAGACTTTAGAAGACATGCTCCGAGCCTGTGTTATTGACTTTGGAAATGCATGGGATACTCATTTACCGTTAATTGAGTTTTCCTACAATAATAGTCATCACACCAGCATCAACGCTGCACCGTTTGAGGCTCTTTATGGATGAAAATGTCGTTCCCCAATATGTTGGGCAGAAATTGGAGATACACAAATGGCCATAGAACGTTACCTTACATACTGGACCAGAAATAATCCACGAGACAACTGAAAAGATCGTGCAAATTAAGGATCGATTAAAGGCTGCACGTGATCGTCAAAAGAGCTATGCTGACGTAAGACGTAATCCTTTAGAATTCCAAGTTGGAGATAAAGTAATGTTGAAGGTCTCTCCTTGGAAAGGTGTAATTCGATTCGGGAAGCAAGGCAAACTAAACCCACGGTATATAGGACCTTTTGAAATTCTAGCTAGAATTGGTTCTGTCGCATACCAACTCAAGTTGCCTCAAGAGCTAAGTAATGTACACGATGTTTTTCACGTATCAAATCTCAAAAGATGTCTATCCGATGACACTCTTGTTGTACCTATCGACAAGATACAAGTCAATACCAAAATCAACTTTGTAGAAGAACCTGTCGAGATCATGGATCGAGAAGTCAAACCATTAAAGCAAAGTCGTATTCCCATAGTGAAAGTTCGATGGAACTCTTTACGAGGACCTGAATTTACTTGGGAACGTGAAGATCAAATGAAAGAAAAATACCCCCAACTATTTGAAAAAACCCCATCCTCAAGATAAATTTCGGGGCGAAATTGTTCTAACGGGGGGGGGGGGGGAGAATATAACACCAGTCAAAATAGGTTAATAGACAATCACATGTGATTATACCAATCATGTAATGTGATTTTGTAAACTAGTAATATGATAAGCGTACTATGTAGTTCATGATAAATTCTAATACAAATACAAACTTTCTTTATAATACAACTCAAAGTATATGTCCATACGATTCCAAAGATATAGAGAACGTCTAAATCTGACTTCGCGTGAAGAAGTTATGATAAAACGAACACTATAAATCTCTATAATAAGAGGAATTTAAAATATACTTATAATTAGCTATTAGAGTCTAAAAGAGAGTTGTAGTACTCGTAAATACCTACTCGTGGATATAAAGAACGTCAAAAACGGAGTTCGTATGCAAAAGTTACGACCCTCCGAAGTTACAGCTGTCTCAGAGCATGACACTGGGCAGAAACCCTAAGCTGCCAAGGCTCACGACGTGAGCAAGATGGCTTACTACGTGAGGAGCCAAATTGCCACATTTCGGACCTAGAGGGTGCGTGACGAGGCTACGAAGGGATAAGTTATAAGCTCACGACGTGAGCAAGGATTTCTCACGACGTGAGGAGTCATAAGGACACTTTCCGAAGCTAGGGACGCAAATGGCAAGTCTACGAGGTGACCAACCATGGCTCACGACGTGAGACTATATGGCTCATGACGTAAGGGCCAAAATCCGTCCTATAAATAGCAGGTCCAACCTCAGCTCTTCTCACCCCAAAATCTCTTCTCTTTCTCTCATTTGTTGAAGCCCTCTTGCATCCCGAGCCCCGACGACCTCGTACCGCTGACCATTTCTGCTTAGATTACACAAAATCACGATACTAAGGTGAGTTTCACGGCCCCACTTTCTAATATTTTCGGGGGAAAACGCATGCTAAATATTGTATATACATTACTATTATGTCTATATGATGGTATATTAGTATCAACGTAGATAGTTATATTAACCGGGATATAGTTATTCCAAATATAATATTTTGAATATATACAACTATTATCAACTTGTTAGCATGTTATTATACTAATGTAGATCTTGAGTTATACTTAGGATTATATATATATATATATATATATATATATATATATATATATATATATATATATATATATATATGTTGTGTGCGATATAGTTTCGAAGTTATATTCAGAAGTTCTATATGTTAATTTATAAAGTATGTTGCTATTATTGGTTTTATGTCAAGATAAAACTTGGTATGCTATATGTTGTTATTGTTAGTTTTATGACAAGATAAAACTTGGTATGTTATATGTTTATGTTGTTATTGGTTTTATGTCAAGATAAAACCTGGTTTTACTTCAAGTTATAGCTGTTATACTGCCTAAATGTTATGAAGTTAGGAATAATGTTTAAAAGCATAGTCTAGTAACTTAGGGTTTTAGACACAAAAATGCTTTTGTTGTTAGAGCTATAGGAAGTCGTTGAAGTCTACATGAGTAATTGTATTCATCAACTAAGATTGGGGATCTTATCAGAAATCCTCTAAACTATAACCGTTAATCCCGTGTGAGCGAGGAAGTCGTGTATAATTAGTATACGGGTTGACAACCGCACTTGTGATTGTTAGCTACAGTCAACCATAAGCGAGTGACGAACTATCCTTTTACTTGTTATTATTTCGGTGTCGATGAAGCGTGCGGTGTTGTTTCTCATGGAAATCATGAGTGTGTTGTTTCCCATGGAAATCATGAGTGTGTTTTATCAGAGGTTTATATGTCATAGCAGCGGTTACAGACTCATGGTAGCAAATTGTTAGAAACATTATACTTTGTCGTTAGGAGAAGTTTTACTATTATCTTTCTGTTCATTAAGAAGTATGCCATAGTCGGATATTATGTAATAAATACAAGGAAAACAATAATGTAACTTTCAATTATCAATAAAGGTATGTATTTTCTTTAGTACTGTTCAATGTATGTTATATAACTATGATACGAAGAATGACGTTACACCACCCGGTGTTTCCGCCGACGGCCGGGGTGTGACAATTATCGACATTTACAAAGGAATAGAAAGTGAAATATCAATATTTTAATCTTTCTGCATCTATGAATACAATCTCAACAGAGTTGATTATTAACTACTATTATATGTTTCAAAGACTTGAATTAAATATTAACTCTTATGTTTAATACTTTAATTAAATAATATATTTAAATATTAATGAACCACTGAAGAGATATTTTCCATTTCTTGGATGCTGTTAATATTTTTTGTTTGATCAAATGTTAAACTTTTTATATAATCGTCAAAACTACATATAAAATTTTATATAAATGTTGTGATAAAATATACAAGGAGTCTCAAAGGCCATTTTAAAAAAAATACAAAGTATTCATACAAAGCAAAATTGTAGAGATTTCAAATAAGCCAATTATACGAAATCACATAACATTTACAACCGTCTTGACTGAACTTATGACTAAACTCAATCTCAATATGGCTATCACAGAATAGCAAATGAATTATTGGAGTAGTCAAGACCTCCACTTTTTTGGTTGCCCCTTGTTGACATATATAGAACAACCAGAGTAGTGCCTTCAGAGACAAATGTGAAAAAAAAAAGAGTAGTGCCTTTAGAGACAAATGTGAAAAAAAACATGTGAATTGCAATTTTAATAAATTCAAGTGGATTAATATTATATTCAAGAAAGTGAGTTGGAATATTGTTAAATAAATAGCATGTTGGAAATTTTCATACAGTCAAGTGGTGTTCTAGGAAAAAAGTATGGATCCTTCGACCATCACTACGAATTAGATATAACATGAGCCTCGAAGGTTGATATGGTGCTTCACATTGGAGCTAAAAAAAATAGGAAACATGTAGTCATAATTCATGGAGCAACCTCATATCTAGTGCAGTAGATATCATAATTTTTTCCTAGAAAACATGTAGTCATAATTTTTTCCTCATATCTAGTGCAGTAGATATCATAATATGAATAACATTTTGATGCAGGGGCAAAATGGACCAAATTGCCCTTTTTGTCATGTATTCTTTTAATTGCAACAGATCATTAAATAAATGAAAGAAAACAACATATAATACTACACAAGTTAAATTTATAGCAAATTGACCAATTTGCCCCTGTATTGTTTTGAACAGACAAAGAATAAGCGAAATCATTTCATGTCCAATAACATACAATCCATTAAGCAACGAAAATAGGTAACAAAAACAATAGAATAAACATGACCAAGCAGGCTTATTCTAACGAAATCAAATATTAAAAGTAACAGAAAAAATGAACTTATTTGAGGCATTTAATCAAACAACACATATGCATTGCAACATGAGCAAGGTTTGGAACATTAGAATAAGACGAAAATTCGACAAAAACATGGAAACGAGAAGAGGAATACATAAAATGTTTACATAAACAAGAATCAAATGATTTACGTGTAGAAAACCTTCATTTATTAGGTAGGATTCATAACCTTTTACAACGATTTATAAATTTATTACAATAAAATAATCAGAATCAATAACAATTCAAAGATAATGCTTTCACATATATTAAATATAAGAATCATTTATGATAAGGACAATTTCTTTGATCATGAAAATCATAACTTATATAACCTATGTTCCTTTGAATTCCCACGTCTAATTCCTTTTTCATATGGACAATTTCTGACGTTCCATTTTCATATGGACAATTTCTTGAATCATGATAAGACAATATGGAACATATCTTACAAAACCTTGTTTTTATTCTTATTAACATTATCTTCATATAAACTTCCCATTTTTTTATGATATAGTATTATGTTCATTTTTTTCGTAATATATATCATAATTCTGATCCGATATTTAGGATGACTTTTTCACTTCAACAACTAACTATATATCTTAATATCGTACTATGTTCATTTTTTCTTAATATATATCTTTTAGTCATATATAACCCACACAATATCAGAAATATATGCTAGACTTTTTGAATTCATCAATTAACTATTCACGAATTAATCTCATCTCACTTATATATAAACATTTTTTAAAATATTAACCAAATTAAGTTATTTATAACACTATACATAATATCTTTCATACAATACATAACTAGACAACTTAAAAACAACATCATTAAAACATCGACTTCAATTCATGTCTTACATTTCATTAATTGACAACTTAATAGTAAACATGAAATTAAATTATACATTGGAAAAGTGAAAGCATACCTAACTAAAGCTAAACAATAAAACATATCACTGATCCTGCAAACATTATACCATTTCATGGACCAAATGCTGCCGGGCGAGAACCTATTTTAGTAACAACATCTTGATACAATTTACACTTATCATTATTAGACATCCTTTGTTATTGAGCAATTAGATTTTCAACTTCAGGCTTCACTATGTTCACCTCACTCAACAATATTTTCAAACAATACCTCTTCCGTAGCTTCCTTATACGAATTAATTGATCAACACCTTCCTTTTTTAATCCACATTCCTATTGTGCTAACGGAACCCCTTTATAAGTTTCCATGTGCCTCATTAAAAATATGTCTCATTCATTCGAGTTACCCTTTGTTTTCCACGTCATGTACTGAGAGAAAAAATCAATTTCATATTGAACCGCAAACGCCATATTATGATTTATTTCAAGTAGATACCTCCCAAACATATATTTCTGCATAGATATATATAATTAAATTACATTTGGAAAAATGCTAAGATTATATCAAAAATAAAATATTACTAAGATTATATCAATTTCAAATAACTTAGGCGAATAAGTATTAATTTATAATCTGCAAAATAATATAGTTCAATACATATTGATGGAAGGCAAATGGGCTACAAGCTGCGTTGATAGCCCTTTCTGGATGGCAAAACTAATCCTTTTGAAAACAACATCTGTGGATCTAGGAGATATGACATTAGAGTGCATGACCTGTTGGACTCTGTTGAGGAGCTCCACCGCCTCTGGTACGAGAAAACCAAATGTGTCAAATGCAAAAGGCACAAACACATGTTGATTTTCTATACATGCATTCTTGTGCTTTGCCACTTTGCATGTAGCGACTTTCAAAGCGGTATGCCCTGCTGTGAAACCCCCGCTCCTCAAACCGACGAGAGGAGAGACCCCAAATTATAAATAACTTACAAAATTATAAATAACTTACAAAATTATAAATAAGATCTGGATATGCTTCGTCAGAACAACTATACAAAAAGTTGTCCAAAATCACAGCTTTCCGGTTCTTAAAATAAAAAACAAGCACAAAATAGTGATTGTTTGAACATGTAGGAAAAAACACCTATATATAAAATCATAATGTCATTAATATAATTCATTCTTTTCAATAAAATAAAACCTAGCGTATTAAAACCTTACCATATCAAATCATTTTAAACTTTTTCTATGTTGAGATACACCCAAACACTGAAGAACATTCTCTTTGAAAGTTTTCTACTCTTCTTCACTTTTAGATCCTTTGATGTGCATATATCCAAGATTCTACTTATACAAAAAAATATCAAAGTCATATCAAAACAAGTCATATATTAAAAAAATATTAACAATTTACCAAAACATACGTCTTGAAGAAGAAATAAGACAGAGTATCTTTATTTCTAGCTCTCTCATCATAGTTTAAAACGTCAATAAAACAATCAGTAGTCCCATATAATAGATGTTCATGCGGATATAAGCTCTCAAACATATGACGTTTTCCATGTTGACCGGATATACTATGAAATAAGTTGTCCCTACAAATTACAATAATAATATTAATATATGTTAAATTAATAATAACCTATATTCAAAAAAAGAACACATTACATTGGATCTTCGACTAAACTAAATACTCGGTTAGATATTATGTTCTCTTCCTTTATCTAATTAGCTTCAATAGGAACCGCACGAATCAGATAAGGAGACCTCCTCACTCGAGGTAACATTTGATCTCTTTTTGGCCTTGATTTTGACGACGATTGATTTTCATCTCTTTTACTCAACCTACTTAGAACATGCAAATTTTTACCAATTACATTCACTTGAGAATCAAATACCACTTTAGATATTGATTTCTCTTGCATTTCATGATCTGAACTTAAACAATGCCTTTTTGTGGTATATATCGCAGTCCCTATTCCTAAATCAAACGATGGTATATCTTCATTCAAAAACCTTTTCCTTTCATCTTCCTTACCATACCAGCCCACATTACTTGATCTAAAAAACCTTTTTCCCATTTCCTTACCTACAATAGAAAAAATAATAATACATTTAGTAATTTCAGCTTCTTTTGCATTATCATCAAATATTTAATTCATAATTGTTCAAAACACTTACCCTGATGTGTAAAGGAGTCCTCCTCAAAACTAATTTTCCGTCAAAATGAGTCAGAACTGGAATCACCTTTTACATCACTCTGTTGGAATTTAGAAATAACAAAAACAACCTCTTTTAATTTCAATCTATAAAATTGAAATTTTTTATGATTTCCATGCTTTTGCAATGCCATTTCAACTTATTAGACGAGACATACATAGCCCACTGAATATCTGACTCAAAATCCTGTAAATATATAAAAAAATCATTTCAACTTGTTACAGGAATATTTTCACTTGCAATCTTAATAACCATCTCCTCGTGATAAAAAGAATCCACAACAAAATAGCATAATGTTCTTGGAATACTTTGAGTCTTTATATCAAGCAATGATCCAAAACCGATTCTTCTAACACAATCTTTTTGGATATCATGCATAGATTTCACAGCCCCATAAATAGAATTAAGAGAAACACGAGCATACAAAGCTTTCACATTACCAGATTTACCATCATTTTTTGTTATCTTTTTTATCAGATTTTACTACAAACTTCTTATACTCGCCTCTTCATAATCAGAATCACTGGAAAAATTAATAGAACCTACAAAACATAACCAACAAGTACAATAATAAATTAATAATACCTTGATAATATACTAAACTCCAAAATATATAACAATATCCTTCGTATGTTATTGAATGTATATTACCATGTAGTCTATTTTTTTCTTGCAAACTTTACAAATTGACTTAGAAATCTGATGTCTATCTTTCTTAAGCTTCAAAGAATTATTGGAATGTATCTCAATTGGCATCTTCACATCTGATACCAAAAAAAATCAAAGTAAATGGAAAAACATCGATTGGATGATGTACTGGAAAAACGTATATCAATTGGATGAAGATATTTGTTTAATTATATATTTTTAGTCTTATATATTTGAATGTATTTCATGTTAATTATTTCCTTATTTCAACACATTCAAACCATGATCACACATCCACAATATCATATTTGACTAGAACAATGTAATTTTATACAATTATTGATAAAATGCTTGACAGAATCTGAAAAAAAAATCTCAGATGACCAAATTGAGCTTTTTGTCCTTTATTCTTTTTATTAGACCAGATCATCGATCATTAGTTGATTTTCATACCATATGTATATATTATGCCATTATTACTTTTAAACATGTGAAATTCTAGTGCCATTATTAATTTTAAACAGAAAAGGACAATTATACCCTTTTACAAAAGTACATTGCTTTTTTTGCATTTAAAGGAATGTATAAATAAATGAAAGATATTGAATGGTAGTTTTGTATAGTTACCTTAACAGAAACAATTTATGAAAAAACGAAAAAAAAAAGTGAATAAAAACAAAAAGTTTGATGCTATACTATGCTAAAAAGAGAATAACGAAAGTACATTATCCTTTTTGTCATTTATTCTTTTTATTGGACCAAATCATCCATCATTAGTTGATTTTCATACCATATATATATATATATATATATATATATATATATATATATATATATATATATATATATATTAAAACACATAATTCTATAATCAAGTATAAAAAACTACCATTATTTCTTTTGAACAGAAAAGGACAATTATGCCCTTTTACAAAGTACATTGCTTTGTATTCCTTTGTATAAAAAACTGCCATGAGCTGGAATATGAATAATCTGGAAATGAAGCAATTGGAATGGATAAAAACAATTTCTAAAAAAAAAAGAATAAAAACAAAAAGTTTGATGCTATAATATGCTAAAAAGAGAAAATGAAAGTACAATTCCCTTTTTGTACAAATTTTTTTAGAATTCCACACAGTTCCACTCTGAATAGTTATATTGAAGCTCAAGCAAAAATGCAAATATTTTGTGAAAACGAAGAAAGCCATTAAAAAATCTACACCTCATCCATGTTGAATTTTTAGATTTCAAATTTAAATATAAGCATTAAGGGCATAAAAGTAACTAACAGATTTTACATAAGTTAAATAATTAGTTTTCTCCTATTGTACAACCGTCTGACTTGGCTGTACTTATGACCGATATCAATATGGCTATCACAGAATAGCAAATGAAATTATGTGTTTTAATATATATATATATATATATATATATATATATATATATATATATATATATATATATATATATATATATATGGGGTATGAAAATCAACTAATGATGGATGATCTGGTCCAATAAAAAGAATAAAGGACAAAAACGTCAATTTGGTCATTTGAGAATTATTTTCAGATTCTTTCAGTATTTTATCAATAATCAATTGTATAAAGTTACATTGTTGTAGTCAAATATGATTTTGTGGATGTGTGATCATGGTTTGAATGTGTTGAAATATGGAAATAATTAACATGAAAGACATTCAAATATATAATACGTTGATTGGATGATGTACTGGAAAAATGTATATCAATTAGATGAATATATCAACCACATACCTTCATTGATTTTTTCCCCTTCCAAAGTACATGATCACTTGAAAAAACGTCATCTGAACATTCTTCGGGATCATTCTTAATCTTTAATGATTTACTGGAATGTTGGATTCTTCATATCTGCAACAAAATAACAATAAAAAGCAACATAAATGTATTAAAAAAAATTTAAATCATTAATTATAAACAACAAACCTCCATTGATTTATTTTTTCTGTATAAGTTATTGATCAATTGAAAAATCTTCATCTGCATATTCTTCATTATCTTCAATTTCAATAGGGTTATTAGCAAAGTTTAAATTCCGACTCATGTTTCCTTCTTATTTGATTTGCAAGACCTTTTTTTTCTTTCCGAATTACACTTTTTTCTACTTGAACTAGCATGCAAGATTGCTTTAAACACAAACATCTACTTTGAAAAAAAATCATCCGATTCTAACAATTCTCTGTTCTTGATAAATCTCGGTTATACATTAAACACTAAATTGATGCTCCACGTTGGGTAAGGAAGTTACCATATGAATTCAAAATTCAAAATATGTTATCCTTAAATAAATATGCATAAAAGCCAAAATATATATTTACAATCTTGCCCTTATATATATACATTTACACCCTTAAATAATTAGAAATTAATAAAACTTAACATATCCATGTGTCCAATTCTCATTGGTTGTCCCATTTTCGCAACTAATATACATTTTCGCATGAACTTATATATATATATATATATATATATATATATATATATATATATATATATATATATATATATATATATATATATATATATTGATTTGGTTGGTTAGTATTACCGTGGTATTGAAAATGTTGTATCACTACCGTACAATGATTTCTCAATTGGTATGATACTATCAACTAAATATGTTGACTATCAAACATATTGGTTACCAATATTTTTGGTTAGGTCGATAACATGGTCGATAACATGTTGGTTGGTTTTCCGTGGTACATATTTGTCGGCCTATTTAAAATTACTTGGAATTGTGTTCTTATTTTACAAATTATTATTGTTAATCATCTTTTTCTTTTGAATCTTTCAAGCCCAATGTTTAGCCCAAAATCAATTTAATTTTTTTGTGATCAATTTATTTTTGTCGGCCCATACTCGTTGATCCATTATTGATCATGAATTAATTTTCTTTGATTTCTTTGGCGAAAATCGGATTTTCATCCCCCTTTCATTTCCTTTCTCACAGCGTATTCACCAGATCAAACATATTATTTCAAAATTTGGATCATGAGTTCGAAATTCAGCGGCCGGAACTTGATTAATCAATTCTCGTGAGTTCATATTACATTGTGTGATTCTTTGGGGGTGTTTGACTTAGATTTTTAGAGGCCAAAAGTCCTTTTTGAAAAGTTGCAAAAAGTCAGGTTTTCCTGACTTTACCAAAAAGTTTATTTTTACTTGTATCCAAATCCAAAAGTAGCTTTTAAAATGCATTTGCCAAACATCTTTTACCTTCTATCTTTTCCTAAAAGGACTCTTGGCCACTAAAAAGCTAAGCCAAACACCCCCTTTATAATCTATTCTCACATCTTTCTAACGTTTTTTTTCCTAAAAATTGATTTTTCAATTGAATACCGATCATTGATTTTGTTTCTTGAACTATAAATTTACTTGAAGAGAGGATTAATTGTTGAAGATGATGAAATATTGTTGTTTATCGGAAACTTGAAATCATTGATAATTTTGTGGTTTTGCTGATGGACATATTCAAGAACACATGAATTTTTTTAGGTTGAATGTTTGATCTGAAAAATTGAGTTAGAAGTGGAGCTTTGTTTTTTTCTGTTCCGAATTTAATTTGATGTTTAATTCGGTGGATTTCAAAAATTGTTAGAACGGTGAAGTGATTGGGATATTTGACTATTAAGAATGGTTCCGATACATCAAACTCAATAAATCACAAGCATCATCATTGGCTCACATATGGAATAGACCATTTGGTGAAGAATAAAAAGATGACAACATTAGTCAACTTTTAAGTTGTACACCTTCAAAGGACACACTTTTGTACAATGGCTTTTTAATCAGATAATAAATGCTCATCGGTAATTTTGGTGTGCAGGAAATAGGTCTTTGGTTCAGAAATTCAAAGACATTTGGGTTCAAGACACATGAGATTGGTGGTGTTTATTTTTATGGATTGAAAGAAATGAATTTATAAGAATTTATGTTTAATTTGGTTATATTGTGTGATGTTTATGTTTTCATGGATTGAAAGAAGTGATTTTGGAAGAATTTATGTTTAATTTGGTTATATTGTATGATATTTTGTTTCCATGGATTGAAAGAATTGAATTTGGAAGAATTTATGTTTAAATTGGTTATAGCACAAAACATAACTATATAACGGTAAAATAGTCATTTTTATCATTCAGATAATAATTCAGATGTTGTAACCAAACAACATGTTAAAAAGTCAGATCTTAAAAATTCAGACCCTCTTAGAAATTCAGACCTCTTAAAAGTTCAGATCTTAAAAGTTCAGATCCTGCCAAACAACCCCTTAATCAATTTTCCACTTCGTAACACAATTATTTTAGATAAAAATTTATCATTGTTCTTATCAAACACAAAGCTTCAGACCAAAGTTCTTCAGATCATACTGCTTCGTATCAACATTCTTTGGATTGATATGCTTCATATTTTCTTGAACTCTCTTCTAAATGCTTCGTAACGGATTCACCAAAAGGCTTCTCACTTCAATTTGATGATCTGGTGCTGC
This sequence comes from Lactuca virosa, assembly GCF_052849685.1. Classification (NCBI taxonomy): domain Eukaryota; kingdom Viridiplantae; phylum Streptophyta; class Magnoliopsida; order Asterales; family Asteraceae; genus Lactuca; species Lactuca virosa. The sequence goes on from NC_136429.1 coordinate 309,976,859, forward strand.
AATATGAAATAGAAAAGTTACACTTATGGTCTCTTATCTTTCAGTAGATGACAGTTTTGGCACAAATGAAAACTTTTTGCACTTTTGGGGAAATTTCCGGGATGATCTGATTCGGTATTTTCGTAAGAATATCTCCATTGAACAGTGCATTTTTTATTCTGATGTTGTTAAATGGCGTTCCGAAAAGTAGAAATTTCATACACTGTCATATTTATTTTTCTTTTTCTGATTTGATGTTTCATGTTTATTCCAATTGTCAATGAGAGTATATCAACGATTTATCCATTCGAGAGTATTTTCATGACCAATCGAAGGTTTTATGATCTTCTTTTGATCATAAAAGGAAGAGAATTTGGTATGGTTGTTCTAAAAAAGGTTGTGCTTTTCAAAATGGTGATTTTGATGAAGCTTGGGGAAGAATTATTGAAGTTGGGTATTATTGGGATCTCTATGAGCTTATGTTCGAGTTTACTCGTTGTGGTGACTATGGGCATTATTGACTCGACTTTGGTTCTTCGAGTTTTGTTGAGAATTACGGTTTTGATTTGTTAAATGGTGTTTTTGAATCATCATGTTGTTAGCAAATGATCCTCATGGATTATTTTTAAAGACCGTTGTCACGTCGGGGAGTTCTTAACACATTTGGACATAGATGCTTATTTTTTAACCCTTCAGAGCTTGATTTCAAAGTGGGTTTTTTATGATGGGTTTTGACATAGATGCTTATTTTTGGAACGGTTCGGAGCTTAGTGACCAAGAAAGATTAAGTTTTCATATTCTTTCATTATTGCTTCTTATCATGGTGCAATACCAACTTTACATTACAGGTATAACTTAAATGGTGTAACTTTTTTATAAGACAAATAAGAGAATAAAGCATGATTTTTGCATGATGGTGCGTATAAAAGGTGTTATGTTGGTATCATTATGGTGTAGAAGGAGAATGTGACACTTTTTAAGTAGATTAATAAGTATGTCTTACTTAAAGTCATAGTCAATGGAAGTCAACTCCAAGGCCGTGATGCTAGTGTTAGTTGTCTCGACGTGTTGAGGTGTCCCAGGGTGTTAAACACATGTTGTGAGGACGAGACACGTAGTAGAAAGAGAGGATACGTGGCAAGCAGTCGAGACGAGACATGCGTATGGACGTGACCTTGGAGTTGACTTCATTGAAGATGTTTTGTAGAAGTGGTTCAAAGGAGTACCGGAGAGAGTTAGTTCTTAGGATTATTGATCGAAATATGGATACTACGTGAGGGTACGAGTTGTCGATCGGGCTTTTGTGTTGTTAAAGTGGCAAGTTGAGAAGCATCGGAAGCTAGAGACCAAAGCAGGAGTTAACCTTACTAAATAGTCAGGTGAGTAACTCTACACCAACACTGTGTGTCTATATACAATAGGTTGTATATGCACTTATATTGTGATATTAATAAATTATATATTATCATGGTGATGGTTATTGTAATGTGGTGATATAAGAATCAGGTGACATGATTTATAAACTAGATGGTGAATGTGGTGGTATTATATAGATGGATAACAACTGATGTGTGTACTTTGGATGGAGTATATCCAAACTAGTGTATAACAATAGTAGTGAATTACCGGTTAGCCTTATTGGTGATATAATGCAATAACCTGTGGTGTTAAATATTAACTAAAAGTATCATATGGTATGTGAGATGATAACATGTTAGAGTAATTGAAATTGTAAGGGAAACTTATGATTTTCCTAAGTATAAATGCTTTTATTAAAATTATGTACTTGATAGTAACTACACACTCACTTGACAAAAGTAGTTGACTAAAGGTTAAGGCAGTGCTTCGCCTTAACACCATTTCAAAAGACCTAGAAGTATGTAGCAGTAAGTCTTAGTCTAGTTTCATATTCTTTTTTGACTATATTAATAGTCTACATTTTTAAACAATCCCAATGTCTACATCAAGATCTATCAAGTAAGGAATAACCAGGTAGGATCATATCAGAGGTGGGGTCCGTTTGGTATATAAAATATACTGTTTGGAAATCTCACTTTAAACACCTCACTAAATTCAACCTAGACATCACTCCTATAACTAGATCAGTCAGTATAATGACTTGGAATCACTAAAAAATATTAATTATAGGTTCATAATAACGACTATGACTATAATTAAAAGTTACACTTCAAATAAAATAAGTGTAGCTTAACTTATAGAGTAATCTAGCGATAACCGGGGATTATGCAGGAAGAACTTTGGACCGAGAGCTTCTATTCGCTAGCTATCTAACATCACAGGGCCTCACTAAAATAACCGGGAACTAGGGAGTAGAAGAGGCTAAGGGTTTCGAGTGATTTTGAGAGAGATTTCAAGGGAAAGTGTGTAGAAAACGAATGAATGTCAAAATTATATATAGTGGTGAAAAGTGATCGCGCACCCTGCGTGTGGTCGGAGCGAACCGCTCATGTGGTCGGCTGGGGAGATGGCAGCTTCTATGTGGTGACATATGTCGTGATTAGGGTGGTGTGTTAGAGCGCGCCGCGCCATTAGTTGGCGCGCAGAAATTTCTAATTTCTTAAAAAAATCATATATTCTTCCTACGATCGTGATGGTTTTGTTCAAATAGATGGGTTTCATAATGGGGTTGGGAGAAATGATGAACATGAGGACATAGAAGTAACTGACAATGATAGATGGGATTCTTTGGATGAAGGGTCAGAAAGAAGATATGTTCTTAAGAATTTGGCTAAGGAGAAAAGATGCAGTCTTGGGAATGTCCATAAGGCCAATTTTTATCTTGGGAAGAAGTTTAAATCAAAGAAAGATTTGAAAGAAAAATTGGCATGCACGCATTAGAAACTAGGAGGAATTTCTATTATAAAAAGAATGACAAACTTAGACTTCGGGCATTAGGTAAAGGAGTAGTCCCTTAAATGAATGCAAGATGGGTGGTGGGGTTCAGTACCAAAAGTAAAAGCAAGGGCAAAGAGGTAAATTCAGATAAAGTAAACTGTAGTTGGCTCCTTCATGCTTCTAGGTCAAACACAAAATCTCCCTAGTTTTTAAGGACATTAAATTACAACCATACTTGCCTTCAAAGCAGGAAGATTAGAGCATGCAATGCTACTTTTATATCCAAGCAAATCATGGACCAAGTTGACACGAATCCAACGATTCCTCTACGAGCATTGCAGGAACAACTTCAAAAAGACTTCGAGGTTGGTGTTTCTATTGAAAAAGTATTAAGGGCCAAAGCTATTGAAACTAAGATAGTGGAGGCTGACTATACGAAACAGTACGAGATCTTGAGGGACTATGTTCTTTAATTGCAAGCAACCAATGTTGACACAACTTTCAAGATTGATGTTTACAGTGAACATAACCCATCAAACCCAGCTAGGAGGTTTAAAAGAATATACATTTTGTTGGGTCCTATAAAAAAAGGTTTTAAGGCTGGCCTCAGGGATCTTTTGGATTTCGATGGTGCCCATATGAAAAGACCATTCCCTAGGCATGTTCTAACAACAGTTGGGTTGGACTCTAACAATGACATTTACCCCCTTGCTTATACCATTGTTGAGACAGAGAACAAAAGTATTTGGGTATGGTTCTTGTACTGTTTAGAAGAAGACTTGGATCTTGGTTCAAACTCAAACTTTACTTTTATCACAGATCGACAAAAGGTATCTCTTTTTAACTTGTTTTATTAATTAATTATTATTATATAAACTAATACTTAATTATTGTTATTTTTTAGGGTTTAATACCAACAATGTATTGTCTTAGGCACACATATCAGAACATGAGGGGGAAATAGAAATTGAAAGAGTACAAGGATCATTTATGGAAATGTACAACTGCAAGCACTATACTTGAATTTGAAAATTGCATGAGAGAATTTAGCAACTATGACAGGGAGGCATGTGAATGTCTTAGAAAGATTCCTCCAAAACACTGGGCAAGAAGCCATTTCACATGTACATAATTTACCATAAATTCCTATATGTTAAATTTGGACTTGTACTTAAAACATTATATTGTTCTTTTTAACAGGAAGAGCAATCTCTGATATACTGTTAAACAACCTTTGTTAGGTATTTAACAGCAAGATAATAAAGGGAAGAGATAAGCCTATCATAGGTTGTTTGGAGTATATTAGACAATACTTGATGAAGAGAATCTGTAATGTTATGAAGGTGATAGACAAGGCAAATGGGTCTTTAACACCCACTGCAACAACCATATTGGATGTAAACAAGTCTCATGCATCACATTACATTGCTAGGTCGAATGGGGGTGAGAAATACCAAGTGCCTGGGGCATCTCAAGATCAACATGTTGTAGATGTTACGAACAACACATGTACTTGCAGGAAGTGGGAGCTAATAGGCAACCCCTGTAAACATGCCATTGCAACCCTTTATGAAATGACCAAGAACCTAGAGGATGTTGGTGACATATATAGGTGGGTCAATAAGGTTTACAGGTTGGATACATGGAAGAATGCATATTCCTATAAGGTAGACCCCATAAAAGGAAGAATAATGTGGCCTAAAAGTTTATGTCCAACCATACTTATCCCTCCCCTACATCATAAGCAACTAGGTAGGCCTATGAAGAAGAGGAAGAAAAGTGAGGATGAAAAAATTGATCCAGAGTCAAAGGGGGAGTCAAACTCAGAGTGGTACTCATGGTGTAAGTCAGGAAGAAGTCAGTAAGTTGGTCCTGACGGAGTTCAAAAATTAACAAGGAAATATATCAATGTAACATGTGCAAAATGAAAAAACAAAGGTCATAACTCAAGGACATGCAAAGGTTAAGGAGGTGGATGAAGGTGGGTTGCCAAGATAAGTAGAAGTTGAAGATTAGGGTTGTGTTTGTTTTGGCAAATGTTATTTTCTACTTTTGGCAGTGTTTTGATGTTATAAAACTTATGACTAACTGTTATTTTGGTTTTCATTAGTATGATAAGTATTAGACCTATGCTAGCAATAGTGCGTTATAGCGATGCTATAGAGGCGCTATAGCGTTTTGCGGTGGTAATGGAACCGCTATTTTAAAATAGCGTTTACGAATACGAGTGGTGCTATTGACCGCTATTTACTACAAACCTCATCAATGTTATAACGACGCTACATCCGCTTTTACAATTTCATACACATTAGGCTATTTTGAAAAAGACTAAACCGATTGTAGGCTATTTTAATATTAAATCTTTATTTTTTGTAATTAGCCTACTACACTTTTTGTTTTAATAAGTCCAAATAATATATCTAATTAATTACAAAATACAAAACAACAAATGACAACTTCTCTTTCTCGTCTCTTTTAGTACTTAGAAACCACTAACAACCACAAATGATTTGAGCTACGATGACACTTTGACATTTTTAATTTATATATTACTATAATAATATATTATATATAGTTTATGTTACGTTTTTATATGACTTTTTATGATGTTAATTCGATATAGTATAAATTATACATAAATTTTGTTAATAATCTAATATATAAATTTTGTATTAATATATAATATAAATTATACATAATATTAAAAAACCGTAATACCACCGTGATGAACGCGATTTCAAATAGCGGCATGTGACCGCTATTGAAATTTCGACAACGATAACTGCATAGATTAGAACATATATAGGGTTGCATATTTTTTGGATAATGTAATTTCACTATATGGTTGACAGTTTGGTTGATGTGTTTGTAGTCTATTATGTAATTTCAGCCTTCGTTATTTTGGTTTTTGGTTATTGTTGTCTATTATGTAACTTCAGTCAATTATTGACATTAAGCTTTCTTGTAAAGCAACTCCATAAAATTCACATTTATATCAGGAAGTCAGTTAGTACATAAACAACTTACTTTGACATTACAAACAACTACAAAGAACCTAGGTCAAAGTACCAAAAACCACAGTTTTATCAATCTTCAAAAAAAACCCCAACCCATAACCCTAATACTTAAACCTAAATAGACCATATGAAAAAATCCCTAAAAACACCCAACTAGCCAACAAACGAATCTTTAGAGATGTGCACCAAGCTTGCATCCGGTTCATATTTCTCATTAGTCCAGGTATAATGACTTTAGACCTTTCAAACATGGGGGGATCAACTCATCCGACGAAGCGACAAGCAGAATCCTTCAAAAAGGGGAAAAACAAATTTAACAGCGCAAAATTTACAGAAAATTTTAAATTTATACTAATAAAAACCAATCACAATTGTTTCCAAAATAATCCCATTACATAACCACAATGTTTCAAGATATCAGAGTATCAAAAACTAGATGCGGAACTAGTGGAGAATGCATGCCGCGCCATCAAGCCATGACTTCAGAATGTTCCGTCTTCTCCGAAAGTTGGCAAGAGTACCTGTCTATTGATGCCCTGAGAATACAAGCAGTTTTAAAAATATCAGCATAAAGCTGGTGAGTTCATAAACGTTTAATTCTGGTGAAAGAAATATTTCTTTGATTCTTTGAAAAGTTGTTTCCCAAGAAAATCCTATATTTTCTTATGAAAGATGTTTAATTATCCATTAGTTACACGTTAAACAGCCTGTTTATGAAAGGTTAAGTTATCCCAGGAAAATCCTATATTTTCCTTAAAAGTTGATAGTTGATTTTCGATTCTGATACGAGGTGTACAAGTGTCCACCATACTTGTATCGATAGATGTAGTTTCCTTGAAAAACCCTGGTTATTCGCTGTGAGATGTATTAGCCTTATTACATAAATAAAACTAATAAAATAGGTAGTGAACTTAGATCCTAAGGGCGTTACTGATGCCCTCTAGTAATCAAATTGGTTATTACTTTGAGGTTAGCTCACTTGTTTCATTATTACATAAGTAAATTTTCGCTACCTAAGTTGTGAGTGCCATAACCATACTTAGACTGGATAAGGCACGTAACAGGGGCCAGTATCTTTTATGACTTTGTCACCCCTGAACCTAACGGTTCCGCTGTAGCTAGCAGCGAGGGTGCGGGATAGTCAGTCCCATATAGATCTATACACAATAGTCACGCTCTCCCTCCAAGAGATTCTGGTTATAAGTCGTAGTCCTCCACTCACGAATCCGATGGAGTGTTACCAAGGACATGTCTCAAACTTAGCCTAACAAATTTACAAGTAATAGTACGAAAATCCTGCTTATGATTTGTATAAATCCTTTATAAAATATCACATTTTATGATAAGAATTACAAGTTCCTTGCTTTAGTTTTGAAAACTGTTTCTACGAGTTGATATCTTAATCGATTGGTAAAACGGTTTTCTGAGTTAAAAGCATAATGAACATATAATCATCTTAAACAAAATAATATATATGAGCACAAGTTTCCTTGTACTTTTGCTTGTATTCCCCCCTCTGAAAACATGAAAAACTCGGAAAAATTGTAGGGGTATGAACTCACTGTTTTGACGTGGGATTCGAGTGTAAGTTGCTAGGAATTGCTGAGTGTCAAATAAAGCTTCTGACACAAACGGATCCTATTTAGCATGTAAAAGTATATATATACATTAGGTGAGGGCATAACACTATTTGTTATGGAAGGAAACCACCTTAGGGACTAGGAAACACTTAGAACTAAGTGTTTGAATTACATGAGTTTGAAGAGGGGAGTTTGCGGCCGTAATCAGGAGTTTACGGTCTAGAAGTTTACGGTCCAGGTGTTTACGGTCCCTAGGTTTATGGTCTAGGTGTTTACGGTCCCTGGGTTTACGGTCTAGGTTTTTACGGTCCCTGGGTTTACGGTCCAGGTGTTTACGGTCCCTGGGTTTACGGTCCAGGTGTTTACGGTCCCTGGGTTTACGGTCCAGGTGTTTACGGCCGTAAACACTTGGCGAAAAGATGCGATTTTCGGTGTTTCAAGGTCCTTTCTAGCCTTCTGGAAGTGTTCTAAGACTCGTTTCTAAACTTGGGAGGGTGTTGTGGCAACTTTGCACCCCATAAATAGAGTTTACGGTCAAAGGAGATTTCCTTGACCGTAAACACCCTTCTGGTCACGATTTCTAGGTGTTTAACAAGTGATTCTTGTATCCAACAAGCTAAGGGTAGTGTACTTACGTAGTAGAAGCTTGAAATGAGGTTTTTAGCCACCAAGAACTAGTGTGTGTTCTTGGTGAGAGAGAAAATCTAGAAAAAGATGCGATTTACGAGCTAGGAACATGGATTTTCCACTAGAAATGAGATAGAAACACAATCAAGGTGAAGAATCACTTACATTCTTGAGGATCCTTGGGCAAATTCGATGTTTGTAGAGAGAGAGAGAGAGTAGAGAGAGAAAGCTTCTGGAGTGTGTAAAGTGATAAATGAAGGCCACTCATCCCTTATATAGGGGTGAGTTTACGGTCAAGGGGTGGGGTGGAGGGTTTACGGCCGTAAATAGGGTTTACGGTCGTAAACAGAGTTTACGGCCGTAAACTATATTTGCGGCCGTAAGCTCCTCTCGAAGGGTCGATTGGCCCGGATGCTATGCTTTGACTTAGAAAACCTCGTTTTTTAATACGAAACTCAATCGAACTGAGCTTAGAATATTCCGCTAGCCCAACAATGATACTAACGTGAACGAAAAATAAATTAAAAACCCAAATTTTATTAACGGAAATTGGGTTAGGATAACGGAAAAAGTTTCGGGTTGTCACATTATCCCCCCCGTTAGAGGGAATTTCGTCCCGAAATTTGAACACAGAATACAAATCATGGAATAGAAAAGAGATGCAGATACTTCTGTTTCATCTAATCTTCGAGCTCCCAAGTGAATTCGGGTCCCCGCTTGGCATTCCAGCGAACCTTCACTATCGGGATGCGACTTTGTTTCGTTCGTTTGATCTCTCTATCCATGATTTCGACTGGTTCTTCCACGAAGTTCAGGTTCTCGTTGATTTCAATCTCGTCGAGAGGAATCGTAAGGGTTTCGCCAGATACGCATTTCTTAAGATTCGAAACTTGGAAGACATGATGAATGTTGCTAAGTTCTTGCGGTAAACGAAGTTTGTAGGCTACGGGACCGATCCTAGCGAGGATCTCGAAGGGTCCTATGTATCTTGGATTTAGCTTTCCACGCTTTCCGAAGCGTATCATGCCTTTCCAGGGCGAGACCTTCAACAAAACACGGTCTCCAACCTGGAACTCCAAAGGTTTTCGTCGTTTATCGGCGTAGCTCTTTTTTCTATCTCGTGAGGCCTTAAGTCGTTCCCGGATTTGTACGATCTTTTCTGTGGTTTCGCGAATGATTTCTGGACCAGTGAGAGTGCTGTCAGGGACTTGCCCCTTGACTACCTGCGTGTCGCCCACCTCAGCCCAGCACAGAGGGGATCTGCACTTGCGGCCATAGAGAGCTTCGAAAGGCGCAGCCTTGATGCTCGTGTGGTAACTGTTGTTGTAGGAAAACTCGACCAAGGGTAAATGAGTGTCCCACGACTCACCGAAGTCTATGACACATGCTCTCAACATGTCTTCCAAGGTTTGGATGGTTCTCTCACTCTGCCCATCTGTCTGAGGATGGTAAGCTGTGCTCATATCCAGCTTAGTTCCAAGAGCCTTCTGTAGTGACTGCCAGAATCTCGAAGTTAACCTGCTATCTCGATCGGAGATAATGGATACAGGCACACCATGCAGTCGAACTATCTCTCGGATGTAGATTCTCATGAGTCTCTCCATTTTGAAGCTTTCCTTGATCGGCAGGAAGTGGGCGGATTTAGTCATCCGGTCGACAATTACCCAGATGGCGTCGTGCCCACTCAGAGACTTGGATAATTTGGTTATAAAATCCATAGTAATTCTCTCCCACTTCTACTCAGGTATCTCCGGCTGGTGGAGTAGACCCGAGGGCTTCTGATATTCGACCGTCAACTTGGCGCAAGTCAGGCACTTGCCCACGAAGGTAGCGATTTCTGCTTTCATGTTCGGCCACCAATATAGTTTCTTGAGATCGAGGTACATCTTGTCCGAACCTGGGTGAACGGAGTATCTAGTCTTGTGAGCTTCGTTCATTACAACCTCTCTATAACCACCGAACTTTGGGGTCCAGATTCGGTCCATGAAATAATAGACTCCGTCTCCCTTGATATCTAGGTTCTTTTCCATTCCTCTCAAGGCTTCACCCGACATGTTCTCTGGTTTTAAGGCTTCCAACTGAGCCTCCTTGATCTGCACGGATAGATAGGAATGGATAGTCATGGTCAATGCCTTCACTCTACGACCTGAATACTCCTTCCGGCTGAGGGCATCTGCTACCACATTGGCCTTGCCGGGATGGTAGCGGATTTCGCACTCGTAATCACTGAGTAGCTCAACCCATCGCCGTTGTCTCATGTTCAGCTCCTTCTGGTTGAAGATATGTTGCAGCCTTTTATGGTCAGTGAAGATAGTGCACTTGGTTCCGTAGAGATAATGTCTCCATATTTTCAGTGCGAAGACTACTGCTCCCAATTCTAAATCGTGTGTTGTGTAGTTGACTTCGTGTGCTTTCAGCTGTCTTGAGGCATAAGCAATGACTTTTCCCCGTTGCATGAGCACACAGCCTAGGCCCTGATTGGATGCATCACAGTAGACAACGAAATCCTCCGTCCCTTCGGGCAGAGACAAGATAAGTGCACTGCATAGGGCCCGCTTCAACGTTTGGAACGCAATGTCTTGCTTTTCACTCCAACAAAAGGGTACGCCTTTCTGAGTCAGAGTGGTTAAGGGTTTGGCAATTCTGGAGAAATTCTGGATAAATCTGCGATAGTAGCCAGCGAGACCCAGGAATTGACGGATTTCTGTGGGCGTCTTCGATGCTGACCAGTTCTCTATCGCTTTGATTTTGGAGGGGTCCACGTGTATGCCTTCCTCGCATACTACGTGACCTAAGAAGGTTACCTTGCGAATCCAGAATCCGCACTTGGAGAATTTCGCGTACAGCTTCTCCGTTTTTATGGTTTCCAGCACCGATCTCAAGTGGTGTCGATGATCTTCCTCATTTCTGGAATAGACAAGTATATCGTCGATGAATACGATGACGAACTTGTCCAGGAAAGGATGACACACCCGGTTCATCAGGTCCATGAACATTGCCAGTGCGTTGGTTAGACCGAAGGGCATAACTACGAACTCGTAGTGACCATATCGAGTCCGAAATGTTGTTTTAGGAACATCACCCTCATGGACTCGTAGCTGATGGTACCCTGATCTTAAATCTATTTTCGAGAAGTACCTGGCTCCCTGAAGTTGATCGAAGAGGTCGTCGATTCGAGGAAGAGGGTAACGGTTTTTGACTATGAGCTTGTTCAGCTCCCGATAATCGATACACATCCGAAAGGATCCATCCTTCTTTTTCACGAACAAGATCGGGGCTCCCCAGGGTGACGAACTCGGTCTGATGAATCCTTTGCTGAGCAGCTCATTGAGCTGACTAGATAGCTCCTGCATTTCTGTTGGTGCTAGGCGATATGGAGATTTAGCTACGGGGGTAGCTCCGCGGACTAAGTCGATGCGAAACTCGACTTGGCGTTCGGAAGGGATTCCCGGGAGATCTTTAGGAAAAACATCGGGAAAGTTGCAGACTTCGGGGATGCTCTCGAGGTCTTTAACTTCCTGTTTCTCGTTAATGACATGGGCTAGGAATGCATAACACTCCTTCCGCAGGAGTTTCTGGGCTTTGATGCACGAAATGATGCGAAGGTTTGAACTGAGTTTATCACCGAAGATTACAAGAGTTTCATCCGAGGAAAGATTGAGACGGATAGCTTTTCGTAACAAAGAATATCAACATGATTGGGGCTCAACCAATCCATGCCAATGATGACATCAAAGCTTTTTAAGGAGACTGGCATAAGGTCGATAGAGAAAGAATGATCGTTTAGGGTAAGGGTGCAGCCTACGTATATATCATTAGTGCTCTCTTTCTCACCGTTAGCCATCTCGACGGTAAATGTTTCGGTTAAGGGTTGAGGTTTATATTTAAGAAAATGCTTGAATGCATGACTAACAAAACTTCTTTCAGCACCGGAATCGAAAAGAATGCATGCATAAAAGTTATCGAGGAGGAACGTACCCGTCACAACGGTAGGGTCAGCCACGTCCTCCTCTTGCCCCATAGCCAGTACTCTCCCGGTGTTGCCAGTTGTTGCTGCCTTGGGGCAGTTCCTCTTGTAATGCCCGATTTCCCCACAACCGTAACAGGCTTGACCAACACCTGCTCCAGAGGCCTGATCGGTTGTTTGGACTGGGTTTCTGCAGCCTCGAGCCAGGTGGCCCTTTTTACCACAGTTGTTGCAGAGCATCTCACGACATGGACCAGGGATGCGATGATGATAGTTGCATTTGCTGCACCAAGGGAGGGTACCAGTATATCCACTGGTAGGTGCTTGAGTGGCAGGAGCAGCGGCAGGAGTAGTAGCAGCATGGACTGCCACCGTTCGCTGTTTCTTCGAGGGCTCTTGTGAAGACTGGCCCTTCCGCTGCTTCCAAAACTTTCTTTTCTCACCACTCCCTTTAGCTGGCTCAAGAGCGGTTGCCACTTTATCCAGATCAACTCCGTGATCTATGAGAGTTTGCTCCAGACACTTGGCGCTGTCAAAGGTGTTTGGCCTAGCAGCCAAGACATTTCCTTTGGTGGGTTGTGTCAGTCCCTAAATGTATCTCTCTATCTTCTTGTTTTCCGGGGTAACCATTCCCGGGCAAAGAAGCGCTAGGTCTTTGAACCTAGAAGTGTAGGCAGCAATGTCAGATTCTTTCATCCTCAAGTTCCATAGTTCGTGCTCTAGTTTCTGCATCTCGCCTCGTGGGCAGTACTCGGCTATCATGAGTTCCTTTAAACTTTCCCAACCCATAGCATTTGCCACTGTCAGGGTTAGGGATTTGACCCGACCATTCCACCAGGTCAGTGCCCTGTTGGCGAAAGTGCAAGCGGCGAATTTTACTTTGTTGGCTTCAGAACAGGAACAGATTTCGAAAATGGACTCGATTTTCTCGATCCATTGAGTCAGGGCAATAACTCCTCCTTTACCATCGAAAGATGTAGGTTTCGCACCCATGAAGTCCTTATAGGAACACTCCTTCTGGTGTCCGTGACCACCTTCATGATTTTGGGGATGCGTACCACCTCCCTGACCACCAGATTCGCCAGGATTCATCTGTGACATCGCGGCAGCCACAACAGCAGTAATAGCTGCTTGGAACATAACGGGATCGAACTGAGGGGGTGGTGGTGGAGCGTCGTCATTCCTTCTGATAGGTCTTTTTCGGGGAGGCATCTTGTTCTAAAAAGAATCAGGAAGAAGAGGATGGTAAGTCCTCGAGATATATGAAACAAAATATATATCCTATCCTGATAATAAAGTGTTCTACCAACCGATAAGCAAAGGAAAGTAAGTTATCGCTAAGAAACGAATAGGTAGCAACACTAGGAATGAATTTTCTACAATGTATTCGGCTCTGACTAAAATACTCCTATAGTATTTTAAGTTGTATGGATACTGGGTAAGGTTTAGGCCTGTTGCAACACCAAAGTCACTCCCAAGCACATGTTGGTCATGTCTCGAATAAATATAGTTGATCAGACTATATTGACCTTAGACATGATTACATAACTGCCCAGGTTTAACCGCAGTATTCAACATCCAAAATACTTTTGTTTTGTTCTACTTAAGATACTGATTCTGGTACGTAGGTATACTTGTATACTTTTTGAGAAAATACTTGTATTTTAAAAGTATACTTTTAGTTCAGAGCACTTCAACCCCTTTGTGTTTATAGTTGTATACCGTGTAAGGTTCGGTATACTTAGTTCACTATAAACAATAGCTCTGATACCAATCTGTCACACCCCGAAACCGATGGCGGAAACGTTTCGGTGCGGAGGACGTCATGCGTAGTATCACAACAGTTGTATCGTAGTAAGCGAAGTAAACACAACCATTACATTATAATATGAGTATTTTCATTGTTCAAAAACATAGTTTATACATAACAGTATATAACAAAAGTAAAAGACATGACTTCAGAATGTTCCGTCTTCTCCAAAAGTTGGCAACAGTACCTGTCTATTGATGCCCTGAGAATACAAGCAGTTTTAAAAATATCAGCATAAAGCTGGTGAGTTCATAAGCGTTTAATTCTGGTGAAAGAAATATTTCTTTGATTCTTTGAAAAGTTGTTTCCCAAGAAAATCCTATATTTTCTTATGAAAGATGTTTAATTATCCATTAGTTACACGTTAAACAGCCTGTTTATGAAAGGTTAAGTTATCCCAGGAAAATCCTATATTTTCCTTAAAAGTTGATAGTTGATTTTCGATTCTGATACGAGGTGTACAAGTGTCCACCATACTTGTATCGATAGATGTAGTTTCCTTGAAAAACCCTGGTTATTCGTTGTAAGATGTATTAGCCTTATTACATAAATAAACTAATAAAATAGGTAGTGAACTTAGATCCTAAGGGTGTTACTGATGCCCTCTAGTAATCAAATCGGTTATTACTTTGAGGTTAGTTCACTTGTTTCATTATTACATAAGTAAATTTTCGCTACCTAAGTTGTGAGTGCCATAACCGTACTTAGACTGGATAAGGCACGTAACGGGGGCCAGTATCTTTTATGACTTTGTCACCCCTGAACCTAACGGTTCCACTGTAGCTAGCAGCGAGGGTGCGGGATATTCAGTCCCATATAGATCTATACATAATAGTCACGCTCTCCCTCCAAGAGATTCTGGTTATAAGTCGTAGTCCTCCACTCACGAATCCGATGGAGTGTTACCAAGGACATGTCTCAAACTTAGCCTAACAAATTTACAAGTAATAGTACGAAAATCCTGCTTATGATTTGTATAAATCCTTTATAAAATATCACATTTTATGATAAGATTTACAAGTTCCTTGCTTTAGTTTTGAAAACTGTTTCTACGAGTTGATATCTTAATCGATTGGTAAAACGGTTTTCTGAGTTAAAAGCATAATGAACATATAATCATCTTAAACAAAATAATATATATGAGCACAAGTTTCCTTGTACTTTTGCTTGTATTCCCCCCTCTGAAAACATGAAAAACTCGGAAAAAGTGTAGGAGTATGAACTCACTGTTTTGACGTGGGATTCGAGTGTAAGTTGCTAGGAATTGCTGAGTGTCAAATAAAGCTTCGGACACAAACGGATCCTATTTAGGATGTAAAAGTATATATATATATATATATATATATACATTAGGTGAGGGCATAACACTATTTGTTATGGAAAGAAACCACCTTAGGGACTAGGAAACACTTAGAACTAAGTGTTTGAATTACATGAGTTTGAAGAGGGGAGTTTGCGGCCCTAATCAGGAGTTTACGGTCTAGAAGTTTATGGTCTAAGTGTTTACGGTCCAGGTGTTTACGGTCCCTGGGTTTACGGTCCCTGGGTTTACGGTCCAGGTGTTTACGGTCCCTGGGTTTACGGTCCAGGTGTTTACGGTCCCTGGGTTTACGGTCCAGATGTTTACGGTCCCTGGGTTTACGGTCCAGGTGTTTACGGCCGTAAACACTTGGCGAAAAGATTCGATTTTCGGTGTTTCAAGGTCCTTTCTGGCCTTCTGGAAGTGTTCTAAGACTCGTTTCTAAACTTGGGAGGGTGTTGTGGCAACTTTGCACCCCATAAATAGAGTTTACGGTCAAAGGAGATTTCCTTGACCGTAAACACCCTTCTGGTCACGATTTCTAGGTGTTTAACAAGTGATTCTTGTATCCAACAAGCTAAGGGTAGTGTACTTACGTAGTAGAAGCTTGAAATGAGGTTTTTAGCCTCCAATTACTAGTGTGTGTTCTTGGTGTTCTTGGTGAGAGAGAAAATCTAGAAAAAGATGCGATTTATGAGCTAGGAACATGGATTTTCCACTAGAAATGAGATAGAAACACAATCAAGGTGAAGAATCACTTACATTCTTGAGGATCCTTGGGCAAATTCGATGTTTGTAGAGAGAGAGAGAGAGTAGAGAGAGAAAGCTTCTGGAGTGTGTAAAGTGATAAATGAAGGCCACTCATCCCTTATATAGGGGTGAGTTTACGGTCAAGGGGCGGGGTGGAGGGTTTATGGCCATAAATAGGGTTTACGGTCATAAACAGAGTTTACGGCCGTAAACTATGTTTGCGCCCGTAAGCTCCTCTCGAAGGGTCGATTGGCCCGGATGCTATGCTTTGACTTAGAAAACCTCGTTTTTGAATACGAAACTCAATCGAACTGAGCTTAGAATATTCCGCTAGCCCAACAATGATACTAACGTGAACGAAAAATAAATTAAAAACCCAAATTTTATTAACGAAAATTGGGTAAGGATAACGGAAAAAGTTTCGGGTTGTCACAGTGCTTGTGGAAGTTCTTTGAAACAAACTTTAGTTGGACAAGGACCAAGTCACAATCTTATTTATATGAAAAGACAAACTTGTTTTAACTGTGGGACTCCCGGTCAGGTTTCTAGAAATTGCCCATATCGTTCATATGTTCCTTACTATGAAATAGGTTGGAAGAACGTGCCAAGGGGGAGATCTTCCAAAAGAAATCCTTTGAGGTCACGTTCACGCAATGGTTATTGGAATACTAAAAAGGCCAAAAATAAAACTCCCAAGGACAAAAGGGGCATGTCGGACAAGAAGCCTAATTCGAGAGATGGTTCAGCCAAACCGAATTCGGTGAGGTCAAAGTCATCTCAAGGATTATCTTCTAGCTCACACTTGTGATTCAAGTCTAAATCAAAAGGTAGTTCCATTTCAAAATCAAGTGTTGAAGCACCCATTAGTCCTGTAACTTATTTATGCTCCTTATCTGATAAACATGATATGTCATAGGAAAGAGTATCTTGTGTAGATAGTAATGGTAAACCCAGCTTCAAAATGGACTGGGTTCCTAAAACCTACTAATCCCGCACTCTGTGCCGGAGCAGCTATGGAGGAATATCATCAGACTTCGGTATGTTGATAGTGGTTGTTCCAGGAACATGACAGGAGACATCTCTCAACTGCATGACTTTAAGAACTTTAATTGAGAGTATGTGTCCTTTGCGGGAAGGGAGAAAGAAAATATCACTCCAATGGGGACCTTATTTAACGGCATGATGAATTTTGAATATGTTAACTTCGTTTCGGAATTGAAACACAGTTGAGGCTAAATAAGTTGTTGTTTCTAAATATTGTTGTTCTCAGGTTATCTGGATGCAACTTCAATTGCTGAATTACGGTTTGAATTTTCTTGATATTCCTGAGTTTTCTTAAAATGATTCGTTTTGAAGAATAAAAGTTTTTTTTGTACATTTTGTATTTTTTTTTTTTTCGTTAAATTTGTTCATATTTTTTCCTCTATTCATAAATTTAGGGGGAGAATTAAAATCAAATAAAAATCATAAAATTCAAAAATATGTCTATTTTATTTCTGTTTTTATTTCCTTTTGAGAAAAATCAATAATCCAAAAATATTTTTATTGCTTTTGAGCATATTTATATTTTTTTATTTCTTAGTTATTTTTATTATGTGCTAAGTTTATTTTATTTTTATTTGTTATCTCAAAAAATTCATTTGTCTTAACACGCGAATTCAAAAAGAAGAGACTCAAGGAGACTTTGTCGGAATTTTCTGTGCTAAAAGAGATCTTGAAAGGAATTGTCGGAATTACACTTCACACTACTTTCACAAGGAATTGAAGGCATGAAACTATACAAACTATCAGTTAGGAAGTATCTTTCTAAGAACTGTCGTATTTAAAGAATTGAAAGTTTGAAACTGTACAGATTGTCAAAATTGGTCTTGTCAGTTATCTTTACCTAAGAATTGTCACGGCACTAGGGCGATTCACCTAATCGGGAAATAGATATCGCTGAACATCCCGCCCAGGGTCTTGACATTCTTTGTGTCATGCAAAACTGCAGAGACTCAAATGTATTCTCGAATACGTTCTCCGCAGGTAAGGAATTAACGGTTATTGGCACTAGGGCGATACACCTCGCAAGACACGATTATTGTTGAATGTCCCACCAAAGGGCTTTGACCTCGTGTCATGCTAAACTGTGGAAATATGTCCTCGGATATTTTTGTCACAGGATGGTCTTGTGAGTTATTCCTAATTAACTCTCACTAGCTCTAGAATGGTACACTCAGTTGAGATTTAGAAACCATTGAACGTCTCGCCAAGGGCCAAGTTAAATTGTTAACTTGAATAACTATATTGAGATCTTTGATCGAGGATATGCAGGGGCTAACATCAAAAATAGTCATGAGTAGTTCTCTGATACTCAACAAATCGCAGTGCGTTCCTCCGTGTTCACACAGATACTGCGAGTAGTTTCCATCTGAGCCAAGGTTGGGTCCTTGAACAACTGTGATGAGAAGGGTCTTTATATGTCACAACCCCAAACCAGAACGACGGAAACGTTTGGGGGCGGATGACTTCATGTATAGTATCATAACAAATATGTAATAGTAAAGAAAGCAAACACAACCATCATAGCTATAATTTAAAAGGTTACATTTTTTATAGTGTTACATGTTTCCCAATAAATTACAATATGATGACAAAATGAGTTTTGAACTAACGCCTTAGCGTCCCGTCTTCAAAAGTTGTTGGTTACCTGTTCACTGATTCCCTGAGAATACAAGTAGTTTTGAAAAGAGTGTCAACAATTAAGTTGGTGAGTTCATAAGAGTTTTGTTTGAGAAAAATGTCGTTTTTCTTTGTAAAAATGATAGAGTGTTATTTCCAGAAATCCAATATTTTCTTGTAAAATGTATTGTAGTCTTAGATAACCTGTTCACTGTATTGTTACAGTTTTAATTTGATTAAAACTCATTGTATGTATGTTTCCCTGAGTTACTAGTTGTATATTACTAGTAAGTAGTATAATGTATTCCTTGTAATGTAACAGAGTGTACTCCTAGAAAACCCATAGCTTCCTTCTATAATCCCTTAGTTTATACAAGTTATATAAAATCAAGATTTAATAAACCGTTGAATATAATGGGTCTGCCCTAAGCCCACAACCAAACAAGGAAAAGGACCTAAAGCGAACCCACCAATTCTAAGTCGATCGTGTCTAAATTTTATATAACTCTAGCGTATACACGTAGCAGTTATATACGGAATCTAACAATTCTAGACGAAATGTAGTCTTAGCTACCCTAAGACTGATATGTGTAAATGTTGTACTTGAAAATAGCATACTGTAGTTTTACATAAATAAAACTTATTTATGTGATTGTTAAACCCTGTAAACCGTATGTATTGTTAATACCCCATGTGAGTTATTATAACCATGCTATGACCCAGTCGGCCTGTAACGACGTTCTTCAGGCGTCGGAAACGTTATGACATTTGTCACCCCAAACCTGCCGGTCTAACTGTAGCAAACAGTTTAGGTGATGGATTGTCAGTCCTCTACAAATCTATACACAAGTATCATGCTCTCCCTACAAGAGATTATGGTTACAGTTACAGGACTTTAATTGCAGTACTTTAAAAGCACTGTGAAGCCAAATGTCTCACAAATTTATTCATTAACAGGTTTACGTCGAATGAAATGAAAACTCCTTTTTGTTGTAAATGTAAGTATTACCCTTTCATAGTGTGTATGTAGTATGAAAATAATTATACATTTATATAATTTTTCTAAATCCCGAAAGGGTAAAATAGTGTAAATGATCCCCAAACTATACCTATTATAGTTTAAAATGTATGTTTCGATGAGATGAACACTTTTGTATTTTGGCAACTTTGCATGTAAGAGTTTGTGAATTTGGTAGTAATGTCATTTCGTATATTTGATATTTTCACGTAAGAGATACATAAAATGTAAGAAAACATAAGTAATGGTTTGTAGTTTAACACAAGTTTTGTTGTGTTTTACTTGTATTCCCCCCTTAAAACATAGGAAAAGAGGTGAAAAATGTAGGGGTATGAACTCACCTTATGTGTGATCGCGATTAGATAACGAGATAAAAACGGTGATCTTCGAGCTAGAATACGGGAAGCTAGTCGTATCCTAATAGTTAAAACACATATTAATGTGTGAATATATGGAACTAGGAATGCAAGTGTTTCATGAACACTAGATAATATAAGAACTTACAATGATCTTATAATATACTGCTTGAAGAAATGAAGCCCCATGAGATGTTGATCTTTAAGTTTAGAAAGAAATGATGTTTGAGTTTTGAGAGAGAATTGAGATGAAGTGGTTTACTGGAAGTGTGGAATGATCTCCATTCTCCATTTCATGATTTAAATAGGAAGGAAAAGATAGGATTATGAGGTGATGTTTGCATTGAAATGTGAAATTATCATCTTGGGAAGGTAAACTACCAAATTAAGTGGCACCACTTGGCCACTAAATGATGATTTCGGCCTTAATAAAGGGTGATTTCGGCCTAGCATGACCGAAATCCCTTACATTCTCACAAAAGGTGATTTCGGTTTTGGGTGTGGTCCCTAGATGTGAGTTTTCGGCCTAGACATGAACCAAGAAAGGGTTTTCGATCCTAAGTGGTCCAAACCTTGAGATTTTGGTCACACACACATGACTTTGGTCCCCACAAAACCGAAAACTCAATCCTCTTAGATTCTTAAAACCGAAAACGCAAATGTAGTTCATTTATATATGGATTTAAACTAACCTTTTGACTTATGTTGACTCATATTAACCTAAATCAACATGGGTTTCAATATATATTTATACATAACTTATATAAGCATGTCTTCATGGATATAGATGACACAATGAAACAAAGTTACAATTGTGGTTTTACTTATAAACATTAGATCTTTAGATTTGACTTGACTTCAAATTTACCAATTGTCACATTATGACTTTGTGATCCACATGGACTTTTTAATCATGGTTACTTTTCAAGACACAACAGTGGTCGACAAAGAAATTTCATTCGAAGGAACAAGAAGTGAAGATTATTTTTCAAAACACAACCTTTCAACCCCATAAGCAAGATGAAGCTGTATTTGAAGTTACGTGTCGAATTGCATTGAAGCCTCCTCAATCAGTTTGCTGCTATCTATGAACCTGCTGAAGTGAACCAGAAGAAATTATTGTACGAATTGTAGCCCTAAAATTTTAATTATATAGCAGGGTATTGATTTTGGGAAGCCAAACGCCATAAGTTGGATTATTCGAGGGTCAAAGTATAAATTTGAGATTTATTTTGTAAATATTTTATGAAAACAGGGGCTAAAGAGTTAATTATGTACCTTATTTGAAAATAATTGTAGAGGAGGGGCTGCATGGTAATTATGAGGACTTAAGTTGAAGGGTTTTTGGTTGGATGGGGTTAAAAAGATAAAATTCGGACTTCATTTGTAAAGGATTTCAAGGGGTAGGGTTTAAGTGGTAAATTGTAGACTTCTTTTGGAAAAAATTTTGGATGGGAGGGGCTAGAAGTGTCAAAACTGTATGTAAGTTGTATGGAATACGGGTTAGAACACGTCACCCTACGTTGCAACCTCCATATATATACATCAAGTGTTCCTAACCCTAACCCTAATAACAAATCAGCCGCCACCATATCATCTCCACCCTCCCAGCCGTTACCTCCCTCCTCATCTAGCCACCCCGATCAACCGAGGCCATCGGCAGACCATGTTGCCGGCGAAAGACATCGCCACTGTTTCATTCCGACGACAAGCGTGGCTGTAGTTTCTGTTTCCGCTCTAAACCACCACCTTCCCCTCCTGTTACTTGTCCGCAGCTAGTGACCGACGTCCGCCGCTGCTGTCTGGAGGCTTCTCAACACCGTTGACGTTTTCGTCCGCCTCATGCCGACGTGAAATGGTGGCTAGGTTGTGGTTTGTGATGTAGTTGTGTGAGTGTGTGGCTTATGTCGACCGGAAATCATGAAGAACCACCATGGCCGTTGACCATGGTGGCTGCCGCACACGACGATGCTGTTGCCGCGAATGGCCGCTGCTGCCGCCCGTTTTCTGTGCTACCGTCGTCGCCACCCACCATAGGTGGGTGTTGGATTTATTTGTCCGAGCAAAAGGATGTGGGTGCGTGATTCTGCTTCAAGATCTGTATGGTTTGCGTGTCTACTTGACGGGGAACCAAAAGAGATCACCGCCACCACCATGAGGTGGTGGCTGTCGTCCCAAAACTTTTGCTGTCGCCGTCGTGGGCCACTGGGAGGGTGGCTAGGGTGTATCTCGCAGATCAGAAGCATGTATGTGGGTGTTTAATTCAATGGAGAGGTGTGGGTGTTTATTTGGTCGGAAAAGGAATCACCACCACCGTGAGGTGGTGGCTGCCACCATGTGTGTGTTTATCTTAGTGAGTTGGTGTGTTTTTACTTGAGTTTTAGCCTTGTAAAATGTAATTGGAAATGTAATAATGAAAAGAAATTGAAAACTACCACCTTAGGGTGGTGGCTGCCGCCACCGGCCGCCGTGTCGGGTGGCGGTGTGCTTGCCTTGTGAGTTTGATTCGTTTGGGGTGCTTGAAACCCTAATAGGCCTTATAAGCCCTAATGGACCCTAATTGACCCAAATAAAACCCTAATGGGCTTAATGATATTCTAGTGGGCTTAATAGGCCCAATAAAGCCCTAATTGACCTAAAAGCCCAACGAATTGATAAATGGGCTAATATTTGGATTGGAAAACCCTAATGCCAATAAAACCCTAATTTGGGGAATTAACCGGGACATGCAGGAATTATTTAATAATTTGAGATATTAAATAATAATCATTGGCAAAGATTAATGTAAGCGATATTGGACTTAATGGATTAAGTCCTTAATGGGTTAAGTAGGAAACTTAACCCTAATCATCATTTTATGTGAAACCGTAATTTCACTTGGGCCATAGTTGGGCCTAGATGATTATGAGACATTGGGCCATTGAAATGCCAATTGTTTGGAATGGAATTAATGGTTGGGCCTTAGGGTAAGACCTATTAAAGGTTGGGCCCAATTTGGAAAATTAGGCCATATGTTGGGCCTTGATTCCTAGTTTAACTTTGGGCCTATGGATTGGGCCTTAGGCTTGAATAAAGCCAAGCAAGGGGGTAATGTAGTAATTACCCAAAGTATGTACTTATGGTTATGTAGTGGAACCCAATAATTAATTGGGTGTTATTTTGGTGTTGACAGTTCGGGAATCTGTCATCCAGCAGCTGGGGTTGAGTCTGCGGGACTTCAGCAGTGTGGGATTGTGTCTACAGGACTTCAGCAGTGTGAGGTGAGTTACCTTCCAGTAGGGGTGGGTCTAAGGCCACAATGCCGGCCCACCAACATGCGTGGTTGGTAGATAATTGTCTTTGTGATAATGATCTTGGTATGTTTATGTTATATGCTCATAAGATATGCTTATGTGATATGCTTATGTGATATGCTTATCTGATATGCTATGTGTGTTAGTGGTAGTAGCAGGGAATAGTTTTTCCTTGACTTGGTCGTTAGGACCGAAGGGTAGGTCAGTACCCTAGATATGCCTTATTGTATGATTATATCCTATTATTGTATGATAGTGGTAGGGGTGAAATAGTCCCCGATTACCATTTGAAAGATACCGATGGCAGTTACCGGTTGAAAGATACAGATGGCAGTTACCGGTTGAAAGATACCGAAGGGGGTATACAGAACCCATGCAATGCTTATATGTCTATTTATGATATGTTAGTATGTAATCAGCATGTTTATGATGTTAGTATGTGATCAGTATGTTCATGATATATTATTATGTGATAGTGGTAGGGGTGGAATAGTCCCCGGTTACCGGTTGAAAGATACCAATGGCAGTTACCGGTTGAAAGATACCGATGGTATTATGTGGTATGTGGTATGATGGGGGAACTCACTAAGCTTCGTGCTTACGGTTTACAGTTTTGGTTTCAGGTGCTTTGTTTCAAACGAAAGGAGCCGGCTTGATCGCAGCGCATCACACTATGATTTCTGCACATGAGATCCTTGGGATTACACTATGATATGGTTTTTATGATATTATGTTTTATTATTGACACTTTGGTTTCGACATGAGACATTATTATTGACGGTTTTATTACATATGGTTTTATATTAACTTATTTAAAAATGAAAATTTTGACCTGTATTTTTGGGATGTTACAAGTTGGTATCAAAGCCTTGGTTTGAGGGATTCGGGCACACACACGGGTGTGTCTGAACTCAAACTAAGGACTTGGTATGAAAATTTTCAAAAGTAAA
Source organism: Lactuca virosa (assembly GCF_052849685.1). Lineage (NCBI taxonomy): Eukaryota > Viridiplantae > Streptophyta > Magnoliopsida > Asterales > Asteraceae > Lactuca > Lactuca virosa. Next base: position 310,001,023 of record NC_136429.1, read on the forward strand.
ATCATTTTATACAAAGAAGTTTCAAAAGAATTTGAAAGAGAAGAACTTTGAAAAGGACAAGGTGTGTGATGCGTGCAATCAGCCGAGCTCAAGTAAGTTTTCCCCAAGATACCCATACATGTTATGTTATGATCTGATATGATATTGAGAACTGCATGCTAGATTAGGGCTGAGGATCTAGGAAGGATGCCTTATATGCCTATTGTATATGCTTGTAGACTTGCATGCTAGTACTGATCAGTCAGTAATAGGATAGCATGTTTAGGTTATGCCTGATTGTATGAACCTTTGAATTGCATGTACAGACTCCTGAGTAGAGGATAGTATGGTTTGATTGGAATATGATGGTTAGATTTTCCATTGTCTGAATGTTGCTTGCTCTGTGCTTTGTGGGACTCTTAGTAATGTGAGCTAGCTATATTCATGAAATAGCTAGTTGACATTTTTGGGAATCTTTCAGCAGCTGAGGACTGGGTGAGTTCGGGAACCTAAGAGAGCCTAGGATATGTTTCAGTAGGTTAGTAGTGAGGTTTAGTGAGACTAGGTGTACCGGTTTGAGGAGGTGACTTGGAGGATTCGAGAGGATTACTGAGGAAAGTATGGATAGGTGTGGAAGGTAGTATTGGGCCCGTACTACTGAAAGCACATGATCCATACTCGAATCGGTGAGAGTCTTGGAGAATCTGAGAAGCTTTTGGGAGGTGTTTGTGACCCGGTTTGGGGACAGAGGATGTTCCAGTTGTTGCAGCTTAGCCATTGGTAAGTGAGCTAGTGAGCGTGACAGGGTGTCAGACCCTGAAGGATATGATATCCAAGAGTTAAAGATGCGAGATCGATTTGGAGCACCCTGGGAAGAGTGGGTCGTGCCAGGTGCGTATAGTAGAGGGTCTCGGGAAGAGATCCATGACTTTTGATCCTCATCTGAAAGGCCAGAAGGGCCAGAGTCAGTACTGCACATACGGAAAATGCACATGGGAGTGTGTCGCTCCAAGGGTTTAGGTTGCTACAAGTGAGGCAGGGTTAATCATGTCAGCTGAAGGTGATCTGTATTCCTCCATATGTTGCGGTTATGTCATTTTCTATTGCTACTAGATGGATGTTGGGAATACGTATCGCTTTGGAATTGTGGGTGAGTTTGGATAAGTCGGACCTCTGGTCGGTTTTCTTCGGGTTATCAAGGATCATATGTGTCATCCTACATGCTGAAAAGTCCTTGATGAACCCACAGAGGGATGTACCTTGCGGAGCGAGTTCCGCGTGTACCGTTATCATTCCTGATCTTTGTCGAGATCTGTGCAGGAGTATTGTTTGGAAGATCCTCGGTCAGGGTTAGAGTGATAGTTCTCCAGTGAAGTCAGCGTTCAGGGGTTCTATCATTGTTCAGTTGTGGTCGACAATTGTCTATGGATGAACTTTGGAGTTCAAGGCACCACCGTTGCTAAGGAAGGATTGGTAGCATGAAGATAATGGAGTCAGTTGCGAGTGTTGGATGCATAAGTGGTTGGTCATCAGATGTTCAAAAGAATGGTATTTCCGCATGAGCTGTGTACGGTTAGAGTTCGGTGGTGCTACGAGATTGGAAGTGGGAATGAGGATTCGTCAGCCAGAGTGAAGGTTAAGGCCTTCAGTTGGCAGCATGGTAAATGGACTAAGGTGTCAGACTGGACCAGATTTCAAGAGTACTCTTTGAGATTTCAGAGGATGGGCCGATCTTGAGGTTTGACTGGTAATTGATTGTTAGCATTGGTAAGCTCAGATTGTCGGCAGTGGACTATTAGGAAGTAAGAAGGATTGGAAATCCTTCAATTCTCACGTGCCGTGAAGACTTAGTCGAATCTAAGTGGGGGAGAGACTTTTTGTAAAGTCCTCCAAATGTGAGTTCTGGTTGCGCGGGGTGCAATCTCTTGGGCACCATGTCAACCAGAAGGGTATTCTATTCGATCCGGCCAAGATAGAGGCCGTGATGCAGTGGGGGATTCCGAGGTCTCCATCTAAGATTCGGAGTTTCCCGGGTCTAGCAGATTATTACCGGAGATTTATACGGGACTTCTCCGAGATTGTGGTTCCTTTGACCCTACTGACCAAGAAGTTGGTGGCCTTTCGTTGGGGGTCTGAGCAGCAAACAGCCTTCGAGACTCTCAGACAGTGGTTGTGCGAGGCACCGATTCTCACCCTGCCAGAGGGTGTAGATGATTTCGTGGGTTACTGTGATGCTTTGATCACGGGCATGGGTACGGTACTGATACAGTGAGGTCACATGATAGCAGGTTTCGGGAACCAGGTTAGAGTTCCGGTTAGGACTCAAGTTCAGTGATGTGTTAGGTCGAGTGCATGTTCGACCCGGTTGGAAAGTGTTGTAAGACTACGGGGGTAGTCGTAGCATTCACTAGTAGTCAGATAGTATGGAAAGTGTTGTAAGACTACGGGGGTAGCCGTAGCATTCACTAGCGGTCAGTTAGTATGGAAAGTGTTGTAACACTACGGGGGTAGCCGTAGCATTCACTAGTGGTCAGTTAGCATGGGAAGTGTTGTAAGACTGCGAGGGTAGCCGTAACATTCACTAGTGGTCAGTTAGCATGGGAAGTGTTGTAAGACTGTGGGGGTAGCCGTAGCATTCACTAGCGGTCAGATAGTAATAGAGTGTCGTGAGACTGCGGGTAGTCGTAGCATTCACTAGGTTGGTAGATGGCATGAGCGTGTTGTTGGAACGCGGAAGGAATAGTAGCACACACCAGTTTGGGTGTAGCAGTGAAGATATGGAAATCCACGTATAGGATTTCGGAATTACCCAGAGGGATTAGATCTGGTTGAGCCAGTGATAAGACTGTAGGAACACCACTATAGTTATGAGATCAGGGAAGCAATGGACTGCTTAAGGACGTGTGAAATAAGGCTACCATTGGTCAGGTAGCAATCACTTTTAGTCTTGGATTTGATGATGACAAGATTCGATGCATGGACCCGATCGGTTAGATCAGGAGGTTGTTAGAGCCATAGTGGTAAGATAACTAATGGCAACCATTGACAGACAAGGATATTGTTCATAAGTTGTGTGGAGCGACTGCGTGTGGGTCTTCTGACTCCGCAACCGGGTCGGGGGCCAGTATTTCAGATGATTGGCGAGCGAATTGAGACCAGTCAGGTCTCGTTAGATTCTGGAAAGCAGCCATGTGGCAACATACTGCTTCAGGCAGTTCAGCGTTCGGGCAGTTTCAGCATTTAGGCAATACTAGTATTTACGTTCTAGGTTGCAAGTTCGGGCGGAATACCAGATTGTTTGGGTCATGCAAAATGACTGGAAAGGATAATTGGGTCTGTGATCTCAGTTTTCTAGTAGGGACCACAGGTTATCAGAAGCTGAGTAGTCAGTTTAGGGATAAACAAACTCTTCAACGATAATGATTCAGTATGTGTGGTCTATCAGGGATTCAGACCATCCTAAGACAACAAATTTCAGACCAAGTAAATGTGAATTTGTTGCGAGGAATTCGTTCACCTGCGGATTTTAGGGCTTTGCGAAGATTGGTCACGACTACCCTTGGAAGGCTAGGGTGTGCCCAGGATGGTGACCATGTTACTAGAGTGGTTGGATGTGTAAGGAATGGTAAGGAACAATTTCGAGGACGAAATCCAATTTAAGTGGGGGAGAGTTGTAACACCCCGTTTATTTCATAAATAAATAGACGAAATTATTGTATGAATCGTAGCCCTAAAATTTTAATTATATAGCAGGGTATTGATTTTGGGAAGCCAAACGCCATAAGTTGGATTATTCGAGGGTCAAAGTATAAATTTGAGATTTATTTTGTAAATATTTTATGAAAACAGGGGCTAAAGAGTTAATTATGGACCTTATTTGAAAATAATTGTAGAGGAGGGGCTGCATGGTAATTATGAGGACTTAAGTTGAAGGGTTTTTGGTTGGCTGGGGTTAAAAAGGTAAAATTCGGACTTCATTTGTAAAGGATTTCAAGGGGTAGGGTTTAACTGGTAAATTGCACACTTCTTTAGGAAAAAATTATGGATGGGAGGGGCTAGAAGTGTCAAAACTGTATGTAAGTTGTATGCGATACGGGTTAGAACCCGTCACCCTACTTCGCAACCTCCATATATATACATCAAGTGTTCCTAACCCTAACCCTAACCCTAATAACAAATCAGCCACCACCATATCATCTCCACCCTCCCAGCCGTTACCTCCCTCCTCATCTAGCCACCCCGATCAATCGAGGCCATCGACAGACCATGTTGCCGGAGAAAGACATCTCTCGTGCCACTGTTTCATTCCGACGACAAGCGTGGACGTAGCTGCTGTTTCCGCTCTAAACCACCACCTTCCCCTCCTGTTAATTGTCCGCAGCTAGTGACCGGCGTCCGCCGCTGCTGTCTGGAGGCTTCTCAACACCATTGACATTTTCTTCCGCCTCATGCAGTCGTGAAATGGTGGTTGGGTTGTGGTTTGTGATGTAGTTGTGTGGGTGTGTGGCTTCTGTCGACCGGAGATCATGAAGAACCACCATGGCCGTTGACCATGGTGGCTGCCGCAAACGACGATGTTGTTGCCGCGAATGGCCGCTGCTGCCGCCCGTTTTCTGTGCTATTGTCGTCGCCACCCACCATAGGTGGGTGTTGGATTTATTTGTCCGAGAAAAAGGATGTGGGTGCGTGATTCTGCTTCAAGATCCATGTGGTTTGCGTGTCTACTTGACTGGGAACCAAAAGAGATCACCACCACCACCGTGAGGTGGTGGCTGTCGTCCCAAAACTTTTGTTTTCGCCGTCGTGGGACACCGGGAGGCTGGCTGGGGTGTATCTCGCAGATCAGAAGCATGTATGTGGGTGTTTAATTCAATGGAGAGGTGTGGGTGTTTATTTGGTCGGAAAAGGTATCACCACCACCGTGAGGTGGTGGCTGCCACCATGTGCCGCCATGTGTGTGTTTATCTTAGTGAGTTGGTGTGTTTTTACTTGAGTTTTAGCCTTCTAAAATGTAATTGGAAATGGAATAATGAAAAGAAATTGAAAACCACCACCTTAGGGTGGTGGCTGCCGCCACCGGCCGCCGTGTCGGGTGGCGGTGTGCTTGCCTTGTGAGTTTGATTCGTTTGGGGTGCTTGAAACCCTAGTAGGCCTTATAAGCCCTAATGGACCCTAATTGACCCAAATAAAATCCTAATGGGCTTAATGATATTCTAGTGGGCTTAATAGGCCAAACAAAGCCCTAATTGACCTAAAAGCCCAACGAATTGATAAATGGGCTAATATTTGGATTGGAAAACCCTAATGCCAATAAAACCGTAATTTGGGGAATTAACCGGGACATGCGGGAATTATTTAATAACTTGAGATATTAAATAATAATCATTGGCAAAGATTAATCTAAGCGATATTGGACTTAATGGATTAAGTCCTTAGAGGATTAAGTCCTTAATGGGTTAAGTAGGAAACTTAACCCTAATCATCATTTTATGTGAAACCGTAATTTCACTTGGGCCATAGTTGGGCCTAGATGATTATGAGACATTGGGCCATTAAAATGCCAATTGTTTGGATGGAATTAATGGTTGGGCCTTAGGTTAAGACATATTAAAGGTTGGGCCCAATTTGGAAAATTGGGCCATATGTTGGGCCTTGATTCCTAGTTTGACTTTGGGCCTATGGATTGGGCCTTAGGCTTGAATAAAGCCAAGAAAGGGGGTAATGTAGTAATTACCCAAAGTATGTACTTATGGTTATCTAGTGGAACCCAATTATTAATTGGGTGTTATTTTGGTGTTGCCAGTTCGGGAATCTGTCATCCAGCAGCTGGGGTTGAGTCTGCGGGACTTCAGCAGTGTGGGATTATGTCTACGGGACTTTAGCAGTGTGAGGTGAGTTACCTTCCAGTTGGGGTGGGTCTAAGGCCACAATGTCGGCCCACCAACAGGGGTGGTTGGTAGATAATTGTCTTTGTGATAATTATCTTGGTATGTTTATGTGATATGCTCATGAGATATGCTTATGTCATATGCTTATCTGATATGCTATGTGTGTTAGTGGTAGTAGGAGGGAATAGTTTTTCCCTGACTCGGTCGTTAGGACCGAAGGGTAGGTCAGTACCCTAGATATGCCTTATTGTATGATTATATCCTGTTATTGTATGATAGTGGTAGGGGTGAAATAGTCCTCGGTTACCGGTTGAAAGATACCGATGGCAGTTACCGGTTGAAAGATACCGATGATAGTTACCGGTTGAAAGATACCGAAGGGGGTATACAGAACCCATGCAATGCTTATCTGTCTGTTTATGATATGTTAGTATGTAATCAGCATGTTTATGATGTTAGTATGTGATCAGTATGTTCATGATATATTATTATGTGATAGTGGTAGGGGTGGAATAGTCCCCGGTTACCGGTTGAAAGATACCGATGGCAGTTACCGGTTGAAAGATACCGATGGTATTATGTGGTATGTGGTATGATGGGGGAACTCACTAAGCTTCGTGCTTACGGTTTACAGTTTTAGTTTCAGGTGCTTTGTTTCATAGGAAATGAGCCGGCTTGATCGCAACGCATCACACTATGATTTCCGCACATGAGATCCTTGGGATTACACTCTGATATGGTTTTTATGATATTATGTTTTATTATTGACACTTTGGTTTCGACATGAGACATTATTATTGACGGTTTTATTACATATGGTTTTATATTAACTTATTTAAAAATGAAAATTTTGACCTGTATTTTTGGGATGTTACAGATTAATGATGCTTTCGGTTGGGTTTTTGGACTGGGCCTTTGTAATTAGGTCTAGGTATATATAGTGTTATTCTAGCCGTGTTTATGGTTGGTGATTCCATTAGCTGATTTCAAGTTTAGAGAGTTAGAGAGAACCGAGAAACATAGAGATCAGATGAACTAGACTATTGTTCAATATAGTGTGCATTGAAGATTCGATAACTGTGTTCTTAATTCGATATAAATGTTTTGCATTAATGATTGAATTGGGATTCCGCACCAATTCTAGTGATTTCAATTGATACACTAGATCACGGGTTTTTACAACCAATACCTCCCGCAAATGTTGCTCGTGTTGCTCCTTGGTCTTAGAATATACCAAGATATCATCAATGAAAACAATCACAGACCAATCCAACATCAATCTGCAAACTCGCTTCATGATATCAATATAATTTTGCTGGAGCATTTGTGAGTCGAAATGGCATCACCACAAACTTGTAATGACCATAACGAGCTATGAATGCCGTCTTTGGTATATCCTCATCTGATGATACCCCGACCGAAGATCAATCTTGGAGAACCAAGATGCACCCTGAAGTTGATCGAATAAATCATCAATCCTCGGAAGTGGATAACAGTTCTTCATTGTTAGCTTGTTCAGCTCTCGATAATCAATACACATCATGTGTGACCCATCCTTTTTTTTCACGAATAGGATCGGTGCTCCCCATGGGGAACTGCTCAGACGAATGAATCCCTGGTCTAGCAGCTCCTGAAGCTACGTAGACAACTCCTGCATCTCAGGCGGAGCTAGACGATACGATGCCTTGGCTAGTGGAGCCGCACCAGGCACTAAATCGATACGGAACTCCACTTGCCTCTCGGGAGGCACCCCAGGACTCTCTTTTGAAAATACATCCGGAAAATCTCGTACAATCGGTACCCTGCTTATATCTGGTGTGGCCTCCACCCACGTATCCGAGACATAATCCAAATACCCAGAATAACCCTACTGAAGAAGTCTCCTAACCCTCACATCCGAACAGAGAGCTGGTGCATTCGAGGCTCTCTCTCCATGAATAACCAGTTCTCCCCCACTTGGGTTTCAAACTCTCACCAACTGACGCTCGCAATATATCATGGCCCCATTGGGCCCCAACCAATCTATCCCGATGATCACCTTCAAACCTCGAAAATGAATCGGAACCAAGTCGATAGGAAACCTCTGCCCGAACATATTCAGAACACTCCTCCGAAATACCCTCGCAGCACTCACGGTGCGGTCATCCACAATCTCCACCTCGAGTAGGGAATCCAAAGTCCCTGGAGCATCTCGAAACTTCTTGCTAAGCACAAGAGATACAAATGATCGGGTAGCCCCCCAAATCAAAAAGAATCTGAGCCGACAAACCATTGACCAAAAAGGTCCCTATATAAAATCATAACAACATAAGCATAACAATAAGATAAACAAGACAGAAAAAGATCACATACCAGTCACGACGTCTGGCGCTGCTCGGGCCTCCTCGGTAGTAAACTAAAATGAGCGGCTCTTCATCGCAGGAGCTTTCGCCTTGATCGGGCGGCCATCAACAATCGTCATTGTGGCGGGCGCAGGCGCTGCCACCGCTCCTCCTTCTCTATCCAACCTCGGACAATCGACCTTTTTATGACCGGTATGGTTGCAGTGGAAACAAATCAGGCCCTTCGTGGGGCAATCCTGTAACGCCCGTAGATTCGGCTAGTAAATTTGGAGACAATAAGTGTCAAAAATGACTTTTTTTATAGAAGATTATTTAGAATAAATAATCTTAACTAATTAATAGTATATGTCACAGGGGTTTCGTACATATAAAGAATGCTTAAATCCGAGTTATAACGAAGAAGTTATGACCCGTCGAAGTTTTACAGCTAAACCGGCATGACACTACGTGACGTAAAAAGTGAGTTTACGATAAAGTGCTTTTTAGCCTGAGCAATCTAAACGAAAGTCGTAGCATACGTTAAACTGAGAGCATGCATAAAAAGAACGCCCAAATATGACTTCGTATGAGGAAGTTATGATTTTTATAAGATTTGGCATAGTAGTGCACAACCCGAAATTCGAATATTAGATCGATCGATTTTTGGCCAACGCAACCTAACTGAGAATTGAAGATCTCATTAATAGTAGCACAATGTTAAAAAGTCAGACGAAAACGGACGTCAGATGAAGAAGTATGAATTTTTAACGCACTTTTCCTGTCCCGGCCTGTTAAAAATATAACTTTAAAAATAAAGTCAAAATTAGCCGACGGAGTCTAAACGAAAGTTGTAGAGTACGTCTCCACCTTCGCGTGGATATAAAGAACGTCAAAAAAGGAGTTCGTATGAACGAGTTACAAATTATAATAGCATATTTACGTATTAAAATAAAGTATAAATCATATATACGTACACATATATATACATATGTATATATCATTAGAAAGGTATCAACGATGCGGTCATTATACGACTAATGTTGAGTTCTTTCGACATTAGTTTAGTACAAATATCGTTAAATCTATTTAAAATAGGATTATAAAGGGGTGTTTAGTTGTTTATATAACTATAAGGTCATTAAGTAACTATGAGGGTAGTTTTTGAAAATTCAATTACTATAAATAAGAGCCTTAGGCTCTCATATTTCTTGCATCATTCTCTTGATAAAAGAGTCTTTCTCTTCTTATCCCCCGAGCATTTCGGTCCCTCGTGATTCGACTTCTCTTTCTGTAGTTTTTACTATAGTAAGATGAGTGCTGAAGCGTTGCACGAATCTTTTTTAGAAAGATACAGTGACAAAGTTCTGCCCCTGCAGAGCTCGGCTCCTAGCTAAAACCCCCTTGTAAGTAAGTTATGCTTACCCTACTTTAAGTATAGCTTATATTTAAAATTAGTATTGTTATTATGAACTTATAACAAATATTTGGGCTATTATTATGACTTATATAAGTGTCGTTATAATATCTTTTTAACCACTCGCGGTGCGGGGAATCCGGTTTGAAGGGCCGCTTGGGTTACTGGATTCAGAAGTGCTATATGCCAAAATGATCCTACCCTCCGATGTTTCATGTCTGGCCCCTGTCTATATATAGTGGGTGAAGAGTATTGTTTTAACGCTTATATAATAATAATAATAATAATACCAAGACTAATAATTAGTCTCGTTGAACATTAGACTAAACTCCAGTGGTAATGATACTAGGTTTTGTCAAAAGATGTTGTTTTAAGAAACAAAGCGCTGTTCGAGTCCGGAATCACCACCTTATCAGGTGAGTGCATAGTTACTTTCATCTTACACATAGATACGAAGTATTTTATATAAATTACATGCTATGTGTGCATATTATCTGTATACTTGCCATCTATGCTGGATGAACGATTTTATACATGTTTTAGATGATTTAAACTGTATATGTATTTTATATCTACAAAATATGTTGGGTAAAATATGGGTAGATTAGAGATGAGATAAATGATGAGCGATGAAAGATGAGGTAAATTATGAGCGATGAAAGATGAGATGAATGATGAGCGATGATATAAAAAGGTGAGAAGCGATGAGCCAAGCGATGAGCCGAGCGATGAACCAAGCAATGACCCAAGCGATGGCCCCGTCATCTAGTAGAGTATGGATGACAACCACGGACTAATGTAGATAGTACAGTGGAACACTAGCAGGCTCGCAACCTGTAGGTGTTGTGAACGATGTGTTCACTGGTGTACTCTAAAAACCCATTGACGTGTATTGCGAGTGGACTCTCGGAAACGATACTGTCAATAAACGAGATAAACCTTGGCGACTATGCAGACTTAGTGCCTAAACCCTAGCAACTATGGATTTAGTGTCTGTTGAGTAAATCATGGCAACGATGGATTTCGTGCCTATTCCTTAGGATAATCCTTAGGAATGAATGAACGAGGAATAGCTGATTCTTAGGGTAGATCCTTAAAGAATATAATGAGGATGGGTAATTGGGTTGGTTGTTTGATGTTTAAACATAATAATTATATTATTGTGGGTTGAAAACCCTATGTACTCACCAGGTTTGCCAACCTGACCCACTCAAGCTTATTTGTATCACAAGTGCCGATATGAAGTTGCATTACACTGGGATTTAAAAGAGATGTAGATCACTAGTGTAAATGAATGTAAGTTCTGTTTATGCTTATCTTTCTGTATTAACGATGACATCCCAAATATTTTAAAATGAATAAAAATACATTTCTTCGGAAATGCATTGATAACATATTTATCATGTTTTTCTGGGAACAAATTCTGAAACATTTTTATTAAAAGAGGTACTCTGATTTTTATAAAGCATAAACAAAATCGGTCTTTTTCTAGCCGTGAAAATGGGGATGTCACAGTTGGTATCAGAGCATTAGTTTAAGCGAACTAGGAATAAAGATTTATTTCTAGACTTGAACTTTGAATCCTAAGCGATGATCGTGAGGAGTGTGTCTAATATATTTTAGGTAGTACACCTAAATAGACACAAGCACTAGCTTATTTAGGGAAAATGTCAATCATGCTTTTTTGTGCTAAATGATTTGTGATGCTTATGATGCTATCGTCTGATTGGACCTATGGTCTGTTGCCGACCGAATCTGGAAACTTTATGTATTCAGATTTCTAAACGTTTAACTATGGTATTAGAACTGACATGTAATTTTTCAGAATAATAAGGATGATTACACGTCTAAATCTTCTCTATTTATATTCTCGTCTCGATGCACTGATGTAACATCCCAAAAATCGTGACCAAAAATTTCATTTTAAAACATTACTAAACCATAAATATTAGATCATTTTAATCATACTAAAAGGGTTATGTAACAAATCAGAGTTTCATTTCAAAACACTTGTTCATTTTATCAGAGTAACCATCCCAGACTAAAACTCCTTTGGTGTGTGTTATGGGATCAACCCGAGCTCTTCCCTCCGCCACTGGGAATACTTGAAACCACAACTGAAAACCGTAAGGACGAAGCTTAGTGAGTTCCCCAACCTACCACATACCATACACGCATAACCATGAACACATATCCACATACTGGGCCCCCGCCCACTGCATCGGGCCTCGCCCGACATTGGGCCCCGCCCGGCATCACGCCCCGCCTGGCATCGGGTCCCACCTGGCATTGAGCCCCGCTCGGTATACAGATCTATCTCCCTTAGGTCCCGCCTGTCTCCGGGCCTCGCCTGCTACACACATACATACAATCAAATAGCATACTAGAACATACATAAACATACTCTAACTGTACCATGATCTAAGGCCTCGCCTAACTTGGGCCCCGCCCCTGGTCTGCTAATGAAGTAGTGGGACCCCGTCCATACTCCTACTAGTAGTGAGATATGGGCCCCGCCCACACTCACATCCTTCCTATCTCGGGCCTCACCCCTATGCTGCTAACATCGAGATATGGAACCCCATCCATACTCAGCTAGTGATGAGATACGGGACCTCGCCCATACTCACCTCTGGACCCGGCACATACAAGTATCACGTAGACAACAAGTATAATATAACCTACAACATAAGAATCCTCCTCGGGATTGCCCCGACATCGGAACCCCAGTCCGGAGACTTGATATTACTATCATACTTCAGGCTTACCCCGACATCGGACCCTCAGTCTGGAACCCATCGTACCGACACATGAAAGAATAACAAAGACCTCTAGCATCCTAACACTCCTCGGGCCTCGCCCGACATCAGGTCGTAACCCGGAACATACAACAATAATTGCCTAGGGCTAACCCTCGGGTCTTCCTTCTATACATAACCATAAACATAAACATAATGGGCCAGCATTGTGGCCGTAGACCCATGCACACAGTGAGGAGACTCACCTCGCACTGCTGAAGACTAGCTGAACACTTCTGACTGCTAACCGGCAAACCCTGAACTGCTAATCCTTCGGCTCCCCGAACTATCAATACCCAAAATAACATTTAGACCACAATATTCCAAAAGTCAACCCAAGTCAAACTTGGTCAATGTCAACGGTCAAAGTCAACGCTCCGATTGACTTCAACTAGCCGAGTTGGCCTACCAACTCGCCGAGTCCCACATTCTACACAAAACTCTGGACTTCGATTCTACTCGTCGAGTTCTCCGTGAACTCGTCCAGTGCACCTTCAACACATCGGGACCCTCCTTCATCTGCCTCACCGAGTTCTCCTTTGAACTCGTCGAGTCCACCTTCATAAACTAAGGAGATTGCCTTGGACTCGCCGAGTTCCTCCTTGAACTCGTCGAGTACGATGATCTTCATGTCCACCATGGACCCAGACGGGCTGAGTCCCTTACCAACTCAACTCATACCCTTTAACAGAAGGGTTTTGGGGCAAGAAAACGGTCTGACTCGCCGAGTCCCTCTATCTCCCAATCTATTCAGACGATTTCTGAGGGTCTCAAATCATCCAAAACATAGATCTGGACCCAACGACCTCCTAACCATGCAAAGCTACCGCCTTTTTCCTCCATTCATGGCCTTTTGAGCTAAAAAGGCCAAAAGAACACTTCATATACTTGCATGGGGATTCCTATGGCATAAAGCTTGCACCTTTATGCCATAACAGCCCTTAATGGTGCTAGATCTGAAAACACAAGCTCTTGGGACGTCCATTCTTCTCATGCTAGGGTTCTTGGACCAAAAACCCCCAAAAGTGACATAGAAGAGATCTATATGCATAATGATCAAGGTGCAGGCTTTCTTACCAGAAAATGGAGGAGAATGCAAGAGGTTTCTGGATCTACTAGTCTCTTCTTGTATCCCCAAGGCTTCACCTTCTTCTTCAAGCTTCACAACACTCAAGAATGCTCACAATGGCACACAAAACTCATGGAAGGCACTAGGGTTTCGTTCTGGACTTGAGAGAGCATCAAAGAGGCTGATGAAGGGTTATAATGTTCTTTAAATAGGGTACAAGGCCTGCATTTAGGGTTTTCCTCAAACCTGACCAACTCGCCGAGTCAGTCTTCTAACTCGTCGAGTAGGTCACTTAACCCGCGACCCAATTCGCGCTCCTACTCGTCGAGTCACCCCACCTACTCGACGAGTCGCTTCCATGTTCTGAGGTTTTTCTTTCCTTTCTAGGTCTTCTGAATTCGGGGTGTTACAACTCTCCCCCACTTAAACTAGAATTCGTCCTCGAAGTCCGCCACGGTCAACTACCTTACAATCCGCTTACAACCTTACCACTAGTTACGCACTTCGCCCATTTGGTCCAATCCTTGAAAATATCGTCTTCAGAATAATCCGATCATTACGAACCTCGAGTATAACACTCTTACTCAACTGGTTACCCTACCGGTTCTTCTCGAGTACTAACACTTGACATACAAGGGGTTCACCCCTTTTACCCTGCGCTGCCATTGGTCTTCCCAATGCGACTTTCCAAGAACATCAAACCTTTCCAAACTCCATCAAGGATAAACCTTTTGCTGGAACTGTGATCCTGGCCACTCCCAGTCCCGGTCATCACACCATTACCCACTAAATGATTCACGTACGATGCTCCAATACTGAAAACTCCACCCAGCGTGTAAATCAGATAATCCCTTATCATCACTCCCGTCTGAAGTTCTGCTGACTCTCATTCGCCTTCCGGATGAACCGAGACCACCGTGGTCTCCACTGATCCACCATTACCCGAAATACCGGTTCCCCACCGGTTACCGAATGCAAGAACAATCCCTCAGTCGCTCTCGGTGACTTCTGAAGATACTACGACTACCTGAACTGCTCTACCAACCTAGCCACTCTGGCTCTAGAAGATCTGGGATCCTCGATCCCCTACCTTGACCCTAAGGTCTCTATCAGGTCCCACCTGCTACTATAAGTACACGGGCCTCGCCCACGGGTCTCACCCATCTATACTTCGGAGCGGCCTCTCCCACAGGTCCCACCTATCCAAGGCTATGTAGGCCCACTTCTCCTCTAATCTCAACTTGCTATCCTTTCCTGATTCTTATCATGCTAAATCGGAGATACGAGCCCCCGCCCACACTCCACGAACTAGGCTGCTAATGAATGCTACGGCTTACCCGCAGTTTTACGACACTTCCCTCCCTGACTCACTGTTGGGGAATGATGCGGCTATCCCGCAGTCTTATATCCTGACTAATCTCGCACCTTGCCGGAAGCTCTCCGACCTGGTTTCCCCGAACCAGTCATCAACTAATTGCGAATAGTTTCCCCAACTCCCAACTTACCTGCTCCTCATCCCAAGCAGCCACTCGAGATGCTTTCTTCCACACCAAGACTGCGAAACCATCCAATTCTTGCACTTACTTCTGTCCTTGGCCACACGGGTGGCTCTCCCCCACTTCGACTTGACTAGCTCCTCATAGCTCACAGCTTGGAAGAATTCCCAATTCTCCCTACCATCCTCTGGCCACTCTGCTGAAAACCCAAGTTTACCATAGTTGGGGATCTAACCGATCTAATACCAAATGATACCCTCCCCGAAAACTAGCGAGACACTACCGAATTCCACACATGCATGCTACAGTTACTGCATCCTAAGTAACCTGCTCTAAAGGAGACGACCTCCCACTATAATTCTAAAATCCAAGGTATGCAGATGGAATATAACTCAATCACAAGCAGGCCTCAAAATTCCGAAATATCATTATCATTACCGATGCAGAATCATAACAATAATATCACAACATAAGCTGATAGAGAAATGAAAGATACGTACCTGATGCATCGGGCTGCTCACGCCTCCTCTGAAACCAATTGATACGCCCTGCTTCTTGCTGCAGACGCCTCCGCCCAGCCCTGACGGTCGTCGGTGATCCTCAAGGTTGCAGGGGCAGGTGCTATCACCTGTCCTGCTGAATGCAAACTCGGACATTGGGCCTTCTTGTGGCCCCTCTGACTGCAATGGAAACATATCAGGTCTGATCCCTAGGTGGTGGTAGCAGTACAATCCCTGCTAAAATGACCAATCCGGCCGCACTTGAAGCAACCAGAATCACCACGGCTGCCACTCCTACACGCACCCTCGTGCGTCCTGCCGCACTTGCCACAGCGGCCCCGGTCCTGAGGACCTCTCAATCTAGAATCTGATGTCTTGGGCCTCTTTCCCGATCCCATAGATATCTGAACCTCTGCCAACTTTCTCTTCTTTTCTGTCTCCAGATCAATCTCTCTTTCTCTGGCCCGATCGATCATGTCTTCCAGCGTCTTGCAGCTGGACCGACTCACAAACTGACTGATATCGCTCCTCAACATCTTGTGGTACCGAGCCTTCTTCATCTCCTCGTCCACCACATACTGCAGAACTAGAAGGGCCCTCTCCCTGAACTTGGCGGTGATCTCTGCCATTATCTTTATAGTCTGTTGCAGATCCTGAAACTCCCGGGCTAACTGTTGCACCTCAATCACCGGTGCAAACTCGGACTTGAACCTGGCCAAGAAATCGCTCCATGTCATCGCGTCCAACACGGCATCATCCCCGATAGCATGACCAACCTCCTCCCACCAATCCCGCGCTCTGTCTTTCGGAAGACAGAAGGCGAGTCGAACCTTGTCCCCCTCGGGACACCAGCTAGAACGAAAAGCGTTGGCGACATCAGCCAACCATCTGCCACTAGAAATGGGGTCCCTAGCCCCATGGTAATCTGGAGCTCCACAAGATCTGAACTCCCGAAATGTCAATATACACGCTCCCATCATGGCCATCATCTCAGTGCGGAAGGCTCCAAGCCTCTCATCCAAAATCTCCAGTATGCCCTCCTTGACCGTGCCAAAGATCACAGGAGTCTGGTCTAGTATACTACGTGTAATCTCAGTTGATACAAACTCCTTCATCTGCTCCTCAAGCTGCTTGGTCCCTGAACCTGAGCCCAATCCCTCTCCGACACCTGATCCATCCACTGGTCTCTCACGCAACGTCGCCATGTTGAAAACATGCCTTAACAATCATCAAAATACGCATCACTGTTGAGGGATCACACACACACTACAAGTTCCCTGGTTTTATCTCGCCCCCTCTTGAATCGAGTACGGATCCTCTGCTTTCAGTAGTACGGGCCCATACTACCTTCCACATCTATCTGTACTTTCCTCAAGAGTTGCCTCGACTCCACCAAGTCCCTTTCACTACTACTGCTACTCCCAGCACTAAACTCATCCTAGGCTTACCCTAGGGGAAATCTCTGACCCAAACCAGTCCTTAGCTGCTGAAGGCCTCTCAGTAATGCCAATTAGCCATTACCTGAATACCATCACATGTAACGAGGCTCGGATAATCCTTCGAGTAAGGGAGTCATCCTTACAACGGTTAGGACTCAGACAAGAGCTATGCAATAGGGTCAAATCCAGCACTCTAAGATTATTCAACCCTGATTAGATGTGACTTAACGTATTCACCTAATAACTAACTCCCATCACTCAGAGTTGAGAGTCCCACAAAGCACAGAGCAAGCATCATTCAGACAAAAGGAAAATCTAACCATAACATAATCAAGCAATCATATTCACATATCAAGAATCTGTACTAGCATGCGATGCTAAGCTCATATAATTACGCATAACCTAAACAGGCTATCCTACCGCTGTCTAACCAATACTAGCATGCAGTTCAACAAACATATATAACAGGCATATAAGGCATCCTCCTAGATCCTTAGCCCCAAATCTAGCATGCTGATCACATAATCATATCATAACATAAACTTGTATGGGTAATTTCGGAGAACTTACTTGACCTCGGCTGATTGCATGCACCACACCCTTTTCTCTTTTTAAAGTTCTTATTCTTTTTTTCGAAATCCTTTTTCTTTTCAAACTTCTTTTATAAAAATGATTTTCCTTTGAAAAATTCCTTACCAAGCCCTTAGTTTGAGTTCAGTCACACCTGAGAGTGTGCTCGAATCCCTCAAACCAAGGCTTTGATACCAACTTGTAACATCCCAAAAATCGTGACCAAAAATTTCATTTTAAAACATTACTAAACCATAAATATTAGATCATTTCAATCATCCTAAAAGGGTTATATAACAAATCATATTTTCATTTCAAAACACTTGTTCATTTTATCAGAGTAAACATCCCAAGCTAAAACTCCTTTGGTGTGTGCCATGCGATCAACCCGAGCTCTTCCCTCCGCTACTGGGAATACCTGAAACCACAACTGAAAACCATAAGCATGAAGCTTAGTGAGTTCCCCAACCTACCACATACCATACACGCATAACCATGAACACATATCCACATATTGGACCCCTGCCCACTGAATCGGCCCTCGCCCGGCATCGGGCCCCGCCCGACATCAGGCCCTGCCTGGCATCAGGTCCCACCTGGCATCGAGCCCCGCTCGGTACACAGATCTGTCTCCCTTAGGCCCCGCCTGTCTCCGGGCCTCGCCCGCTACACACATACATACAATCAAATAGCATACTAGAAAATACATAAACATACTCTAACTGTACCCTGATCTAAGGCCTCGCCTAACTTGGGCCCCGCCCCTGGTCTGCTAATGAAGTACTAGAACCCCGTCCATACTCCTACTAGTAATGAGATATGGGCCCCGCCCACACTCACATCCTTCCTATCTCAGGCCTCGCCCCTATGCTGCTAACATCGAGATATGGAACCCTATCCATACTCAGCTAGTGATGAGATACGGGACCTCGCCCACACTTACCTCCCGACCAGGCACATACAAGTATCACGTAGACAACAAGTATAATCTAACCTACAACATAAGAATCCTCCTCAGGATTGCCCCGGCATCGGAACCCCGGTCCGGAGACTTGCTATTACCTATCGTACTTCAGGCTTACCCCGACATCGGACCCTCGGTCCGGAACCTATCGTACCGACACATGCAAGAATCACAAAGACCTCTAGCATCCTAACACTCCTCGGGCCTCGCCCGGCATCAGGTCGTAACCCGGAACATATAACAATAATTGGCTAGGGCTAACCCTCGGGTCTTCCTTCTATACATAACCATAAACATAAACATAATGGGCCAGCATTGTGGCCGTAGACCCATGCACACAGTGAGGAGACTCACCTCGCACTGCTGAAGACTAGCTGAACACTTCTGACTACTAACCGCCAAACCCTGAACTGCTGATCCTTCGGCTCCCCGAACTATCAATACCCAAAATAACATTTAGACCAGAATATTCCAAAAGTCAACCCAAGTCAAACTTGGTCAAAGTCAACGGTCAAAGTCAACACTTCGATTGACTTCAACTCACCGAGTTGGCCTACCAACTCGTCGAGTCCCACATTCTACACAAAACTCTGGACTTCGATTCTACTCGTCGAGTTCTCCGTGAACTCGTCGAGTGCACCTTCAACACATCGGGACCCTCCTTCATCTGACTCACCGAGTTCTCCTTTGAACTCGCCGAGTCCACCTTCATAAACTAAGGAGATTGCCTTGGACTCGTCGAGTTCCTCCTTGAACTCGTCGAGTACGATGATCCTCATGTCGACCATGGACCCAGACTGGCTGAGTCCCTTACCAACTCAACTCATACCCTTTAACAGAAGGGTTTTGGGGCAAGAAAACGGTCTGACTCGCCGAGTCCCTCTATGTCCCAATCTATTCAGACGATTTCTGAGGGTCTCAAATCATCCAAAACATAGATATGTACCCAACCACCTCCTAACCATGCAAAGCTACCGCCTTTTTCCTCTATTCATGGCCTTTTGAGCTAAAAAGTCCAAAAGAACACTTCATATGCTTGCATGGGGATTCCTATGGCATAAAGCTTGCACCTTTATGCCATAACAGCCCTTAATGGTGCTAGATCTGAAAACACAAGCTCTTGGGACGTCCATTCTTCTCATGCTAGGGTTCTTGGACCAAAAACCCCCAAAAGTGACATAGAAGAGATCTATATGCATAATGATCAAGGTGCAGGCTTTCTTACCAGAAAATGGAGGAGAATGCAAGAGGTTTCTGGATCTACTAGTCTCTTCTTGTATCCCCAAGGCTTCACCTTATTCTTCAAGCTTCACAACACTCAAGAATGCTCACAATGGCTCACAAAACTCATGGAAGGCACTAGGGTTTCGTTCTGGACTTGAGAGAGCATCAAAGAGGCTAATGAAGGGTTATAATGTTCTTTAAATAGGGTACAAGGCCCGCATTTAGGGTTTTCCTCAAACCTGACCAACTCGCCGAGTCAGTCTTCTGACTCGTCGAGTAGGTCACTTAACCCGCGACCCAATTCACGCTCCTACTCGTCGAGTCACCCCACCTACTCGATGAGTCGCTTCCATGTTATGAGGTTTTTCTTTCCTTTCTAAGTCTTCTGAATTCGGGGTGTAACAACTGAACGCATGCTTCCATGAACATAACGTCATGGTGAAGACTCGTAGAGAATTAAGTAAATGGAGTAAATGAAAAGGCTTATGGTAGTGAATGACACCTATCGGAAGATATCGTAAGAGTGGTATCTTTCCTTTAGAATATGTCGGATAAAAGAACAGTAGGTTCAGAGAAGTACGGTACGTCTGAAGTACACCTACGATTGGCAGGATGATAGAACAATTGGTGAAATTCCTGAAGTTACCCTATCATCTGCCATTTCCACCACCGACTAAGCTAAAGCAGAATTGATGATTAAATATACACATGGAAGAAAGCCTAGTAGAGTCTAGGGAAAATTTTATGATTGTTTGGACACATCTGTATGTGTTAAAATTGTTTTTGTGATAATAACTTGGAAAACTGCGAGCCAATACTTGGGACGATTTTTTCCTGCTCTAGGGACGAGTATGAGTAGGTGTGCATGGTAATAGAGGCCTATACTACCGGAAGCACATGACTCACACTTGGATCAGGGAAGGTCATAAGGTTACCAAGGCACTAGTAATTGATTTCATTTCGTTCATGTATGTCATTATCATTGTTTCGGTAACGATTAAGAAGATGATTATTATTCCAACCCTAGTGGTCATATCAAATCGAGTCCGACGAAGATAAGTATGTTACGAGGCTCAGAGAACCAAGATCGATGTAGCATATGACTTAAGCTATAAGATTTAAGTGAAATCGAAGCGATCAATAGAAATATCACGAATCGCCGTTAAAGTAAGAAACTTGTAGCTAGAAGTGCTACATTCTATAATGTGATTATATCACATTAGAACATAAAGGAAGGTATAGTCTGTTCTGGAATCTGATTCGAAAAGACCTGAGTCTAAACGTTGCATCACACGATGAAAGGTCATTATAATATGACACATCGGTCTATTGTAGTAATCAAATAACTTATCTTAAGTTTGTTAAGAAGAAGAAGGAGTCTCCAATAAGGATCAAGATTATGACTGGAAGGTCATAATTTGGAGTCTAACATGAGATAGAGAGTGGGTGCAAGATCGAGCACCACCTGCAGTCAAGAAGTGCAAGAGTTAGATACTCGTTAAGGAAACATAGGAGTTACGATTATTAACTAGGATGAAGAGAGAACGTATGGAGTCATTATACAAGCCCTGTTTCATTGATGATTCTGGGACGTAATCATCCTAAGGGGGAGATAATTGTAACGCTCGTAGATTCGACTAGTCAATTTGGAGACAATAAGTGTCAAAAATGAGATTTTGATAGAAGATTATTTAGAATAAATAATCTTAACTAAGTAATAGTATATGTCACAGGGGTTCCGTACATAGAAAGAACGCTTAAATCTGAGTTATAACGAAGAAGTTATGACCCGTCGAAGTTTTACGGCTAAACCGGCACGACACTGCGTGACGTAAAAAGTGAGTTTACGATAAAGTGCTTTTTAGCCTTAGAAATCTAAACGAAAGTCGTAGCATACGTTAAACTGAGAGCATGCATAAAAAGAACGCCCAAATATGACTTCGTATGAGGAAGTTATTATTTTTCTAAGATTTGGCAAAGCAGTGCACAACCCGAAATTCGTATATTAGATCGATCGATTTTTGGCCAACGCAACCTAAATGTGAATTGAAGATCTCATTAATAGTAGCACAACGGTAAAAAGCCAGACGAAAACGAACGTCGGATGAAGAAGTTATGAATTTTTAACGGATTTTTTCCTGTCCCGGCCTGTTAAAAATATAACTTTAAAATTAAAGTCAAAATTAGCCGACAGAGTTAAACAAAAGTTGTAGAGTACGTCTCCACCTACGTGTGGATATATAGAACATCAAAAACGGAGTTTGTATGAACGAATTACAAATTATAATAGCATATTTACGTATTAAAATAAAGTATAAATCATATATACGTACACATATATATACATATGTATATATCATTACAAAGGTATCGACGTGCGGTCATTATACGACTAATGTTGAGTTCTTTCGACATTAGTTTAGTACAAATATCGTTAAATGTATTTAAAATAGTATTATAAAGGGGTGTTTAGTTGTTTATATAACTATAAGGTCATTAAGTAACTATGAGGGTAGTTTTTGAAAATTCAATTACTATAAATAAGAGCCTTAGGCTCTCATATTTCTTGCACCATTCTCTTGATTAAAGAGTCTTTCTCTTCTTATCCCCCGAGCATTTCGGTCCCTCATGATTCGACTTCTCTTTCTGTAGTTTTTACTATAGTAAGATGAGCGCTGAAGCGCTGTACGAATCTTTTTTAGAAAGATACAGCGACAAAGTTCTGCCCCTGCAGAGCTCGGCTCCTAGCTAAAACCCCCTTGTAAGTAAGTTATGCTTACCCTACTTTAAGTATAGCTTATATTTAAAATTAGTATTGTTATTATGAACTTATAACAAATATTTGGGCTATTATTATGACTTATATAAGTGTCGTTATAATATCTTTTTAACCACTCGCGGTACGGGGAATCCGGTTTGAAGGGCCGCTTGGGTTACTGGATTCAGAAGTGTTATATGCCAAAATGATCCTGCCCTCCGGTGTTTCATGTCTGGCCCCTGTCTGTATATATAGTGGGTGAAGAGTATTGGTTTAACGCTTATATAATAATAATAATAATAATAATAATAATAATAATAATAATAATAATAATAATAATAATAATACCAAGACTAATAATTAGTCTCGTTAAACATTAGACTAAACTCTAGTGGTAATGATACTAGGTTTTGTCAAAAGATGTTGTTTTAAGAAACGAAGCGCTGTCCGAGTCCGGAATCACCACCTTATCAGGTTAGTGCATAGTTACTTTCATCTTACACATAGATATGAAGTATTTTATATAAATTACATGCTATGTGTGCATATTATCTGTATACTTGCTATCTACGCTGGATGAACAATTTTATACATGTTTTAAATGATTTAAACTGTATACGTATTTTATATCTACAAAATATGTTGGGTAAAACATGGGTAGATTAGAGATGAGATAAATGATGAGCGATGAAAGATGAGGTAAATGATGAGCGATGAAAGATGAGATGAATGATGAGCGATGATATAAAAAGGTGAGAAGCGATGAACCAAGCGATGAGCCGAGCGATGAACCAAGCAATGACCCAAGCGATGGCCCCGTCATCTAGTAGAGTATGGATGACAACCACGGACTAATGTAGATAGTACAGTGGAACACTAGCAGGCTCGCAACCTGTAGGTGTTGTGAACGATGTGTTCACTGGTGTACTCTAAAAACCCATTGACGTGTATTGCGAGTGGACTCTCGGAAACGATACTGTCAATAAACGAGATAAACCTTGGCGACTATGCAGAGTTAGTGCCTAAACCCTAGCAACTATGGATTTAGTGTCTGTTGAGTAAATCATGGCAATGATGGATTTCGTGCCTATTCCTTAGGATAATCCTTAGGAATGAATGAACGAGGAATAGCTGATTCTTAGGGTAGATCCTTAAAGAATATAATGAGGATGGGTAATTGGGTTGGTTGTTTGATGTTTAAACATAATAATTATATTATTGTGGGTTGAAAACCCTATGTCCTCACCAGGTTTGCCAACCTGACCCACTCAAGCTTATTTGTATCACAAGTGCCGATATGAAGTTGCATTACACTGGGATTTAACAGAGATGTAGATCACTAGTGTAAATGAATGTAAGTTCTGTTTATGCTTATGTTTCTGTATTAACGATGACATCCCAAATGTTTTAAAATGAATAAAAATACATTTCTTTGGAAATGCTTTGATAACATATTTATCATGTTTTTCTGGGAACAAATTCTGAAACATTTTTATTAAAAGAGGTACTCTGATTTTTATAAAGCATAAACAAAATCGGTCTTTTTCTGGCCGTGAAAATGGGGATGTCACAGTTGGTATCAGAGCATTAGTTTAAGCGAACTAGGAATAAAGATTTATTTCTAGACTTGAACTTTGAATGCTAAGCGATGATCGTGAGGAGTGTGTCTAATATATTTTAGGTAGTACACCTAAATAGACACAAGCACTAGGGAGTCTGTCTCCCTTAGGCCCCGCCTGTCTCCGGGCCTCGCCCGCTACACACATACATACAATCAAATAGCATACTAGAACATACATAAACATACTCTAATTGTACCCTGATCTAAGGCCTCTCCTAACTTGGGCCCCGCCCCTGGTCTGCTAATGAAGTAGTGGAACCCCGTCCATACTCCTACTAGTAGCGAGATATAGGCCCCGCCCACACTCACATCCTTCCTATCTCGGGCCTCGCCCCTATGCTGCTAACGTTGAGATATGGAACCCCATCCATACTCAGCTAGTGATGAGATACGGGACCTCGCCCACAGTCACCTCCCGACCAGGCACATACAAGTATCACGTAGACAACAAGTATGATCTAACCTACAACATAAGAATCCTCCTCGGGATTGCCCCGGCATCGGAACCCCGGTCCGGACACTTGATATTACCTATCATACTTCAGGCTTACCCCGACATCAGACCCTCGGTCCGGAACCTATCGTACCGACACATGCAAGAATCACAAAGACCTCTAGCATCCTAACACTCCTCGGGCCTCGCCCGGCATCAGGTCGTAACCCGGACATATAACCCAGCATTGTGGCCGTAGACCCATGCACACAGTGAGGAGACTCACCTCGCACTGCTGAAGACTAGCTGAACACTTCTGACTTCTAACCGGCAAACCCTGAATTGCTGATCCTTCGACTCCCCGAACTATCAATACCCAAAATAACATTTAGACCACAATATTCCAAAAGTCAACCCATGTCAAACTTGGTCAAAGTCAACGCTCTGATTGACTTCAACTCGCCGAGTTAGCCTACCAACTCGCCGAGTCCCACATTCTACACAAAACCCTGGACTTCGATTCTACTCGTCGAGTTCTCCGTGAACTCGTCGAGTGCACCTTCAACACATCGGGACCCTCCTTCATCAGAATCGCCGAGTTCTCCTTTGAACTAGCCGTGTCCACCTTCATAAACTAAGGAGATTGCCTTAGACTCGCCGAGTTCCTTCTTTAACTCGTCGAGTACAATGATCTTCATGTCCACCATGGACCTAGACTGGCTGAGTCCCTTACCAACTCAACTCATACCCTTTAACAGAAGGGTTTTGGGGCAAGAAAACAGTCTGACTCACCGAGTCCCTCTATGTTCCAATCTATTCAGACGATTTCTGAGGGTCTCAAAGCATCCAAAACTTAGATCTGGACCCAACGACCTCTTAACCATGCAAAGCTACCGTCTTTTTCCTCCATTCATGGCCTTTTGAGCTAAAAAGGCCAAAAGAACACTTTATATGCTTGCATGGGGATTCCTATGACATAAAGCTTGCACCTTTATGCCATAACAACCCTTAATGGTGCTAGATCTGAAAACACAAGCTCTTGGGACGTCCATTCTTCTCATGCTAGGGTTCTTGGACCAAAAACCCCCAAAAGTGACATACAAGAGATCTATATGCATAATGATCAAGGTCGAGGCTTTCTTACCAGAAAATGGAGGAGAATGCAAGAGGTTTCTGGATCTACTAGTCTCTTCTTGTATCCCCAAGGCTTCACCTTCTTCTTCAAGCTTCACAACACTCAAGAATGCTCACAATGGCTCACAAACTCATGGAAGGCACTAGGGTTTCGTTCTGGACTTGAGAGAGCATCAAGGAGGCTGATGAAGGGTTGTAATGTTCTTTAAATAGGGTACAAGGCCCGCATTTAGGGTTTTCCCCAAACCTGACCAACTCGTCGAGTAGGTCACTTAACCCGCGACCCAATTTGCGCTCCTACTCGTCAAGTCACCCTACCTACTCGACGAGTCGCTTCCGTGTTCTGAGGTTTTTCTTTCCTTTCTAGGTCTTCTGAATTCGGGGTGTTACAACTCTCCCCCACTTAAACTAGAATTCGTCCTCGAAGTCCGCCACGGTCAACTACCTTACAATCCGCTTACAACCTTACCACTAGTTACGCACTTCGCCCATTTGGTCCAATCCTTGAAAATATCGTCTTCAGAATAATTCGATCATTACGAACCTCGAGTATAACACTCTTACTCAACTGGTTACCCTACCGGTTCTTCTCGAGTACTAACACTTGACATACAAGGGGTTCACCCCTTTTACCATGCGCTGCCATTGGTCTTCCCAATGCGACTTTCCAAGAACATCAAACCTTTCCAAACTCCATCAAGGATAAACCTTTTGCTGGAACTTCGATCCCGGCCACTCCCAGTCCCAGTCATCACACCATTACCCACTGAATGAATCACGTACGATGCTCCAATACTGAAAACTCCACCCATCGTGTAAATCAGATAATCCCTTATCATCACTCTCGTCTGAAGTTCTGCTGACTCTCATCCGCCTTTCGGATGAACCGAGACCACCCTGGTCTCCACTGATCCACCATTACCCGAAATACCGGTTCCCCACCGGTTACCGAACGCAAGAACAATCCCTCAGTCGCTCTCAGCGACTTCTGAAGATACTACGACTACCTGAACTGCTCTACCAACCTAGCCACTCTGGCTCTAGAAGATCTGGGATACTCGATCCCCTACCTTAACCCTAAGGTCTCTATCAGGTCCTACCTGCTGCTATAAGTACACGGGCCTCGCCCACGGGTCTCACCCATCTATACTTCGGAGCGGCCTTTCCCACAGGTCTCGCCTATCCAGGGCAATGCAGGCCCACTCCTCCTCTAATCTCAACTTGCTATCCTTTCCTGATTCTTATCATGCTAAATCGGAGATACGGGCCCCTGCCCACACTCCGCGAACTAGGCTGCTAATGAATGCTACGGCTTACCCACAGTCTTACGAAACTTCCCTCCCTAACTCACTGTTGGGGAATGCTGCAGCTATCCCGCAGTCTTATATCCTGACTAATCTCGCACCTTGCTAGAAGCTCTCCGACCTGGTTTCCCCGAACCAGTCATCAACTAATCGCGAATACACAAACTTAAGGTTGGAAAGTTTCCCCAACTCCCAACTTACCTGCTCCTCAACCCAAGCAGCCACTCGAGATGCTTTCTTCCACACCAAGACTGCGAAACCATCCCAGTCTTGCACTTACTTCTGTCCTTGGCCACACGGGTGGCTCTCCCCCACTTCGACTTGACTATCTCCTCACAGCTCACAGCTTGGAAGAATTCCCAATTCTCTCTACCATCCTCTGGCCACTCTGCTGAAAACCCAAGTTTACCACAGTTGGGGATCTAACCGATCTAATACCAAACGATACCCTCCCCGAAAACTAGCGAGACACTACCGAGTTCAACACATGCATGCTACAGTTACTGCATCCTAAGTAACCTGCTCTAAAGGAGACGACCTCCCACTATAATTCTAAAATCCAAGGTATGCAGATGGCATATAACTCAATCACAAGCAGGCCACAAAATTCCGAAATATCATTATCATTACCGATGCAGAACCATAACAATAATATCACAACATAAGCTGATAGAGAAATGAAAGATATGTACCTGACGCATCGGGCTGCTCACGCCTCCTCTCATTAATAGTAGCACAATGGTAAAAAGTCAGACGAAAATGGACGTCAGATGAAGAAGTTATGAATTTTTAACGCACTTTTCCTGTCCCGGCCTGTTAAAAATATAACTTTAAAAATAAAGTCAAAATTATCCGACGGAGTCTAAACGAAAGTTGTAGAGTACGTCTCCACCTACGCGTGGATATAAAGAACGTCAAAAACGGAGTTCGTATGAACGAGTTACAAATTATAATAGCATATTTACGTATTAAAATAAAGTATAAATCATATATACGTATATATATATATATATATATATATATATATATATATATATATATATATATATATATATATATATATATATATATATATCATTACGAAGGTATCAACGATGCGGTCATTATACGACTAATATTGAGTTCTTTCGACATTAGTTTTGTACAAATATCGTTAAATCTATTTAAAATAGGACTATAAAGGGGTGTTTAGTTGTTTATATAACTATAAGGTCATTAAGTAACTATGAGGGTAGTTTTTGAAAATTCAATTACTATAAATAAGAGCCTTAGGCTCTCATATTTCTTGCACCATTCTCTTGATTAAAGAGTCTTTCTCTTCTTATCCCCCGAGCATTTCGGTCCCTCGTGATTCGACTTCTCTTTCTGTAGTTTTTACTATAGTAAGATGAGCGCTGCACGAATCTTTTTTAGAAAGATACAGCGACAAAGTTCTGCCCCTGCAGAGCTCGGCTCCTAGCTAAAACCCTCTTGTAAGTAAGTTATGCTTACCCTACTTTAAGTATGGCTTATATTTAAAATTAGTATTATTATTATGAACTTATAATAAATATTTTGGCTATTATTATGACTTGTATAAGTGTCGTTATAATATCTTTTTAACCACTCGCGGTACGGGGAAACCAGTTTGAAGGGCCGCTTGGGTGGCTGGATTCAGAAGTGTTATATGCCAAAATGATCCTGCCCTCCGGTGTTTCATGTCTGGCCCCTGTCTGTAGATAGTGGGTAAAGAGTATTGTTTTAACGTTTATATAATAATAATAATAATAATAATACCAAGACTAATAATTAGTCTCGTTAAACATTAGACTAAACTCTAGTGGTAATGATACTAGGTTTTGTCAAAAGATGTTGTTTTAAGAAACGAAGCGCTGTCCGAGTCCGGAATCACCACCTTATCAGGTTAGTGCATAGTTACTTTCATCTTACACATAGATATGAAGTATTTTATATAAATTACATGCTATGTGTGCATATTATCTGTATACTTGCTATCTACGCTGGATGAACAATTTTATACATGTTTTAAATGATTTAAACTGTATATGTATTTTATATCTACAAAATATGTTGGGTAAAACATGGGTAGATTAGAGATGAGATAAATGATGAGCGATGAAAGATGAGGTAAATGATGAGCGATGAAAGATGAGATGAATGATGAGCGATGATATAAAAAGGTGAGAAGCGATGAACCAAGCGATGAGCCGAGCGATGAACCAAGCAATGACCCAAGCGATGGCCCCGTCAGCTAGTAGAGTATGGATGACAACCACGGACTAATGTAGATAGTACAGTGGAACACTAGCAGGCTCGCAACCTGTAGGTGTTGTGAACGATGTGTTCACTGGTGTACTCTAAAAACCCATTGACGTGTATTGCGAGTGGACTCTCGGAAACGATACTGTCAATAAACGAGATAAACCTTGGCGACTATGCAGAGTTAGTGCCTAAACCCTAGCAACTATGGATTTAGTGTCTGTTGAGTAAATCATGGCAATGATGGATTTCGTGCCTATTCCTTAGGATAATCCTTAGGAATGAATGAACGAGGAATAGCTGATTCTTAGGGTAGATCCTTAAAGAATATAATGAGGATGGGTAATTGGGTTGGTTGTTTGATGTTTAAACATAATAATTATATTATTGTGGGTTGAAAACCCTATGTCCTCACCAGGTTTGCCAACCTGACCCACTCAAGCTTATTTGTATCACAAGTGCCGATATGAAGTTGCATTACACTGGGATTTAACAGAGATGTAGATCACTAGTGTAAATGAATGTAAGTTCTGTTTATGCTTATGTTTCTGTATTAACGATGACATCCCAAATGTTTTAAAATGAATAAAAATACATTTCTTTGGAAATGCTTTGATAACATATTTATCATGTTTTTCTGGGAACAAATTCTGAAACATTTTTATTAAAAGAGGTACTCTGATTTTTATAAAGCATAAACAAAATCGGTCTTTTTCTGGCCGTGAAAATGGGGATGTCACAAACCCGACTCATGTGACCCGGCTGACCACATGCATACACATGCCGAGCCTACAGCTAGACAAGATCCTGCTGGCAGGATCGGAGGTCTTAGGCTTCTTATCCTGACCTACGCTGCCTGAACCTGCTCCGACTTCCGCTTCGTGCTGAGCTCTAACTCAATTTCCCGTTCCCAGGCCTTCTCCACCATGTCATTTAGGGTCTTAAACCTCGAAAAGCTCACAAACTCCCGGATATCATCCCTCAACATGCAATGACACATCGTCTTCTTCGTCTTCTTATTTGCAGCGTACTGCAGGATCAATAATGCTTTCTCCCGAAACTTGGCGATGATCTCCGCCACCGTTTCGATAGTCTGCTGTAAATCCTGGAACCCACTCACCAAACGCTGCACCTCAATGCACGGTGCAAACTCCTCATCAAACCTCCTCACAAACTCCTCCCAAGACATCTTATCCACACCTTGCGGGTAACCTCCTCCTACCAGTCTCGTGCTCGATCCCTCAACATACAGGATGCAGATCCCACCTTTTCTGTATCGAGGCAAAAGCCCCTGCACTGGCATTCTCCATGTCTGCCACCCAACTTCAACTAGTGATGTGTAACAACCCGTTATTTTGAATCTATGTAATAGTATAAATCAATTAGTAGTTCTTTTTAAAATAATAAGGAGAAATTTTTGTATACTATGAGCATTTACATAATAGACCCTCAAAAATGAAATGTTAAATAATCTTGATTGGGATGAACAAAGTTTTAGAGATTGTAACAAGGTTTCCAAAAATATAAAGAACACTATAATCCGAGTTATAACGAAAAAGTTATGACCAATCAAAGATCCGCGTCAAAACCGACAAATCACTGTTTAACGTAAAACGTGAATTTTTCAAGAAAATGATTTTTAGCCTTAACAATCTAAATAAAAGTCGTAGAATATGTTAAACCGTGAATTTCCATAAAAAGAACCTTCAAATCTGACTTTGTATGAGGAAGTTAGGATTTTTCTAAGATTCGACTTAGCAGTATACAGCCCAAAAATATGTTTGAAGATCGAACGATTTTTAGACAACACAACCTAAACGAGAATCGAATATCTCGTTAATAGTAACATAACGATAAAAGGACAGACTAAAACGGACGTCGGATGAAGAAGTTATGAATTTTTAACGGACTTTTCATGTCCCGGCCTGTTAAAAATATAGCATTAAAAATAAAGTCAAAATTAGCCGACGGAGTCTAAATGAAAGTTGTAGAGCACAGTTCCACCTACGCGTGGATATAAATAACGTAAAAACTGGATTTCGTATATGAAAGATATGAATTTTAGAAGATCGAGGCACGAAATCTAAGGCTACCCCGGAGGAGTACGCCCCACGTACGAGTAGTACGCCCAGCTTACTCCGAAGCAAGTTCTGGACTCGACCACGTCAACGTCTCCCTCGCATGCATGCCATGCAATGTAGTAGCTCCGACACATAACAACTAGCTAGGGCACGTACGCTACGCCCCGCGTATGCAGCGTACGCCCCGCGTACGAGGAGGTTCCAGCCTCCTACAAATAGGAACCGAAGCCTTTGGGTTTTAGTGCTAATTTCCAACCTCTCTCCTCTACTTTCTCACTTTTAAGCCCCTCGAGATTACCCAGACGCCTCGAGAACGTATCCAAACTCCGTCGCAAGCCCGAAGCCCTGAAATTCGCGAAAAGCTAACCTCTCTCCAGTCGAAGTGCTGCCCGCGCAAAGCCTAACCTTTCATCAAATCATCACTTTTATCAAGTGAGTTCATACCCCCAAATTTTCATACTTTTTACAGTTTTTAAGGGGGGGAATACAAGTCTAACACAAAGATTTTGTGTTACTATGATTTCAAATAGTGTTAAAATGACATCAAGTCATCACAAATATTTCAAAATGTTAAATTCTTTAAAATGTTATACCAACTTATATTTTCCCCAAAAATCATATTTATATAAATATATATATATATATATATATATATATATATATATATATATATATATATATAAGATTTAAAGGGCTTAGGACTGATAACTCGCTTTGTGTCCTTTTCCTTGTTTGGATGTGGATTTAGAGTATCGGTTATTTGTCCGAATGTCGTTTAAATTTTAGTTATATATAATTGTATATGTATATAAATATAAAAGTTATTTCTTTCAGTTTCAATACCTTTTTTAACTTGCTGAGCAAGGGGTTGCATTTATGAACAGTTAGTATCAATTTCAGAACACACTTATAAATTATAATAGGTATAATTTATGATACAAGAATACTAAGGCACGAGTCAAGTATACACGAGTACATTGTTTTACAATAATCCGGGTCAAATTCAAAACTACATAAGTATGAACAACTTACAATACATTTTAAGTATGTTAAACAAGGAATATAACATAAATAATTTATTTCAAAATGATTGGATTTTCATTACTATTATACACGTAACGTCTATATGCTTTTTATGAGTCAATGTATTCAGGTTGTTTAATTTAGTTAAACAATATAGTTAAAGTCATGATATTATAACCAGAATCTCCAATCGGGGATCGAAACAAGTTGTGTATAGATCTATATGGGATTGACAACCCCGCACTCAGGCTGCTAGCTACAATCGGGCATACACGCCTATGAGTGACAATTGTTATCAACAGTTTTAAACGCCTTCAAATGCGGTTGTGTCAGGCCATCATCATCTTAGTATGGTTATAATAACTCATTAAAATGATATTAACAATACGGTTAGTGCATAATAACTAAACTTGGGTACTATTTCAAGATACCAGTTTTACAAAGATACAAATTCATAGTAGTACATTATAGTTTACAATAATAGTTGGTGAAGCCAGGCACGCTCACTTTTACAGGTTTTACAAAGGAATACAAATACAGAATATTAGTTTACAAACATAATGGTTTTATGGGATTAAAACTACTTTTCCTATACAACATAAAATATAGGAATTTCTGGAATGGTTTTACATATTAAAAGAACAGCAAACAAGCTTTCAAACATAAATACTTATGCACTCACTCAACTTTATGTTGATACTCGCTTTTCAAATTACTTGTATTCTCAGGGAATCATTAGACAGGTACTCCCCGATCGTTTGAGAAGACGGAGCTGTTTTGAGTCATGTTTTCTATCTTTTGTATCAACTATTTTGGTCTCAATATACAGTGATTGAACGAATGTAAATATTTATACTTTTTAATTACAATGGTTTTTTGTACTTTGATTGCTATGATACATGTGTTGTGATACTACAAATGAAGTAATCCACCCCCGAACGTTTCCGCCGTCTGGTTTGGGGGTGTGACAGATTGGTATCAGAGCATTGTTTATAGTGAACTCAGTATCTCAATTCACAAAAGATATACAAACTATAAATATATTGGGGCTAAGAGCTCTGACTACAAGTATATTTTTTTAAATTTAAGTATTTTTTTCAACAAAGTATACTAACACTTATGCACATAAGGACATTATCACAGTCTTAACAACAGAAGTATTTGGATGTTGGACCTTACAGTCAACCCTGGACAGTTAGGTAATCATATCTTGGATTAATATAGCCTGATCAACTATATTGGTTTGAGATACGACCAACATGTGCTTGGGAGTGATGGTAGTGTTGCAGCAAGTCTAAAACTTTCCAACAACTTATATAGAAGAACTCTAGAACAGAATATAATGTTAAAATACTATAGGAGTATTTTAGACACTATATACTAAGAACCCATTATCTGTTAACTGTAAGTTTCCCTCGTAGAAACTTTTATTTGCTTATTACATGTACTAATTATATTAGATATTTCTTAGATATCAATGGCTGGATTTAATATCCCCGGAGACCCGTACTTTCCAAACCACGGTAATGGAGGGTGGGTAGAAGAAGATCCGGAAGAGGATCCGTAAGAAATCATAGAAGAGGAAAAAGAAGAGGAACCTATAGAAGAGGAAGATGATGAAGATTCAAAGGGTACCGACACAGAACCCGCGGTGTACAATCCCCCACCAGCCATCCCACCTCCCGTAGTCAGGCAAGGATATATAGGGCCAAAACCAACTTGGGTAGATCACATATACCACTGGAGTCGACAGCAGGGCCAGCGTCCACCGTATGGAATGTGCCGAGACTTCTACAACCTCAGTCTCGGAGGTTCAGCCGACAGGGCTCTCCCTGTCATTGTACATCTTATAACTTGCCAAGCTGAACAGGCGAGGGTTTCGATAAACCGGATTCTAGAAGTCAACACAACGACACAAATCAACACTGCAGATATCAGTCGTTTAGATGGAGTTCATGATGACACCCGAGCCCACACCGAGGCACTACAGATCCAAATGAATGTTGCCCTAACCGAGATAATAGAGTTATGGGAGCATTAACCTACCCTAGAAAGGCGACAAATGGAAAACGAACACAAGGGAGCTGAGTCTAGTACTCGGCACAGTGCACGTCGCAAGTAGTGTTCGCACTACTTCTAATTTTGTTATAAAATTAGGAACTCGGCTAAATGTATTATGTTTAGTAACTTTGTGTATGTTAGACCTTTAGGAAGGTCCAATTTTCCGAACAAAATCATGTATCCAATGTATATGGAAGTATTTGAATTACTTTTTACTTCATCGTGTATCAACCGAAATTCATAAGTGTATCATATGATAACTTAAATACAAGATCCATATTGAACTAAGTGTTTTAAATTCTGAGATATCAAAATTCATGTTCATTCGGGATATCTTACAATCGTTTCATATTTTAATTTTTATAGTAAAATATGGCTCCTCGGAAAAGTCCAAGACATGTTCCTAAAGCACCAATACCACCTTCGCCGCCACCACCACCTCAATTTGATGCTGCCATGTTTCAGGCGGCGATCACCGCAGCTGTCGCAGCTGCTATGTCTCACATAAACACCACTGTTTCAAGTGGGTCAGGGAGTGGAGCACATCCCTCCAACCAGGGTGAAGGTCAAGGGCACCATCAGGAGTGTACCTACAAGGACTTTACTAATGCCAAACCTAGGACCTTCAACGGGACTGGGGGAGTATGGTGTTAAAACAATGGATTGAGAAGATAGGGCAGTCTTCGAGATCTACTCATGCCAGGAAGGTAGCAAGGTTAAATTTGCTGCTTGTACCTTTGTTGATAGAGCCATATCGAGGTGGAATGACCATGTTAAGGCCCTGACACTAGTGGTGGCCAACTCGATAAGTTGGGAGAAGTTGAAGAAAATGCTGATGCGGGAAATACTGTCCACGAGGAGAAATTCAAAAGCTCGAGCAAGAGCTCTAGGGTCTTACGATGGTTGGTTCAAACATAACAACCTACACTAATAGGTTCAGCGACTTAGTGATCCTATGTCCAGAAATGGTTGCTCTGGAGAGCAAAAAGATTGAAAGATATATCTGGGGACTGTCGCCCCAGATTCAAAGTACTGTTATTGCCTCTAGGCCTGTTACCTTTGACAGTGCCAAAGAGCAGGCACAGTCACTCATTGACCATGGAGCCAGTCGAAACTCCGTAGTTGCTACTTCATAACAACCTAAGGGAAACAACAACAACAACAATAGTAACAACAACAACAGCAAGAAGAATAACTGGAATAAAAGGAAGGGCCAATCTTTTTAAGAGCCCTCGAAGAAACAACAATTAGTGGCAGTTCATGATGCTACTATACCTGCTACTGTACCTACAACAGTTCCTGCTAACCCTGCACCAGCTAAAACTTATGCTGATAATCTTCCCAAATGCAACAAGTGTAATTTCCACCACAACGGAAATTGTCGAGAAATGCAGTGTCGAAACTGCAACAAGAAAGGGCATACTGCCCGATTTTGTAAATCACCACCCAACCAATTAACCAAGTACCTGCCGCGGGAATAGGTCAAGGGTGTTATGGATGCGGGGAAGTTGGGCATTTCAAGAGGAATTTCCCAAAAGCTGGAAACGTCGGTGGAGTTGGAAGAATACTGGCAATTGGTCACGAAGAGGCCGTGGCAGACCCTACAGTGGTCACGGGTACGTTTCTTCTCAACAATACTTATGCATGCATCTTATTTGATTGTGGTGCTGAGAGAAGCTTCGTGAGCCATAAATTCGAGCACCTACTAAAACAAAACTCCCAAATTCTAAATGAAACCTTCACAGTAGAAATGGCCAATGGGAAAACTGAATACACTAACGACATATACATAGGATGTACCCTTACCTTGAATAACTTCTCTTTCCTAATAGACCTTATGACGGTCTCTATCAAAAGTTTTGATATCAGTATCGGTATGGATTGGTTATGTTCTAACCATGCTGACATCCTATGTTACGAAGGACCATTCGCCTTAACTTGCCCAATAACGAGGCCCTTATCATCTATGGCGACAAACCCGGAACAAACCTTCAGATCATTTCTTGTATCAAGGCACAAAAGTATCTTCGCAAAGAGTATTGTGCTTTCTTAGCTCACGTGGTAGACAAAAAGCAAGAAGTGAAAGACATCGCGAGCATTCCTGAGGTCTGCAGTTTTCCCGATATATTTCCTGAGGATCTTCCTGGAGTGCCACCCGAACGTCAAGTCGAATTCAGAATCGACTTAATCCCTGGGGCTACCCCTGTAGCAAAATCCCCATATCGTCTTGCACCTTCAGAAATGCTTGAATTGTCCAGTCAACTGAATGAACTCCTTAGCAAAGGTTTCATAAGACCAAGTTTCTCGCCTTGGGGAGCACCCGTCTTGTTTGTGAAGAAGAAGGACGGGACATTCCGTATGTGCATAGACGACCGCGAGCTGAACTAACTTACCATTAAGAATCGTTATCCTCTGCCTCGTATTGACGATCTGTTCGACCAACTTCAAGGTGCGAGCTACTTCTCAAAGATAGACTTAAGATCCGGGTATCACCAGTTACAAATTCTGGTAGATGATGTTCCCAAAACAGCTTTCTGGACTCATTACGGTCAGTATGAGTTTGTAGTGATGCCTTTTGGATCGACGAATGCACCTGTTGTGTTCATGGACTTTATGAACCAGGTGTGCCGTCCGTACCTGGACAAATTCATCATAGTCTTTATTGACGACATCCTTATCTACTCAAGAAGCGAGGAAGAGCATGGTCAACATCTCCGCCAAGTCTTGCAGACACTAAGAACAGAAAAACTATACGCGAAGTTCTCAAAGTGCGATTTTTGGATTAGGAAAGTTGATTTCCTAGGTCACGTGGTCAGCTCAGAAGGAATACATGTGGACCCCTCCAAAATAAAGGCAATTGAAAACTGGTCAGCACACAAAACACCTACAGAAATCCGACAATTCTTAGGTCTTGCTGGCTACTATCGCATGTTTATTCAAAATTTCTCCTGAATTGCTAAGCCACTTACCACCCTGACACAAAAGGGTGTAACATTTAGCTGGGGAGAAAAACATGAAACAACGTTCCAAACGTTGAAGCGAGCCCTGTGCAGTGCACCAATCTTGTCTCTACCTGAAGGGACAAAGGACTTTGAAGTGTACTGCGATGCTTCCAATCAAGGGCTAGGATGTATTCTTATGCAACGGGGAAAGGTTATATCCTACGCCTCGAGACAGCTAAAGACGCATGAGGTCAACTACACAACGCACGACCTTGAGCTTGGAGCAGTGATATTCGCTCTGAAGATCTGCAGACATTACTTGTGTGGCACGAAATGCACAATATTCACGGACCATAAAAGTCTTCAGCATATCTTCGATCAGAAGGAGCTGAACATGAGACAACGACGATGGGTGGAGCTACTGAACGATTATGAATGCGAGATTCGTTATCACCCTGGTAAAGCCAATGTATTAGTCGATGCCCTTAGCAGAAAAGAATACTCGAGATGCCGAGTAAAGTCGTTGAGCATGATGATCCATTCACATCTGTCCACGCAGATCAAAGAGGCTCAACTCGAGGCTTTGAAACCCGAAAAAGTGACAGATGAAACCTTGAGAGGAATGGATAAGAACTTTGAAATCAGAAGTGATGGAGTTTATTTTTTCATGAACCGAATCTGGACACCAAAGTTTGGTGGTTACAGAAATGTGGTTATGAATGAAGCACACAAACCCGATACTCCATTCATCCGGGTTCAGACAAGATGTATCTAGACCTTAAGAAACTATACTGGTGGCCTAACATGAAGGCTGAAATAGCTAGCTTTGTGGGCAAGTGCCTTACTTGTGCCAAAGTCAAGGTAAAGTACCAGAAACCTTCAGGTCTGCTTCAACAGCAGGAAATCCCAGAATAGAAGTGGGAGCGGATTACGATGGATTTCATAACTAAGTTACCCAAGACATCAGGTGGTTATGATACTATTTGGGTAATCGTTGATAGATTGACCAAATCCGCCCACTTCTTGCCAATAAAAGAAACCGACAAGATGGAGAAGCAAACAAGAACATACCTCAAAGAGATAGTTAGACTGCATGGTGTGCCAATATCTATTATCTCAGACCGAGATAGCAGATTCACTTCTCGTTTCTGGCAGTCTTTACAAAAATCTTTGGGAACAAGGCTGGACATGAGTACAGCCTACCATCCGCAAACTGACGGACAAAGTGAGAGAACAATTCAAACTCTAGAAGACATGTTGCGAGCCTGCGTGATAGAATTTGGGAAGGCATGGGGTACTCATTTACCCCTTGTCTATTTCTCTTACAACAATAGTTATCACACTAGCATAACATTTGAAGCCCTCTATGGCCGCAAGTGCAGATCACCACTGTGTTGGGCTGAAGTGAGTGATACACAACTCGCTAAAGGTCAAGTTCCATACAGTGCTCTCACTGGTCCGGAAATCATTCGCGAAACTACAAAGAAAATCATACAAATCCGGGAGCGACTTAAAGCTTCCAGAGATAGACAGAAAAGCTACGCCGACAAAAGGAGAAAACCCTTGGAATTCCAGGTTGGTGACCGCGTCTTACTGAAGGTCTCACCCTGGAAGGGTATGATACGTTTTGGAAAGCGTGGAAAACTGAATCCAAGATACATTGGATCGTTCAATATTCTTGCTGGAATCGGTCTTGTAGCTTACAAACTTCGACTACCCCAAGAACGAAGTAACATTCATCCTACCTTTCACGTTTCTAACTTGAAAAAGTGTCTTTCCGATGAGACTCTTGTGATTCCACTCGACGAGATCGAGATTAACGAGAGCCTCAACTTTATGGAAGAACCTGTAGAGATTCTAGACAGGAAAGTTAAGAAAACCAAACAAAGTCGTATCCCGATAGTGGAGGTTCGCTGGAATGCAAACCGGGGACCTGAATTCACTTGGGAGCGGGAGGATCAAATGCAACAGAAATATCCACATCTTTTTCCCTAGTCTTTCTGTAACGTTATAATCCTAATTTCGGGACGAAATTCTCTCTAACGGGGGGATAATGTAACAACCCGTTATGTTGAATCTATGTGATAGTATAAATCAATTAGTAGTTCTTTTTAAAATAATAAAGAGAAATTTTCGTATACTATGAGCATTTACATAATAGACCCTCAAAAATGAAATGTTAAATAATCTTGATTAGGATGAATAAAGTGTTAGAGATTGTAACAAGGTTTCTAAAAATATAAAGAACACTAAAATCTGAGTTATATTGAAGAAAGTTATGACCAATCAAAGATCTGCGTCAAAACCGACAAATCGCTTTTTAACGTAAAACGTGATTTTTTCTAGAAAATGCTTTTTAGCCTTAACAATCTAAATGAAAGTCGTAGTAACATAAAAAGAACCTTCAAATCTGACTTTGTATGAGGAAGTTAGAATTTTTCTAAGATTCGACTTAGCAGTATACAACCCAAAAATCTGTTTGAAGATCGAATGATTTTTAGACAACACAACCTAAACGAGAATCGAATATCTCATTAATAGTAACATAACGATAAAAAGACAGACTAAAACGGACGTGGATGAAGAAGTTATAAATTTTTAACAGACTTTTCATGTCCCGGCCTGTTAAAAATATAGCATCAAAAATAAAGTCAAAATTAGCTGACGGAGTCTAAACGAAAGTTGTAGAGCACAGTTCCACCTACGCGTGGATATAAAGAACGTAAAAATCGTAATTCGTATGTGAAAGATATGAATTTTAGAAGATTGAGGCACGAAATCCGAGGCTACCCCGGAGGAGTGCCCCGCGTACGAGTAGTACGCCCAGCGTACTCCGAAGCGAGGTCTGGACTCGGCCACGTCGACGTCTCCCTCGCATGCATGCCATGAAATGTAGTAGCTCTGACGCGTAACAACTAGATAGGGCACGTACGCTACGCCCCGCATACGCTGCGTACGCCCCGCGTACAAGGAGGTACCAGCCTCCTATAAATAGGAACTGAAGCCTTCAGGTTTTAGTGCTAATTTCCAACCTCTCTCCTCTACTTTATCACTTTTAAGCCCCTCGAGATTACCCAGACGCCCCACTAACGTATCCAAACTCCGACGCAAGCCCGAAGCCCCGAAATTCTCGAAAAGCTAACCTCTCTCTAGTCGAAGTGCTACCCGCGCAAAGCCTAACCTTTCATCAAATCATTAGTCTTATCAAGTGAGTTCATACCCCCGTATTTTCATACTTTTTACAGTTTTTAAGGGGGGGAATACAAGACTAACACAAAGATTTTGTGTTACCTATGATTTCAAATAGTGTTAAAATGACATCAAGTCATCACAAATATTTCAAAATGTTAAATTCTTTAAAATGTTATACCAACTTATATTTTCCCCAAAAATCATATATATATATATATATATATATATATATATATATATATATATATATATATATATATATAAGATTTAAAGGGCTTAGGACTGATAACTCGCTTTGTGTCCTTTTCCTTGTTTGGATGTGGATTTAGAGTATCGGTTATTTGTCCGAATGTCGTTTAAATTTTATTTATATATAATTGTATATGTATATAAATATAAAAGTTATTTCATTCAGTTTCAATACCTTTTGTAACTTTCTGAGCAAGGGGTTGCATTCATGAACATTTAGTATCAATTTCAGAACACACTTATAAATTATAATAGGTATAATTTATGATACAAGAATACTAACGCACGAGTCAAGTATACACGAGTACATTGTTTTACAATAATCAGGGTCAAATTCAAAACTACATAAGTATGAACAACTTACAATACATTTTAAGTATGTTAAACAAGGAATATAACATAAATCATTTATTTCAAAATGATTGGATTTTCATTACTATTATACACGTAACGTCTATATGCTTTTTATGATTCAATGTATTCATGTTGTTTAATTTAGTTAAACAACATAGTTAAATTCCTGATATTATAACCTGAATCTCCAATCGGGGATCAAAACAAGTTGTGTATAGATCTATATGGGATTGACAACCCCGCACTCGGGCTACTAGCTATAGTCGGGCATACACGCCTATGTGTGACAATTGTTATCAACAGTTTTAAACGCCTTCAAATGAGGTTTTGTCAGGCCATCATCGTCTTAGAATTGTTATAATAACTCATTAAAATGATATTAACAATACGGTTAGTGTATAATAACTAAACTTGGGTACTTTTTCAAGATACCAGTTTTACAAAGATACAAATTCATAGTAGTACATTATAGTTTACAATAATAGCTGGTGAAGCCATGCACCCTCACTTTTACAGGTTTTACAAAGGAATACAAATACAGAATATTAGTTTACAATCATAACGGTTTTATGGGATTAAAACTACTTTTCATATACATTAGAAAATATAGGAATTTCTGGAATGGTTTTACATATTCAAAGAACAGAAAACAAGCTTTCAAACATAAATACTTATGCACTCACTCAACTTTATGTTGATACTCGCTTTTCAAATTACTTGTATTCTCAGGGAATCAGTAGACAGGTACTCCCCGAGCTTTTGAGAAGACGGAGCTGTTTTGAGTCATGTCTTCTATCTTTTGTATCAACTATTTTGGTGTCAATATACAGTGATTGAACACATGTAAATATTTATACTTTTTAATTACAATGGTTGTTTGTACTTTGATTACTATGATGCATGTGTTGTGATACTACAAATGAAGTCACCCATCCCCGGACGTTTCCGCCGTCTGGTTTGGGGGTGTGACATAGCAGGTTGCCCTATGCATACAAGTTATACACAAAGAGAATCACATAGACTGTCAAACAAAGCTTCTACGCTAAACCACAACCAGACAAGGACCAAGAATAAGGCAAATTCCCTCATTCTAGGGCTATACAATCCTAAGCATGTACAACATTGAAAGCATACACTTAGCAAATAATCCATTCAACATCAATTTATATATATATATATATATATATATATATATATATATATATATATATATATATATTTATATATATATATATATATATATATATATATATGTGTGTGTGTGTGTGTGTGTAGCATGGCTAAAACATTAGGAATACTTACTTGAGCTCGGCCGATTACGCGCATTGCACTCTCCCTTTTTCTTACGAAAATCTTTTTCAGAAAAATTTTAACTTTTGGTTTCTTTTTGAAATATTTTTTTACCATTTCCTCAGTTTGAGTTCTGACACACCCAAGAGTGTACCCGAATCCCTCAACCAAGGCTCCGATACCAACTTGTAACAGCCCAAAATTTATAGAAAATTTTAACTTTTATACTTATCAAAACCAACCACAATTGTTTCCAAAATAATCCCATTACATAGCCACGGTGTTTCAAAATATCAGAGTATAAAAAACTAGATGCAGATCTATTGGAGAATGCATGTCGTGCCATAAAGTTGGTCCCTTGCCCTTAGAACCAGAAGTACCTGAAACATTCAACAAAACTGTAAGCACACGCTTAGTGAGTTTCCCAAAACACACAATCATAAATCACATAATACCATGCACACATACATATACGTTTACCATGGACTCCCTCCATGGTCTTCACTGGAATGCCATGGGCTACCCCCATGGTCTTTTATCCCCGAGCCATGGGCTCCTCCCATGGTCTTACCAAATGTCATGGGCTCCTCCCATGGTTTACACATAAGTCCACATAAAGATCAAATAGCAAACAATTACATATCCCAATACAAATTATCTCACAACCATTAATGGGCCGACCTTGGTGCCTTCGACCCATGAATGTAGTGAGAAAACTCACCTTGAATACTAAACGATAGCTGACTAGGTCCTGGCTCCGAATATCAGCTCTACTCAATCCCTAAACATAAAATATTCCTTAAATACAACTCAAAATGCCCCAAAACCCCTTATAAGTCAAACTTGGTCAAAGACTAAAGTCAAAGGTCAAAGTCAACGACCCGTGTTGACCCAACACGCCGAGTTCTCCTTTAACTCGTTGTGGTTCTCCATTAACTACACAGATCAGGAAAACTCTCATCAACTCACCAAGTTAGCCAGGAATCCAACAACTTGATGCATTAAGCTATTTCCCTCGAATCTAGGAACTCCAAATCTCGGATCTCCTTCGAAATGGTGTCTAGAAGGGTAAAGTTTTCACCTTTACCCTTAGGAACCATCCACAATGAATCAAACCCGAACCCTAGACTCATTACAGTGAGGCTTGACCCATTAAGCCCTTAAACTCTGAAAACATAGTACCAAAATACAGATCTGGCATCCAAAGGATGGAAAATCACGTAAAGCTTCCAACTTTACATCCATGCATGCTAAGGAGAAACCCTAGGGCTCAAGATGGTCTAAAAGGAGCTTATTGCATGAATGGGACCTAGAACTTAGCAAAGGTTGCAACTTTAAGCCAAAAGGGGCCATCAACTGGTCAGAT
The DNA here is from genome assembly GCF_052849685.1 of Lactuca virosa. Classification (NCBI taxonomy): domain Eukaryota; kingdom Viridiplantae; phylum Streptophyta; class Magnoliopsida; order Asterales; family Asteraceae; genus Lactuca; species Lactuca virosa. The sequence goes on from NC_136429.1 coordinate 310,044,752, forward strand.
CTAACATTACAACCCCTGGAACACGCAACTTCTTGGACACTCACAAAAGGAGATGATGCACACTATCACGGTGTTATGGATAGAAGAGGCTGGTAAAGAGGCCAACCAAGGGACTTAAGGCCTTTAAATAGGGTGCAACACCCTAAAAATTAGGTTTTCCTTCCCAGCCGCCAACTCACAGAGTTGAAACACCTCAACTCGCCGAGTTGGTTCATTAATTCCCGCGGCGAAAGCCCTCTCGACACGTCGAGTTGAAGCTTCCAACTCGCCGAGTCCCAAAGGAAAATACAAACAATTGAAGAATAACTCATACCTAAACCAAGCGTTACAACAAATGTTATTAGTTTAGAAACCATCACAAATTAAATGGGTGCAAATGGATATTTTTACCTTTTGAGGGCAAGCATAGAAACATTTGCATGGGTTCTTTGGTGTCCATGCAAATTTAACAACAACAAACTTACCACAAAAACAGAGAACCATTGTGTGATTAACTTGAAAGACGATCAATAATAAAGAAAGAAGTGAGAAGGAATAACAACTTGAACGTTGGGGAAGTGTAACATTCTAAGTCCAGGTATACTTCAAGAACCTTGATCTATTGAGCTATTGTCTATTTTGGCCCTTTTTATAAAAGAGTGAAGATTGAGTACGCGGGGCGTAACTGAGGAGTACGCTTAGCGTACTCAATAGCATGCATGTAACGCGGAGGACCACTTAGTACGTTGGGCGTACCCGAGAGTACGCTGGGCGTACTAGGCCCAGAGTACAACCCTAATTTGGGGTGAGTCCCCTATATAAGGAATGTGTTGGCCTCATTTCTGGCCACCATTTCCAGAGAGAAAACCCTAAGAGTGCCCTAACCTCTGTCCTAGAGCTTTTATGTGTGTGTTTGAGCCTTGAGAGTGTTTGTGTGGTTTTGAAGAAGAAGAGAAGGCCTTGAAGAAGAGGGAGTTGGAGTCCAAGCTTCTAGATCCGAGCAAATCTGAGTATGAGGCTTCTTATTGAGGTAAAAAGCTTCAGTCTTTTCCTTTCCTTTGTCATGAGCATGTTGTTGAGTATTTTAGGGTTTTGTCCCAAAAGTTGGAGACTTTATGAGATATTGGACTCCAAGGACCTTGATTTGCCCCTTTTCGGTGTATTGTGTAAAGGAGAGTCATAAAAATCCAATCTTGGACGATGGGGATGAGCCATGCATGAGTTATAAGCTTCATAAGGAAAGGGAATGGATGTTTTGAGTGTTAGTGACCAAATCAGCCATGCAAAGACTTAAATTCACCGACTTTATGGACTAAGAGGCTTTAGGGAGTCCAGATCTGTGATATGAGCTTGTGACTTAACGGATTAAGACCAAAAATGAGAAGAATGTGAAACCAGGGCGTACGCTAGGCGTAATCCCAGTATGCGCGGCGTAGGGGGCGAGCATCCCCGATGCCTGCTTCACCGCCGAGTACGTGCAGCGTAGCGATCTAGTACGCGCAGCGTACTCAATGGAGTTGACTTTCTTTGAATTTTAGGGTTTGGTCAAATTGTGGTCTATTGAGGGGTAAAATGGTCTTTTCACCCTTCTGTGAGGTAGAAGGGTCAGTCTAGTTTCTTGTGAGCCAATATTAATTAGGGATAATTATTATGTGCTAGGCGGGAGCTAGACCGGTGGGTAGAGATCGAGTTTCCGAGTTCGAGGTTTTCGTTGCTAGCTTACGAGGTGAGTCTTCTCATTATACATACCTTGAGTAGGTAATCTATGTGTGACCAGAGGGTCTTATATGCTTATACTGTGTGTTGTGATATCTTGCTATTTCTTGTGATTTATGTTGTGCTTGATGAGTTAGGACCGGAGGGTCCGCCCGAGTGTGGGACCGGAGGGTCCCACTGAGACACATTGACAAGGGGGTCTTATTCGAGTATAGCCGTGAGAGGCTAATGTGATATGTGTGGTATTTTGGGGAACTCACTAAGCTTTATGCTTATCGTGTTATGTGTTATGTGTTTCAGGTAGTTCCGAGGATCGCGGCAAGGCACCGGCATGATTGTACACACTGGCCGAAGATTGTTTTTTTTATGATTCTGGGATTGTGATTTACTGGTTGACATTTGAGATACTTATGTTTTTGAGAATGATGAAATGAGTTTTATTGTGTCAAAAATGAAAATTTTGATTTAAACTTTTACATCGTTACTAGTTGGTATCAGAGCCTTGGTTTGAGGGATTCGGATGCACCCTCGGGTGTGTTTGGACTCAAACCGAGGATTTGAGAGGGATTTTTCAAAAGAGATAAAGTTTTCGAAAATGAGAAAGATTTAAGAGCAGACGAGCCGGAGCAGTGTGTACAATCAGCCAGAGCCCGAGCGGTGATTTCCCAAAATACCCTCACTTTTGTGTTACAAAAAATTTTATGAGATGTAATGCATGCTAGAGGATAGGCTAGGTAATTCATATATTAGGACTAGGGTGGCCTGATTTGTGATGCTTTAGCCTGGGTTTTTCTGCTTTTAGCAAGTTGCTTTGAGTTTGAGTATCTAACAGGAGCGAGTCGATGAGAGGGCTTTTGTGAGAGTAGTGGTGAGGCATAGATTACTTGTGTTTAGGATCCGGGGAGGAGGATTTGGGGTGAACACTGATGCGGTGTGGAAGGTAGTATTGGGCCCGTACTACCGGAAGCACCGGATCAGCGGGCAGCCCAAGTAAGAATCCTTTGGATGCTAAGGAACAAGTAGCGGCGAGTGATCGAGTGTTAGTACGCTCGTGCGGGTCTCTGATGATTTTGTGTTGTGGGGACACGCCACAACCCTGGGAGCAGTGGGAGTAGTGATGAGGAGATACGGAGGATGATCCACGAGGAGGTGGCTGCGGCTATCCGAGCAGAGATTCCGGAGATGTTTGGGTCTATCAAGACCACCCTGATCGAGACATTTGATGACAGATACGATGCTGGCACTGAGGCTGTTGCAGCTGCAGCCACTGCGGCTGTTGCTGCTGCTAGGCCTTAGGGGGGTGACTCGTTGTTGTTCCGGGAGTTTAACAACACGAACCCACCAGATTTTGATGGGATCCCAATCTCGATTTCCTAGGTATATTTGCCCTGTTCAGTAACTGAAGCTACTTGGAAAATCAAGAGGCAGATGATAAAAGATGGATCTGTTGGAATCATGAAGTGAATGTAGTGCTTGTCGACGCCTTTGAACAGTGTATCACAATTGACACCAGCTTCCTTAATTCTGATCTGGTAAGGCTTACCTTTCTTTATGCAAAGTGCTCCATTCAATTCTTTGGGAAAAACTTCCATTACTGTCCTAAGACATACAAGGTCCATGGAGGGTTGCGGGTGATTTTAACGCCATTTCAGATGTGTCTGAAAAACTTGGTGGCAGACCTCCAAATCTTGTATCTTTGTAGGAATTCAATGCAATGATTAATGATTGTGGCATCATTGATGCAAGATCCGATTGCTGCAATGAGATGGATCTCTGATATCGAGGGGTGTTTTTACACGTGTTCATGCCCCGACCACTTGAGAGTTCAGTTTGTGCTGAACCAGCTTCGCTTGGGAGCGAAGGACTGGTGGAAGTTTACGACAGCTGGTTCTACCCCTGCAGATCATGCTGCAATATCATGGGAAAGATTTGTTCAGATGTTCTGAGACGGGTATGTTCCCCCGATGGAGAGGGAACGGTTGGCACAGGAGTTTCTGTCTCTCAAGCATAAGACAGAATCAGTGACTGAGATTTCAAGGATGTTCCATGAGCGGGCGATGTTTTTCCCCGAACACGTGTCCACCGAGCAGGCACATGTGAGCCGATATCTGATCATATTGAGGATGGACATACGAGAGTTCGTGGCGAACTCGTCGTATAAGACATTGGCTGAGCTTCAGGCCAATTCCAGGAGGAGGGAGATTGAGCTTGAGTTGCAGACCAGGGAAGAGGCGGAGGAGTCCCGGGGGAGGGACCGGAGACCAGTGCAGTCGCAGCCGGCGGTAAAGCAGGCCAAGCCCGCTGATTCCAGAGCTGGGGGCCAGAAGGGCCGCACTTGTGGCAAGTACGGCAAGAGCCACGAGGGTTCTTGCCGTTCAGGGATTTGCTACAAATGCGGCAAGGAGGGGCACATGGCTAAGGATTGCCCCAAGGGATTCTCAGTTTGCTTTCGTTGCAACCAGACGGGCCATAGGAAGGCCGAATGCCCTCAGCTCGTGCAGGGATCAGCCCAGGGATCTGCACCTACTTTTGTGCATGCTACTGAGAGCCGGCCAGTGAAGGCCGAGACACCGAGGGTTCGTGGTAGAGCATTTCAGTTGACGGCAGAGGAGGTCCGTGCAGCACCCGATGTCGTGGCCGGTATGTATTCTGACTATTATTCCTTTGTGATCTTTATATTGTGCTTATATTGTGATGGTATATAGGTACTTTTCTTGTGAGTATTGTGCCTACCTTGGTATTATTTGACTCGGGTGTGAGTCTATCTTTCGTATCTCTAGCTTTTAGTCGTCCGACGAGAGGCGTTGAGTCGGCCTCTGAGAGTCTCCATAGCCGATGAGCGTGATGTGTTTGCTACCGATGTGTTCTAGGGATGTGTGCTTGAGATTTTTGGATTTGAGTTTCCGATAGATCTGGTACCAATCGCGATGAGGGATGTATGTGTCATTGTGGGCATGGACTGGTTGAGTCGGTTTGGAGCTATGATTGACTGTGAGCGTCAGTTGGTGACTATACAAGACCCTAGTGGGGGAGTGCTTACTATTTACGGCGAGGGTACCCGATCTGGGTCAGCATTTTGCTCGGCTACTCGAGCGAGGCAGAGCTTGCAGCAGGGTTGCATGGGTTTTCTGGCGTATGTGGCGGATACACGGGACGCCACGGTGAGACCGAGTTCTGTCACTGAGGTTCCGGTGGTGAGTGAGTTTCCAGACGTTTTCCCCGAGGAGTTACTGGGTGTGCCTCCCGTGAGGCAGGTGGAGTTTCATATTGAGTTGCTTCCGGGGGCGGCACCTATCGCCAAGGCACCCTATCGCCTTGCGCCGCCAGAGATGCATGAGCTATTCTCGCAGCTTCAGGAGCTGTTATGAAAGGGGTTTATCCGGCTAAGTAGCTCGTTGTGGGGAGCACCGATCCTTTTTGTCAAGAAAAAGGATGGTTCACACCGGATATGCATTGATTACCGGGAGATGAATAAGCTGACGGTCAAGAATCGTTATCCACTCCCGAGGATCGACGATCTGTTCGACCAGTTACAGGGTGCATCTTGGTTTTCCAAGATCGATTTGAGATCTAGTTATCATCAGATGAGGGTTCGCGAGGAGGATATTAAGAAGACAGCCTTCAGGACTCGTTATGGGCATTACGAGTTCGTGGTGATGCCATTCGGGCTCACTAATGCACCAGCAGCGTTCATGGATCTCATGAACCGGGTGTGCAAGCCTATGCTGGATCGATCGGTGATCGTATTCATCGATGACATTTTGGTATACTCGAGGTCCAGAGAGCAGCACGAGGAGCATTTGACAGAGATTCTCGGGGTGTTGAGATCGGAGAGGCTTTATGCCAAATTCTCCAAGTGTGATTTCTGGTTATGAGAGGTCCAATTCTTGGGGCACCTTGTTAATTAGAAGGGGATATTAGTCGATCCTGCCAAAATTGAGGCTGTTATGAGTTGGGAGGTGCCGAGATCCCCCATCGAGATCAGGAGTTTTCTGGGATTGGCCGGATACTATCGGAGGTTTATCATAGATTTCTCCAAGATTGCTGTTCCCCTCACCCGTTTGACCCGGAAGGGCGTTACCTTTTCTTGGGGTCCCGAGCAGCAGACCTCATTTGAGATTCTTCGCTAGAGATTATGCGAAGCCCCTGTGTTGACCCTTCCGGAGGGAATGGAGGATTTGTGGTTTATTGCGATGCGTCTATCTCAGGAATGGGTGCAGTGTTGATGCAGAGGGGGCATGTGATAGCGTATGCATCGATGTAACATCCCGAAATTCAGGTACAGCTATTTAACCCTTCTCTTTTGTCAAATTGTCAAAGTTAGCCCTTCAGTGAAAAGTTGTAGCAAATGAGTACGCTGGGCGTACTCAAGAGTACGTTGCGCGTACTCATACGCTTGAAATGGACGCGGACCCTTAGAGGTACGCTGGGCGTAACCGGCCCAGATGCAAAACCCTAATTTAGACTTGAGCCCTATATAAAGAAGGTTATGGCCTTATCCTCAGCCACCATTTGAGTGAGTGAAACCCTAAAAGAGAGTCAACCTTCGTTCTAAGCTTGTGTGAGTGTTTTTGAAGCTTAAGTGCCTTTGTGTGTTAGTAAGGAAGAAGAGGAGATTCTTGTGAAGGCTAGAAGTTGGAGTACAAGCCTTGGATCTGAGTTCTACAGAGGGAAGAGCTTCACTTGGAGGTATAATGCTCAAAGCTTTCCTTGTTATTTTGATTTGTGCTTCATGGACCATTTCTAGGGTTAAAGTCCCAAAGGTGGAGACTTTATGAGCATAAAGGACTCCATGGACCTAGATCTGTCCCTTTTCAGTGATATATGAGTTATAGATCCATAAAGTTTCCATCTTGGTCGTTGGAATGAAGTCATGCTTGAGTTATTAGCTTTCTAGAGTTGGGAAATGGAATGTTATGGGTGTTAGTGACTTGTCCAGCCATGCAAAGGCTTAAAGTCACCAACTTTATGGATTAAGAGGTTTAGAAAATGTCAGATCTAGAAGTTGGACGTGAGTCTTAACTGATTAAGACCCCAAAAGCTAAGAAGTCTGAAACTGGGAATTACGTTGGGCGTAATCCCAGTACGCGCGGCGTAGGGGGTTGCATTCCCCGTTTCTGTGAGGTCGCCGAGTACGCCCAGTGTACATGTTCGGTATGCGCAGCGTAACCCGGAGAGTTGACTTTTGTTGACTTTTAGGGTTTTGGTCAACATTTGGACTTTGGGTCAAGGAGCGGTAAAATGGTCTTTTAGCCTTCTGTGGGATTGTAGAAAGGGATGTAGTCTAGCCTTGAGAGCAGTTAATGATTTGAAATAATTACTTGATGTGATTAGGCGGGGCTAGGTCGTTGTTTCGATATTCAGGGATATCAAGCACGTGAGTTACTAGACATCATACGAGGTGAGTCTTCTCACTATACTGTACCTGGAAGGGTACCTATGTGTGACCGGAAGGTCTTGTATGCTATGATGTATGTGCTATATGCGGTTATGTGATATGTATGTGTTATGTATGTTATGAATGATAAGGACCGGAAGGTCAAGATGATATGTATGTATGTGCTATGTATGTTACGTATGGTAAGGACCGGAAGGTCGAGATGATATGGACCGGAAGGTTAAGAGGTTAAGGACCGGAAGGTCTACCGGGATTTGGGACGGAAGTCCCCTGATACACATGGATCGGAAGATCCTATAGAGTTATGGCTTGGAAAGGCGTATGTGTGGTATGTGGTATTTTTGGGAACTCACTAAGCATTTATGCTTACAGTTGTTGTGTGATGTGTTTCAGGTACTAGCGAGGATCGCGGGAAGGCGACGGCATGATTCGTACACACTGAGAGGATTTATGTATATGAGATCTTGGGACATGTTTTCTTTTGTTACAGTGGACACATTATGTTTTGATGATTATCGTATGAATGAAAGTATGTTTTAAAATGAAAAACTGTTTTGAAAATTCACGTTGTTACAAGTTGGTATCAGAGCCTTGGTTTGAGGGATTCGGGTGCATCTTCGGATGAATCTGAACTCAAACTGAGGAATTGAGGAAGTTTTTCATAAAATAAACAATTTTTCTAAAAGAGTAAAAGATTTTTGAGAAAGGCAGAAGGAAGCAGTGTGTACGATCAGCTAGCGCCCGAACGGTGATTTCCCAAAATACCCTTACATTATGTGTTATGAGATATGTTATGATATGATATGCATGCTAGAGTTGGCTAGGTATTCATATTAGGACTAGAGTGGCCTGATTTTGTGATGCCTTAGCCTAGGAAGGATTTTGCTGCTATGTGATGCTTGAGAGCGAGTAGGTAGCATTGAGGAGCTGATGAGAGGTCTACCGAAGGGTAGCCTATGCCAGTGAGATATAGAGTACTTGTGATCTGGGATCCAAGGAGGAGGACTTAGGGTGAATACTGTTGTGGTGTGGACGGTAGTATAGGGCCCGTACTACTGAAGACACCAGAGCAGTGCGCACTCTAAGTAAGAATCCATTGGGTACCAAGGAACAAGTAGGGTTGAGTTATCGAGTGCGAGTATGCTCGAGCGAGTCTCTGATTTCTTTTGTGTTGTATTTCAGAGACATCATGGTTGGGACACGCCACAGACCTGAGGCGAGCGGCGTGAGTGACGAGGAGCTTCGTCAGATGATCCACGATGAGGTGGCAGCGGCAATTCGAGCCGAGATTCCGAAGATGTTTGGGTCTATCAAGACCACATTTATTGAGACGTTTGATGAGCGGTACGCAGCAGTGACTGAGGCAGCGACTGCTGCGGCTACTGCGGCTGTGGCTGCCGCCAGGCCTCAGGGAGGTGACTCGTTGTTGCTTTGGGAGTTCAGCAACACGAAGCCACTAGAGTTTGATGGGACGCAGGATCCGATCACTGCGATGAGATGGATTTCTGATATCGAGGGATGCTTCTACACGTGTTCATGTCCGGAGCATCTGAGGGTACGGTTCGCGTTGAACCAGCTCCGCTTGGGAGCGAAGGATTGGTGGAAGTTCGTGACGGCGAGCTTCACTCTTGTAGATATTTCAGCGGTGACCTGGGAGAGGTTCACCACCATGTTCAGAGATGAGTATGTTCCCCCTGTGGAGAGGGAACGGTTGGTTCAGGAGTTCTTGACCCTCAAGCAGGGTACTGATTCAGTTACTGTGGTTACCAGGAAGTTTCATGAGAGGGCGATGTTTTGCCCTGAGCAGGTGTCTACTGAGCAGGCACGCATGAGCCGGTATTTGGGCGTGTTGAGGAGGGATATACGGGAGTTCGTGTCGAACTCGACTTACCGGACATTTGCTGAGCTTCAGGCAAATGCCCGAAAGAGGGAGATTGAGTTGGAGACTCAGGCCAGGGAGGAGGCCGAGTCTCAGAGGATGGATCGGCGGCCGGCACAGTCTCAGCCGGCAGCCAAGCGGGCCAAGTCCGCTGATACGAGATCTGGAGGCCAGAAGGGCCGCACTTGTGGGAAGTGCGGCAAGGGACATGATGGGGTCTATCGATCGGGTGCTTGCTACAAGTGTGGCAAGGAGGGGCATATCGCCAAGGATTGCCCCAAGGGATTTATGGTTTGCTTTCATTGCAACCAGACTGGCCATCGGAAGGCCGAGTGCCCGCAGTTACATCAGGGATCAGCACAGGGATCTGCCCCTGCTGTTAGGGTTACCGAGGTTCGGCCAGTGAAGGCCGAGGCACCGAAGGCTCGTGGGAGAGCTTTCCAGTTGACAGCGGAGGAGGTCCGCGCAGCGCCCGATGTTGTGGCTGGTATGTATTCTTATTTATTTATTTTATGCTGAGATGAGATCTTGTGCTTATATGATGATATGCGTATGTACTTTTCTTGTGAGTGTTGTACCTGCCTTAGTGTTATTTGACTCGGGTGCGAGTTGATCATTTGTGTTGATAGCGTTTAGTCGGCACATCAGTAGCAGACGAGAGGCGATGAGTCGACCTCTGCGAGTTTCCATAGCCGACGAGCGAGCGGTGTATGCTACGGAGGTGATATGAGGATGTGTACTCGAGATCTTCGGTGTTGAGTTCCCGATAGATCTGGTCCCGATAGCGATGAGGGACGTGTGTGTCATAGTGGGCATGGATTGGTTGAGCCGATTTGGGGCTGTGATAGACTGCGAGCGACAGTTGGTGACGATACGAGACCCCAGTGGGGGAGTACTTATGGTGTACGGCGAGGGTACCCGATGTGGGTCAGCGTTCTATTCGGCTGCCAGAGCGAGACAGAGTTTACAGCAGGGCTGCAGCGGGTTTGTAGCCTATGTGATGGACACACGAGAGGCCGCTGGGAGGCCAAGTTCGATGGATGACGTTCCGATAGTGCGTGAGTTCCCGGATGTTTTTCCCGAGGAGTTGCCGGGAGTGCCTCCCGAGAGGCAGGTAGAGTTCCGCATTGATTTGGTTCCGGGGGCAGCGCCTATCGCCAAGGCGCCTTATCGCCTTGCGCCGCCAGAGATGCAGGAGTTATCCTCGCAGCTTCAGGAGCTGCTGGGGAAGGGGTTTATTCGACCGAGTAGCTCACCATGGGGAGCGCCGATCCTTTTTGTCAAGAAAAAGGATGGTTCACACCGGATGTGTATCGATTACCGGGAGTTGAACAAGTTGACGGTCAAGAACAGTTACCCATTACCGAGGATCGACGATTTGTTCGATCAGTTGCAGGGAGCGTCTTGGTTCTCCAAGATTGATCTGAGGTCTGGATATCACCAGATGAGAGTACGTGATGAGGATATCCAGGAGACAGCGTTCAGGACTCGTTATGGGCATTACGAGTTCGTGGTGATGCCTTTCGGGCTCACCAATGCACCAGCAGCGTTCATGGACCTCATGAACAGGGTGTGTAGACCGATGTTGGATCGTTCGGTGATCGTGTTCATCGACGATATATTGGTGTATTCGAGATCTAGAGAGCAGCACGAGGAGCATCTAAGAGAGATTCTCGGGGTATTGAGGACGGAGAGGCTTTATGCCAAATTCTCCAAGTGCGATTTCTGGTTCCGAGAGGTCCAGTTCTTGGGGCATCTCGTCAATCAGAAGGGGATATTGGTCGATCCGGCCAAGATCGAGGCAGTGATGAGTTGGGAGGTGCCGAGATCTCCCACCGAGATCAGGAGTTTTCTAGGATTGGCCGGCTATTATCGGAGATTTATCAGGGATTTCTCCAAGATTGCTGTGCCTCTCACCAGATTGACCCGGAAGGGTGTTGCTTTTTCATGGGGTCCAGAGCAGCAGACCTCGTTTGAGACACTTCGCCAGAAGTTATGTGAAGCCCCTGTGTTAGCCCTCCCGGAAGGGAGGGAGGATTTTATGGTATATTGTGACGCATCGATATCGGGGTTTGGTGTGGTGCTTATGCAGAGAGGGCATGTGATAGCGTATGCATCGAGGCAGCTGAAGCCTCATGAGACGAGGTATCCCACCCACGATCTGGAGTTGGGGGCAGTGGTGTTCGCCCTCAAGATCTGGCGTCACTATTTGTATGGGGTTCGATGTACCATTTATACGGACCATAAGAGTTTGAAGTATCTGATGGATCAGCCCAATCTGAACATGCGTCAGAGAAGATGGTTGGATGTGGTAAAGGATTATGATTGTGAGATCCTGTACCACCCGGGCAAAGCTAATGTGGTAGCCGATGCGCTGAGCCGTAGGGCGGAGAGTGCCACGATTCGAGGCACTTGTATGAGGTTGACAGTGATGACCCCGGTGTTGGACACCATTCGGGAGGCCCAGGCAGAGGCCGTGATACTGGAGAACCGCAAGAGGGAGCGGGTGATCGGGCAGGTGTCCGAGTTCGTGACCGATAGTCGAGGGCTGATGACCTTTCAGGGTCGGATTTGGGTGCCGCATGCAGGAGGGGCACATACCATTCTGATGGAGGAGGCGCATAGATCGAGGTTCTCGATCCATCCCGGGGCCACGAAGATGTATTTGGACCTGAAGAAAGATTATTGGTGGCCCTGTATGAAGAGGGATGTCGTGTGGTTTGTCGAGAGGTGCTTGACCTGTCGCCAGGTTAAGGCCGAGCACCAGCGTCCGCATGGCAAGTTGCAGCCGCTTGAGGTTCCCCAGTGGAAGTGGGAACAGATTTCCATGGATTTCATCACCAAATTGCCGAGGACCGCGAGGGGTGTCGATGCAATTTAGGTGATCGTCGACCGGCTGACGAAGAGCGCGCATTTTCTTGCTATCAGTGAGAGCTCTTCTGCGGAGAGGCTGGCAGAGTTGTATGTGCGGGAGGTGGTATCACGACATGGGGTGCCGATCTCGATTGTGTCAGATCGAGATGTACGTTTCACTTCCAGGTTATGGAAGAAGTTTCACGAGGAGTTGGGCACGAGGTTGCATTTCAGTATCGCTTACCACCCCCAGACGGACAGACAGAGTGAGGGGACGATTCAGACGCTCGAGGACATGCTTTGAGCATGTGTGTTGGACTTCGGAGGAAGTTGGGACACGTACTTGCCGTTGGCTGAGTTTTCCTACAACAACAGCCACCATTCTAGCATTGGTATGCCTCCCTTCGAGTTGTTGTACGGAAGGAGGTGTCGGACTCCCATCTGCTGGGGAGAGGTAGGACAGCGTGTGATGGGTAGAACTGAGATAGTGCTGCAGACGACAGAGCAGATACAACAGGTTAGACAGAGGTTACTGACGGCTCAGAGTCGTCAGAAGAGTTATGCGGATAGGCAACGATCCGAGCTTGAGTTCCAGGTGGGAGATTTCGTACTCCTGAAGGTATCTCCTTGGAAAGGAGTGATCCGGTTCAGGAAGAGGGGCAAGTTGGGGCCCCGGTACATCGGTCCGTTCAGGGTGACCGCGAGGGTTGGAAAGGTAGCATATCGGTTAGAGCTAACTGCGGAGTTGAGTCAGATTCATGATACCTTCCACGTGTCTCAGTTGAGGAAGTGTATAGCCGACGAGTCGGCGGTGGTACCACTGGAGGATATTCAGGTGGATGCGAGCCTGAATTATGCTGAGAGGCCAATCGCGATTGTGGATCGAAAGATCAAGGTTCTGAGGAACAAGGAGGTACCCCTGGTTCAGGTTCAGTGGCAACATCGGAGGGGATCTGAGCTGACTTGGGAGACAGAGTCAGAGATGCGGGAGCAGCATCCGAAGATGTTTACAGCATGAGACTTCGAGGGCGAAGTCTGGTTCTAGTGGGGGAGAATTGTAAACATCTGGACTTTGGGTCAACATTTGGACTTTGGGTCAGGGAGGGGTAAAATGGTCGCCGGGTACGCCCACTAGAACCAGACTTCGCCCAACTCCGAGGGCGAAGTCTGGGATTACACATCTGGACTTTTGTTGACTTTTAGGGTTTTGGTCAACATTTGGACTTTGGGTCAGGGAGGGGTAAAATGGTCTTTTACCCTTCTGTGGGATTGTAGAAAGGGATGTAGTCTAGCCTTGAGAGCCTTTAATGATTTGAAATAATTACTTGATGTGATTAGGCGGGGCTAGGTCGTTGTTTCGAGATTCAGGGATATCGAGCACGTGAGTTACTAGACATCATACGAGGTGAGTCTTCTCACTATACTGTACCTGGAAGGGTACCTATGTGTGACCGGAAGGTCTTGTATGCTATGATGTATGTGTTATATGCGGTTATGTGATATGTATGTGTTATGTATGTTATGAATGATAAGGACTGGAAGGTCAAGATGATATGTATGTATGTGCTATGTATGTTACGTATGGTAAGGACCGGAAGGTCGAGATGATATGGACCGGAAGGTCAAGAGGTTACGGACCGGAAGGTCTACCGGGATTTGGGACGGAAGTCCCCTGATACACATGGATCGGAAGATCCTATAGAGTTATGGCTTGGAAAGGCGTATGTGTGGTATGTGGTATTTTGGGGAACTCACTAAGCATTTATGCTTACAGTTGTGTTATGTGTTTCAGGTACTAGCGAGGATCGCGGGAAGGCGCCAGCATGATTGGTACACACTGAGAGGATTTATGTATATGAGATCTTGGGACATGTTTTGTTTTGTTACAGTGGATACATTATGTTTTGATGATTATCGTATGAATGAAAGTATGTTTTAAAATGAAAAATTGTTTTGAAAATTCACGTTGTTACAATCGAGGCAGTTGAAGCCTCATGAGACGAGATATCCCACCCACGATCTCGAGCTGGGGGCGGTGGTATTCGCCCTCAAGATCTGGCGCCATTATCTGTATGGGGTTCGGTGTACCATATACACGGACCATAAGAGCCTAAAGTACCTGATGGATCAGCCCAATTTGAACATGCGCCAGAGAAGATGGTTGGATGTGGTAAAGGATTACGACTGTGAGATCCTGTACCACCCGGGTAAGGCTAATGTGGTAGCCGATGCCCTGAGCCGCAGAGCGGAGAGTGCCCCGATTTAGAATGTGTGTATGATAATGACAGTTATGACTCTGGTATTGGATATCATTCGAGAGGCCCAGGCGGAGGCCGTGAGACCGGAGAACCGCAAGAAGGAGCGGGTGATTGGTCAGGTATCTGAGTTTGTGACGGATAGCCGAGGGCTTATGACCTTTCAGGGTCGGATTTGGGTGTCGTATACGGGGGGAGCTCGTAGCACACTGATGGAGGAGGCGCATAGATCGAGATTCTCGATCCATCCCGGGGCCACTAAGATGTATTTGGACCTGAAAAGAGACTACTGGTGGCCCTGTATGAATAGGGATGTTGCATGGGTAGTCGAGAGGTGCTTGACCTGTCGTCGGGTTAAGGCCGAGCACCAGCGCCCGCATGGCAAGTTGCAGCCATTAGAGGTTCCCCAGTGGAAATTGGAACAAATTTCCATGGATTTTATCACCAAGTTGTCGAGGACCGCGCGGGGTGTCGACGCAATTTGGGTAATTATGGATCGGTTGACGAAGATCGCTCACTTCCTTGCTATCAATGAGAGCTCTTCTGTAGAGAGGCTAGCAGAGATATATGTGAGAGAGGTGGTGGCCCGGCATGGAGTGCCGACGTCTATAGTGTCGGATCGAGATGTGCGTTTCACTTCCAGGTTTTGGAAGAAATTTCATGAGGAGTTGGGCACACGCCTGCACTTCAGCACTGCGTATCACCCACAAACGGATGGGCAGAGCGAGCGGACGATTCAGACGCTCGAGGACATGTTGCGTGCATGTGTCTTGGACTTCGGAGGAAGTTGGGACACCTACATACCATTGGCTGAGTTTTCTTATAACAACAGCCATCATTCGAGTATTGGTATGCCACCATTCGAGCTCCTATATGGAAGGAGGTGTCAGACTCCCATCTGCTGAGGAGAGGTGGGGCAGAGGGTGATGGGCAGAGGGTGATGGGCAGAGGGTGATGGGCAGCACGGAGATAGTGCTGAAGACGGCCGAGCAGATTCAGCAGGTCAGACAAAGGTTATTGACGGCTCAGAGTCGCCAAAAGAGTTATGCGGACAGGCGTAGGTCCGAGCTTGAGTTTCAAGTTGGAGATCTCGTTCTCCTAAAAGTATCCCCATGGAAAGGGGTAATACGGTTCAGGAAGAGGGGCAAGCTGGGGCCCCGATACATCGGTCCTTTCAGGGTAGTCGCTAGAGTGGGTAAGGTAGCATACCACTTGGAGCTACCTACAGAGTTGAGTCAGATCCATAACACCTTCCACGTATCTCAGTTGAGGAAGTGTGTGGCCGATGAGTCGGCAGTGGTGCCACTGGAGGACATTCAGGTGGATGCGAGCCTGAATTATATAGAGAGACCGATCGCGATTATGGATCGAAAGATGAAAGTGTTGAGAAACAAAGAGGTGCCCCTGGTTCAGGTTCAGTGGCAACATCGGAAAGGGTCCGAGTTGACTTGGGAACCGGAGTCCGAGATGCGGGAGCAGCATCCGGAGCTATTCGAGGAGCATGACTTCGGGGGCGAAGTCTGATTCTAGTGGGGGAGAATTGTAACATTCCGAGTCCATGTATACCTCAAGAACCTTGATCTATTGAGCTATTGTCTATTTTGGCCCTTTTTATAAAAGAGTGAAGATTGAGTACGCGGGGCGTAACTGAGGAGTACGCTTAGCATACTCAACAGCATGCATGTAACGTGGAGGACCACCTAGTACGCTGGGCGTACCCGAGAGTACCCTGGGCGTACTAGGCCCATAGTGCAACCCTAATTTAGGGTGAGTCCCCTATATAAGGAATGTGTTGGCCTAATTTCTGGCCACCATTTCCAGAGAGAAAACCCTAAGAGTGTCCTAACCTCTGTCCTAGAAGAAGAAGAGAAGGCCTTGAAGAAGAGGGAGTTGGAGTCCAAGCTTCTAGATCCGAGAAAATCTAAGTAGGAGGCTTCTTATTGAGGTAAAAAGCTTCAGTCTTTGCCTTTCCTTTGTCATGAGCATGTTGTTGAGTATTTTAGGGTTTTGTCCCAAAAGTTGGAGACTTTATGAGATATTGGACTCCAAGGACCTTGATCTGCCCCTTTTCAGTGTATTGTGTAAAGGAGAGTCATAAAAATCCCATCTTGGACGATGGGGATGAGCCATGCATGAGTTATGAGCTTCATAAGGAAAGGGAATGGATGTTTTGAGTGTTAGTGACCAAATCAGCCATGCAAAGGCTTAAAGTCACCGACTTTATGGACTAAGAGGCTTTAGGGAGTCCAGATCTGTGATATGAGAAGAGGCTTTAGGGAGTCCAGATCTGTGATATGAGCTTGTGACTTAACGGATTAAGACCAAAAATGAGAAGAATGTGAAACTTGGGCGTACGCTAGGCGTAATCCCAGTACGCGCGGCGTAGGGGGCGAGCATCCCCGATGCCTGCTTGACCGCCGAGTACGCGCAGCGTAGCGATCTAGTACGTGCAGCTTACTCACTGGAGTTGACTTTCTTTGACTTTTAGGGTTTGGTCAAATTGTGGTCTATTGAGGGGTAAAATGGTATTTTCACCCTTCTGTGAGGTAGAAGGGTTAGTCTAGTTTCTTGTGATCCAATATTAATTAGGGATAATTATTATGTGCTAGGCGGGAGCTAGACCGGTGGGTAGAGATCGAGTTTCCGAGTTTGAGGTTTTCATTGCTAGCTTACGAGGTGAGTGTTCTCAGTATACATACCTTGAGTAGGTAATGTATGTTTGAACAGAGGGTCTTATATGCTTATATTGTGTGTTGTGATATCCTGCTATTTCTTGTGATTTATGTTGTGCTTGATGAGTTAGGACCGGAGGGTCCACCCGAGTGTGGGACCGGAGGGTCCCACTGAGACATATTGACCAGGGGGTCTTATTCAAGTATAGCCGTGAGAGGCTAATGTGATATGTGTGGTATTTTGGGGAACTCACTAAGCTTTATGCTTACCGTGTTATGTGTTACGTGTTTCAGGTAGTTCTGAGGATCGCGGCAAGGCACCGGCATGATTGTACACACTGGCGGAAGATTGTTTTTTTTTATGATTCTGGGATTGTGATTTATTGGTTGACATTTGAGATACTTATGTTTTTAAGAATGATGAAATGAGTTTTATTGTGTTTAAAATGAAAATTTTGATTTAAACTTTTACATCGTTACAGGAAGTCTCCATTTATTAGTTCAGGAATTGCAAAAATAGTCCCTCAAGTAAAAAGATAGTTATGCCCTCGTGTGTAATGCACGTGAGGGGTTTAACAGCCAAAAACAAACTGTGGTTAACTCCAGGGACCTGTTCCACACACAAACCTCTCAATAAGGACCAAAAATCTAATTTTCAAAAGGTTTGGACCATATCCACAAACATGACAAACCACAGGGACCATTTTTGCATTTTTGTCTTTATATCTTCTACTATAATAAATAAATGTTTTCTTTTGCCACTGGCAAAAAAACCACATACCCAATGGGAAACCCGAAGCCCGGACCCGTTTTGACTGGGGAATCCCTAAGTTGACCGGGGATGGGGAATCCCCGAATAAAAAAAGTGGGGATGGGGATACCCTTAATCCCCGACCCTGGACCTGCCCCCGACATATATTAATATATAAAAATAATACAAAACATATATTTATAGTATAATTTATAAAACATAAAATTTGATCAAAGTAACCTAACTCATTAGTAATTACTTGGTTGAAACTATACTTTTGTTTTTTCTTTTATCTAATTTAAACTCGTGTATATTTTTTTCTCTTTGGTTGATCTATTTTACCTTAAATATCAATCTGATAATTTTTTTCTACTTGATTTTTCATGTATGTATTTAAATTTGGTAGAAAATTTATTTATATTTTTTATGCAAATTATGGGTACTTATATATTTTATAAAATCTTTAAACTTATGCTGGTAAAATTGAAATTTAGAGTTTTTTCTTACGTAAAAGTTTGCATATTAAAAGAGAAAAAGAAATCCCCGTTTCCTCATTGGGGATCCCAGTCCCCGTTGGGGGTGGGGATGGGGGTTTATTTATATTCGCCGATGGGGATGGGGATGGGGATGGGGATTGGAATGAGGATTCGGTGATGAGGATGGGGATTGGGGTCCCATGTGTTCCCCGCCCCCATTGTCATCTTTATTTGCCACATGTCACACTATCATTCAATTAGCCAAATGTCATTTTGTAGTTCTTTTGAATTATTTTTTTTTCCACATGTCATTTTATAAGTTTTTTATTTTATAAAATTCCACATAATATTTTAGTGTAATAATTACAAAAAATGTAGTAATAAATTGATATCAATTTCATTAATGAACTTACTTTTTAATTTCAAAATTCCCGAAGTAAAGCTTATTAGTTTCTTTTGTTTATTTATTTAAATTTAAAAGATAAAAAACTTTCAATTATTATAATTTATTATTTTTTTTATTTTCTTATAAATTCAAAGTTCTCGAATATTTTGATTTTTATATTTAATTTTTTTTAAATTAACTCATGTAATACATGGGTCTTGCAACTAGTATATATATATATATATATATATATATATATATATATATATATATATATATATATATGCCATTTTTTTTATTTGTTAACATTGATACGTATATAATATGATTGTCATACGTTTTAACTGTAATTGTGACCTTAAAAAATTTATTAAAAACAACTTAAAAATGTTACTGTCAAGAACATGGCTAGATAGTAACATACAGTAGCTAATCTAGAACATTGCTAGATAGTAACATACAATAGCTAATCTTTATATTATTCAAATAACAAAGGAAATTGCCATCTATGTGAATGTGGGATAAGTGAATAACAAATGTTTACAATATCAAAATAATAACAAGATGGTGGACACTGGCTAAACATTATCCCACATTGCTTGAAGGATTAATGAATTTGAAGAAAGGAAGTTATAAAGATGACTAACAAGTTGCTGACATATTTGAATCCAATCGCATATCTGTTTTGTGATTATGTATATTGGAGGGTACTCATTATAAAGTATGAGGTTTTTAAATAGACAATTATAAAAAATTTCATAACTTTCGGCTTGAAATAGTTTGAAAGTTTTAGGAAGCAGGTACCCAAAAGCGAAATCGGTTCCGGTGGTTCTGAGAGCAGTTGCAAATTTTAGAAACCAATTTAATTAACCGGTTAAGGTTGTGGTTACAACATCCTAGGAACTGTTGTTCCGATTCTACTGAATTTGGCTGGGTACCCACCATGCAATCGTTGCTTTTCCACATTTTCCTTATATTCTCCTTCATGTGAGCCTCCGGTGCCCCTTTCCTATTCGCTTACTTTCTTATTCTCCTTCTTCCTATCTCCGACGATTTCCCGATGTTTCTCCTTCTCCTTACTTTCCAGTGTTTCTCTCCTTCTCACCATATTTTCAGCCTAAAACCTCTCTCCTCAGACAAAATCCATCTTATATTCAACAGTCTCTACGAAATTGGTTTAAAAGACTTTGTTGTTCGAAATGGGTCTTAAGGAGGAGTCGAGGAATTTTTCGGAAATGGGTCTGAAGGAATTAATAGATTAACTATTTCAACTCCTTTTAGTTTTTTTACACACCAAGCTATTTACTTATAAGGTTTTTAATTATATCATAATATCCTTTGACTAATTTTAATTGGGAGTTTGCCTATTTATAAGGTTTTTAATTATATCATAATATCCTTTGACTAATTTTGATTGGGAGTTTGCCGCTTTTTTTTTCTCGCTTTGTTTTGGTTCTCCTATATACATTAATGATACCTTGCCATAAATTTTGAAAAACAAACTTTCAGTAATACCAGTAATCATTTTCATTTCAAAGAATTTTTACTTTAAAATTTTAAATGTAATTTTAGTCCCTCTATATACGTTATTTTCATATTATACTTTTTAGTTTGAATCTTTATTTATTTTTAACATTAAAATTGAACCCTTTAGTTTGAAACTTTAATTTATGTTTTTATTATCTTAATACATTTAATTAAATAATAAAAAATCAAATTTATAAAAATTGTTAAGCAATAGAAAGTCGGTACATTGAAATAAAAATATTAGTCGGTCTTGACGGAGAGTAATTAGAGATATGGCACCCCAATCTTTAAATATTTTTAAAACATATAGTTGTTATAAGGTTCATGATATTTAATCGTAATACAAAATACGCTTCGCAAAACAAATTTATTTATAATTATTTGCAACAAACTATATATAAATGGCATCTATATTTTATTAAAAGGATTTGTTAGGAAATTTATTTTTCTTACAATATTATTTATATTTTTGTTTCAATTAATAATATTAGATTTGTGGTAATGGCAAAAAAATAACATAATGGCTTTATGTCTAAAAAAAGACAATTGTGGTTTCCTTCTAATAAAAAATAATCTATATTAAATTTATGAAAACGGAAAAAAAATGAAAATATATTATGTTTGTAGGTTTATTACCTGATGTCTTCCATTTCGGCATTATGGATCTGTCACAAAGACTTGTTCACAACCGAATGATTTTAAGTTTATGGAAATAGAAAAAATATATATTATATTTTTTTTAATAATATTTTTGTTATTTAATATTTAAAATTTAAAAAAAATGATGAAGATTTGTTCAGAAATTATTTTTCTTATAATATTATTATATTTCTTCTTACAATCAATGATATTAGGTTTATGGAAATGTAAACAAAATAAAATATATTAAGTTTGTGAGTTTACAACTAAAAACAAGGATAAAAAATTGATGAAAACTTTATTTGGAATTTTATTTCTTTATAATATTATTTATATTACAATATTATAAAAATATTATTGTGGTTTTTTTATCTTAATGAAAAATAAGCTTGAAATTATTAATATTAATAAAATTAGTGATAAAATGTAATTATTAAATAATAAATTAATTATAATGAAGTAATGATACACATTACTCATATCATTTAATGATAACCTAAAAAATAAGATTAATGACATATGATTATATATAGGGGGTGTGTGCATAATAGCACCCTTTCCAAATTGGAAATGCAATTTTGTGTGCAAAGCAATCAAAGCTTCTAATTTCTTTTGTGTTGGTATGTTTACTAGCCATTGATCATAAGTTTTGTCTTTTTGCAGACAAATTTTGATTTCTGTTTCATTCATATTTGTTATTATTAACGTTTTCTTAATTATTATTATTATTATTATTATTATTATTATTATTATTGTGCATGTGTTTTTCTTTTTAATTTAAATTTGTTTTTTTTATATAAAAAATTGTCCATTTTGTAATGGTTTGATTGTAATTTGATGGCAATTGTTATTTTGATTTTAATTGAAGTGTAAGGATAAAATTGTCATTTATCTATATGTTAGGGTTTACTCAAACCAAAAAGGAAACCTATATTTTTTATATAACTATCATTTGTCCATGAGTATTTATACATAACGTAATTATTAGTATATACTATTAATTCTTAAAACCTTAGCTACAGTGATGTTTTTTCTCTATCCTGTTTTCCCATGGACGTCTTTTTTTTTTCACGCCACAATGCTTTCCTTTTCTCATTCTTCTCTTCCATTCTTATCCGCAAGGATTCCCACCTTGCCACCCTCCTCCTCCAATAATGTTTCTTTCGCTTCTATAACTATCCCGCATGACCTGCACAAAACAGTTCGTTCTCTTTGCTGCTCCATTGCTCCCTTCGTATGAAGAAGGTGGATTTGCTTTGTGGTGGTTTCTGTCAAGAGGGCTTATAAAATCGAAGTACACACTTAAAATCGGCATCAAGAGGCTGCAGTGGTGAGGAGCATCGCTAGTGAGGGAGCAGGATTTCGACTCTGAAATTCAGATTAAGGGTTTAGGGATTAGGCTAGGGTTCTAAATTAACAGCAACATATTTACGGGTTATGCTTATCATATTAGAATCCCGACCCATTTGTTTGAACTGAGGAAAACCACCGCACACCGCCATTGCTACCTTCTATTTCCTCCTGTCCACATGGAAGAGTTATCAAAGTATTGTCTACAACAAACGATTTTCTTCACGTTTACGGTTGGTTAGCGAATCAGGTAAACTTCAACACTGTTATTTGGCTGTTAATTTTCTATGTTTGTAGCTCGGAAGTTTAATCCCGCTTTGATTAAGCCTTCTGGTGATTAATGAAATTGTTTCATTGGAGTCATTTGCCAGTCGGACCAGCTATCTGTTCGTCTTTCTTTGTTCAGGAATCGGTGTAGCTCCAGTAAGAAATTTATAGGTATCAAGCAATAAATTTGTTCTAAAACTTAGGTTTTGTTTTTGAAACTTATCTAATTTTGTTCGTTTGATCAGCTAGCGTCTCCACCTTCTTTCTCCTTCATCAACTTTATCGGTTAATTCACCTTAACAAGACACCAACTACAGGATACTTCCGACATACCAACTACTACTTAGAAACACCATGTGTGCTACCGTATAAACTTAATAATGATATAATTTTCTTCTATTGTTTGTAAATTTGAATAGCTTTTAACAATTCAAGTAACACATTTTCACATTCTTTTGGGGTGTTTCAGAAATTGTTGAGAAGCAAGTGGTCAGTATTAAGAAGCAAAAGGTACTCAATGGTTGTGTAGCTCGGTCTGTTGAGAAAAAGAAGGTTGCCAAGAAACAGAAAAACAGTTCTTCTGAAGAAAGCTCATCAGAATCTGATGGCCAACCAATGAAGGTATAAAGTTTTATGATTTTATACATATTTTTATATGTTCGGTTTACTATTCTTAAACACATATTGATGTTTATTATGATAAAATTAAAGGTTGTGGCTCATGATTTTTGGGTTGATATTCACAGAGAGCACTCATTGATCCTTTCAATCGTGAAGGAAAACCATTAGCAAGCCAAGGGGTTCCTCTTAGTGGGATGGGGTAAGTACGTTTTGAGCAAACATGGAGTTTATGGTTCATGATGTGATCATACTGAATGTCCATTTGACCAATTTTGACTTTTTTTTTACAGAAGTGGCAGCATAACTAGAGGTTTTAGAGGAGAGCTCAGGCAATTCCAAATCCTCTCGGGTTCATGTGAGGCTTCTCCTGTGATGGCCAATCAATTCTCTGTAAAGTTCATGCCTTTTTTTATGGGTTTTACACAAAAGAACAATCATATGTGCACATGCAAAACCCTAAAGCTTTGGATCTACGTTTCTCTATTGTACATGAAAATCATCCAAAGCTTGAAAACCCTAGATCTAGCATATTGAATTCGAGATCTATAACTAAAACAAGTTTAGATGATTACCTTTCACAAGTTGCAAGAATCTTGACTTTCAAAAGCTTAGTATCACAAATGTAATACCTCTGATGGCTCACAAACACCAAAGCAAGAAGATGATCTTGAAGAGAGAGGATGGAGGCTCTAAAAATCGGCTCTAGGACTCTTGAAACAAGTGGTAGCCGATTTTAGGTGCCCTAGGGTCCTTTATATAGGTGTGCTGCTAGGGTTTCAGTCAAAACCCTAATTGGATAGCTTAGGCCTTAAGAAGTCCAAGGAACCTTCTGGAATAAGGCCCTGGACGAATTCAAGTTGGGCTTCCACCCTAATTTCGTCCACCTTATAGCCCATAGAGATCCACAACCCAAAATCCAATTATCTTATAATTGCAATCCAATCCCCTAAGTTCAATTAATATCTTTTGATCACTAAATTAATTCTAAATTAATTCTTGACCAACATATTAACTAACTAATATGAATTCTCTTTTAATATATTATTCTTATAATATATTAATAAACCATATTATCCTCTCTCTCCACTAATCATCCAGTCAAGTTGCTCCGGTGAAGGCAACCCAAAAGGACCATGCTCTATCGGGTCAAGTACATACCAAATATAGTTATGGTCTTAGACACATAATCTAACAGTCTCCCACTTGGATAAGTCTAATAACTATAATTGCAAATACGACTTCAGGATCCGATTAGCAATCGTAGCTCTCAAAAGCCTCTGTCAACTTGACCCAGTCAAAAGACATATCCTTTAGATAAGGGATCATATAGTCCTCCGTTCTCAAGATATCATGTGGACAATCACACGGAACATAGTCATACTTATTGTCCAGCAGTTTGTTTCTCGATCTCTGATTTGTTCGACATAGAACTTAGTTGAACACATCAACTCAGTCCTGACCGGGTTTGGCACATAGGTCAAACCAAATCATCGAGGGGCCCAAGATATCACTCTTACCCTTGTGAGGTAGGAGGAATAGATAAAATTTGACTCATATGCTTGTACTATTTTCTCATCAAATCATACACAACAATGCGTTTTATAACATCAAGTTACTGATGCGTTTACGCATTATCAATGCACAACCAACTTGAAAACAACAGCTCATATCTCTAGGTTTTAAGACTATATGATATTATCGTCTTACAATCACTCGTGATTAATTCCATGAAGTGATTCAAGTAAGCGTGGGTTTAATCCAATACTCAAATCTTATTTCATAAGCACTCATGAACGTTGCAGCAAACGTTTTCTATGTCTAACACCTTAGAAAATCTACAAGACAATTCATGGCAGTCTCCATTCATACCTACTTCCAATGTATGATCGATTGTGGATGGTTCGAATAATCTTATTATTCAGGAAGTCAAAACATGCAAAGTGAAACAATAGTAAATAATCAACCCAAGATAGTAACTTTACTCATAAATAAAACACCTTTATTTAATCATCAAATGTCGATTACAATTTATCTATTACAAGTTTCTAAAACCTATCTAATCACAAAAACTAATATCGTCGTTCAGCCAAATGCTCCTAGAGTGCTACGAGTGCTTAACCCTACTCAGTCCCTTTGTGAGGGGATCTGTTGGGTTATCCTCTGACGATACCCTATTCACAACGAGGAGTCCCTCTTCCACACGATGTCTAATGAAATGATATTTCATGTCGATATTGTTGGATTAGTGTCTAAGTCCATAACTATAATTGGTATATACTTGACCCGACCCGACATGGTCCATTTGGGTTGCACTTCACTGGAATAATTTGTATGGATAGACTTATGAGAAAAGGATATTTATGATTTATTAATATATTATAAGTGATAATATATTAATATGAAATCATATTATTATTTAATTAGTATTGATCAAGAATTAATTTGGAATTAATTTAGTGATCAAAAGAGACTAGTTAAATATGGACTCATATAGTATGGGCTAATGTTATTTAGGATGGGATAAGCTTACATGGAAGTCCATGGATAGTCCATGGAGCTTTTAACCCATGGATCCTAAGTAATGGGGAAAGTCATGGGTATTAGGGTTTACACTAATCATGTATACTATATAAAGGAGTCCTTGGCTCATAAAATTGGCACTAGTGTGTGTAATAAGAGAGTAGGATGATTTTTGTGTCACACCCCAAAACCGGAACGGCGGAAACGTTCGGGGGCGAAGGACGTCATATGTAGTATCACAACACAATGCATAATAGTAATCAGAGCAACAACATTCATAGTATAGATGTTAAAGTGTTTACATCGAGTTTAAAACATTACATGTTTAATATTATAATTGTATCAAAAGATAAGACGAGAAACTACTGCTCCGTCTTCACGAACTCCGGTGTGGATACCTGTCTTATTAGATACCTGAGAATACAAGTATTTTGAAAGCGAGTATCAGCTATAAAGCTGGTGAGTGCATAAGATTTTGTTTAAAGAAAGAAACTTCTTTGACAATTAAACAAGTTTGAATGATCTACAACAAAATCGTATATTTTCTTAATGTAAAGCGTAATTGAACCAGTTCCCTCTATAATCGCTCAGTTTATACTAGTTACATATAATCAAGATGAGACGGACAGTCGATTGTGTGATTCTATCGTACCGCCACATCCAAACAAGGAAAAGGAAAGTAAAACTGAGTTCACACATTCTCCAATTTATCAGGTGTTCATCATATATAACCCTAATGTATAAACTAAAGGATTATAGCTCGAACAAAGAGTTATTTAAGTTATACCAATTCTAACAAGTGATGAGTTAATATCCATGATTACTTAGCTTATACACGTTATGATATAATCAAGATTTGGCGGATAATAAATTGTGGGGTTCTACCTTAGTTTCACATCCAAACATGGAAAAGAAACTAAGTTAGAGATCTCACATTCTATTGTCTACCAGATCTTCGTTACGTATAACTCGGGAATGTATAAGCGAGGAGATCATAACATTAACCTTCTTAAGAATCCTTTATAATGTACTAGTTTACCTAGAAAGTGTTACCATTGATCCCAGAGAATCCTATATTCCCTTATTGTTATTGAAAAGTAGTTTTAATCCCCTAAAACCGTTCTAACTATGTGTTGATGTACTATGTTATTGTATCGTTAGTTTTAACTCACCATAAAACTATAGAAAAGATTGTTTTCCGTTTGTTATGTATATACCAAGTGTTGTACTTGATTTGAATGATAAGACCATCCCATGACCACTTGGTATATACATATCATATAAAATCAGAAACAGACGGAAAATCGATTGTGTGATTCTATCGTACCCCCACATCCAAAAAAGGAAAAGGAAAGTAAAACAGAGTTCACACCTTCCACTGTCTATCAGTTTCTCATCATATAGAACTTTGGTGTACACGCCAAGTAATCACAAAAACTACTCCTCATGACCGTTTTGAAAGTATATTACTGCGTAAGAATATCGTAAGTTTCTCCCATGCGAGTACTCATAACCATACTTGATTGACTACAACGAAATACGACGATGAAAGACATCGAAATGATATGACATTTGTCACTCGTAGACTTGCAAGTCCCACTGTAGCTAGCAGCAAGGTGTAGGATAGTCAGTCCCGTATAGATCTATCTATACACAAACCCACGCTCTCCTCCCAGGAGACTCTGGTTATTAGTTTAGACTACATGTGCACTTAGATAAGTACACATAGACGTGTCTCCAAATTGAGTGTGTTAACGAGTTTACGAGTAATACTGTAAAAACCTTTTTGTAAATTAAAGTTGTAATTAAACCTTTATACATGTTTGAGACGACTGTTATCATGATCTGACTCCTAAATTATACCTATTATAATTTACTAGTATTTCTTGTTAAGTATGTGATATTCATGAATACACTCCCTTTGCTCGACATGTTACAAAGGGAATATGAAGCCTGATTTGACTAACTTTTATATTCATATATATATATATATATATATATATATATATATATATATATATACACAAGATATATAAGTAAAATTGAAACGGCAGTCGGACAAATAACTTTACCCTAAGTCCACATCCAGAGAAGGAAAAGGAAATAAGGCGAATCATCAGTCCTAAGCCCTTTAAATCTTATTTATATAAATATACACATATAAATATGATTTATACACAATATAAGTTAAAAGATTTTATAAAACATTAAAAAGCATTTTCCAATATTTTAAAGAGTTTAATAACATTTAAAAGAAATTTCCAACATTTAAAAAAGTTTAATAACATTTAAAAACAGTTTGATGACTTGGTGTCATTTAAAACATTTAAAGAATATCATTTATAGTAAACACAATTTCTTGTGTTTAGGCTTGTATTCCCCCCCCCCCCCCTTAAAACAGTGAAAAGTGGTAAAATGTAGGGGTATGAACTCACCTTATGTTGGTGATTCAAATGAAGATTCGAGTAAGGATGAGAAGTTCCACGAATGAAGTCTCGATACAGAAACGAGTCCTAAATGACATATATTGATACATATATGTATATAATTAGTGTATAACACAACTAATCATGAAGGGAAACAACCTAAGGGACTAAGGAACACTTGAAATGAAGTGTAGAATCACATGTGATTGACAAAAGGGGAGTGTACGGCCACACTAAGGTGTGTACGGCCAGGGTGTACGGCCACACCATGTGTGTACGGCCGTACACACACCAAAATGGTGTATTTAGTGTCTTGATTCATAGGGGTTCACAGGTACAAGTGTTCTAATGGTTTACAAGCATCTATAAGTGTTTAAGGCTCAAGGATATGACTCAAACAAGGGTGTACGGCCAGACTAAGGTGTATACGGCCATACACTCCTGATGATTATGAGTTTGATGATGATTCAAGGCCATAAATCAAATGGTTAACATGCCTTACTAGATGATAAAGGAAGTACTCACACTTTGGAAGCCTTTTAGCGTGTGTATGGTCCAAGAACTAGTAGGTGTTCTTGGTGTTCTTGGTGTTCTTGAAGATCTATCATAAAGAGTTGTTTTCATGGATGAATCATAAGATGATACATAACTAGGGAAGATATCAAGAAGGATAGAAGAATCACTTACGATTTTGGAGGATTAGGATGAAGAATCGTGATGATACTTGAGAGAGAACCGATTTTCTAGACTTGGAAGTGTTAAAAGTGAGAAGAAATGAAGGAATATCATATATATGGGAGGGGGTGTACGGACATGATGGGTGTACGGTCGTACACTCATGTGTACGGCCGTACACTCATGAGTACGGCCGTACACTCCTCTTAAAGAAGTGTTCGGCTTGAATGCAACTTGCAGAACTTAGGTTAACTCGTCTGTAAACTCAAACCTTGAATGTACTAGGCTTCGAACACTCAAACAGACCCTAAATAGTGCTAAAAGATAGCAGGAGTAAGTCTGACTTTAGGTTGAATGGACTGACTTTACAAGGCAAAAATTTTCGGGTTGTCACATTTTGTGAGCCTACACATTCTCTCAAGTCTTCCAAGTTTTTGATGGTGATTTGTGATTCCACTTGAGGCATTCACAATATTGGTGATAGTCTCTTAAAGCTCCAAGGAATCAACCACAAGAAAAGGTATGTAATTCTATCTAGTTTTTGTTATACAAGTACCTATGATTGTATGCTAGTAAGGGCAATACCTTGGAAACTTCAAGTTTGCATGTATAATAGAGAAAACATAGATCCAAGGTATTTAGGGTTGCATGAACACCTTAGGAGTGTTAGACTGCTCAAAACCCATCAGTGGTATCAGAGCCTAGGGCTGTTTTCAATTATACTTGTTGCAACTTATTTTTCAAAGCCAAGAATCTGCCAAGACTGAAAAATCGACGAGTTGACGAGTTCATATGTTAAGGCATGAACTCGACGAGTTCCTTAAAGAACTCGACGAGTTGGTCTCCCAGAATGCAGATTTTCGAGTTTTTTGGCTGGAATTGGACTATGAACATTACCCTAAGCTATTTTTGAACTTATAAACCTGTTTTTGATGTGGTAATGATCATGCTAATCTAATTCAAAAGATAATGGTCAAAAGTTTCATGTTTTGTATTAGTTTAATGATTAGGCTAATTACATGAAAATTGTTTGATTTGAATTGTCTTGTTCATATGAGTTTAATCTAGATCATGGTTTTTCTTGACATGCTTGTTAGTTGAATTGATGATTTTGATGGTTGTTAATGGATTCCATAACTTGTCCTCAAGTTATGGAAAACCAAAAGTTTTTTGTGTTAAGTCTTCATTAAAGTCATAGGCTACACAATTGAAGAGTTATTTTCTCATAAATAGTTTTATGAACTCCATAACTTGTCCTCAAGTTATGGATGTTCAAGAGTCTCTTCATTAAAAGTTTTAAAACCTACATTAGACTCATATGTTATGAAATTGAAGAGTTTTGAAAAGTTTCAAAACTTGTCCTCAAGTTTTGGAATTTGTAAAGTTATCCCCTCATGTACACTTTAATTCCAACCCTAAGAATTTTAAAAGTTAAAATTCAACCTTTATACTATTATAATATTAAAAGTTAATATTTATATATATATGTATAAGAACAAAGTCAGTCTTACCGTTAGTAGGCCTCAATCACGAAGCCGGTCTATAAGGGGGGTATAAGGTTACTGTTGGGTTTTGAGCATTCTAACACTCCTATGGTGTACATGCAACCCTAGAAACCTTGGATATATGTTTGACTAAGATACATGCAAAATGATTTTTCCAAGGTTCATAATAACTTGTAATACAAAAACAAGTAGAATAACATACCTCTTAGAAGCTTGGATTCCTTGATGACTTTGTGATCCTAGCACCCCAAATGTGATGCCTCAAATGCTTCACACAACACCACAATTCTTGGAATAACCTTGAGAGAATTACACTAAACTCAAATTGGCTAGCCCTCTTACTTGCTTGTAGTAGTGCCAATTTTGCTAGACAAGGAGCCTTTATATAGTTGTGACACAATTAGGGTTACACCATGTAAACCCTAATTGTCATGGCTTTCCACATTCCATGATCCATGGGTTTGTAACCCCCATGGACTATCCATGGAGCACCTTATGGGTTTTAACCCAATCCATACAAACCATGGATCATTAGCCCACTATACAAGAATAGATTATTTACATAATCAACCCCACATATTTAATTAGTCTCTTTTTGATCACTTAATTAATTCAAGATTAATTCTTTGATCAATACTAATTAAATAATATTATTAATATATTAGTACTTATAATATATTAATACACCTAAAGTATCCTTTCTCTCATTTTGGTCTATCCAATTATTGCAATGCCATGCAACCCAAATGGACCATGCTGGGTCGGGTCAAGTACATACCAAATATAGTTATGGGCTTAGACACTATATCCAACAGTTTGGATAAGTCTAATAACTATAGTTGCAAATATGACTTCAGAATCCGACTAGCAATCGTAGCTCTTTCAAAGTCTCTTGGAACTAAGATGATGATGATGATACGCCATTTAAGATAAGTGATCATATAATCCTTTGTTCTCAAGATATCAGTCGGACAAACACATGGAACATGGTCTTACTTATTGTCCAACATTTATTTCTCGATCTCTGACTTGTTTGACATAGAACTAAATTGAACACATCAATTAGGTTCTGACCGGGCCCGGTACATAGGTCAAAACAAAATCATCGAGGGGCCCAGATATCGCTTCTAATCCTAGAAGGAACAGATAAACTTCGACTCATATGCTTGTACTGACTACTTATTGAATTATGCACAAAAGCACGTTTTATAACATCGAGTTACCAATGCGTTTTCGTACAATAAATGTATAAGCAATTCATAGTCAACAACTCATATCTCTAGGTTTGAAGATTTATATGATATTACCGTCTCACGATCACTCGAGATAAATTCCATGAAGTGATACAAGTGAGCGTGGGTTGAGTCCAATACTCAGAACTTATGAGCACTCATGAATGTTGCAGCAACCATTGCTATGTCTAATACACCTTAGACAGTCTACAAACCCAATTCATGACAGTCTTAATTCAATACCTACTTCCAAAGTATGACTGATTGTGGAGAGTTTGAATAATATAATTATCCTGAAAGTCAAAACATGCAAAATTGAAACAATAGTAAACGATTAACATAAGATAGTAACACTTTACTCATAAATAAATAACAACTTTTATTTAATCATCAAATGTCAATTACATTTTACAAGTTTCACAACTATCTAATTATTAAAACTAATATCATCCCTCAGCCCGATGCGCCTTGCATGCTGTAAATGCTTAACCCTACTCAGTCCCTTCGTGGGGGGGATCTGTTGGGTTCTCATCTGATGATACCCTCTTTGCTACGAGGAGTCCTTTTTCTATTTGATGTCTGATGAAATTGTATTTTCTGTCAATGTGCCTAGATCTTCCATGATCTCTTGGTTCCTTATCCAAAGCAACAGCACTTTCGCTGTCACAGAAAATTTCCATTGGCTCCTTTATAGCCGGTACAACTCCAAGGTCTCCGATGAAGTTCTTTAGTCATATCGCCTCCTTTGCTGCCTCGCTTGCTGCTATGTACTCTGATTCACAAGTAGAATCAGCTACTGTCTCCTGCTTGGAACTTTTCCAAGTAATTGCTCCTCCATTTACGATAAAGACCCAGCCTGACTGAGAGCGGAAATTATCCCTATCAGTCTGAAAGCTAGCATCGCTGTATCCTACCACTCTCAAGTCATCACTGCCACCAAGGGTAAGGACCCAGTCCTTAGTCCTTCGCAGATACTTGAGAATGTTCTTTACCGCGGTCCAGTGAGCCTTGCCAGGGTTCCCTTGATATCTACTGACCATGCTCAAGGCAAAGGCCACATCAGGGCGAGTACAAGTCATAGCATACATGATTGAGCCCACAGCGGAAGCATATGGTACATGACTCATCTCAGCTATCTCGGTCTCTGTACTCGGACTCTGAGTCTTACTCAGTTTGGCGTTACTCTAGATTGGTAATTCCTCTTTCTTGGAATCCTGCATACTGAACCTCTTCAGTACCTTATCCAAGTAAGTACTCTGACTAAGCCCAATTAGTCTCTTACTCCTGTCTCTCAATATCCTTATCCCTAGGATATAGTCAGCTTCCCCAAGGTCCTTCATAGCGAAACACTTCCCAAGCCAGGACTTAATCTCCTGCAAGGTTGGAATGTCATTTCCTATGAGTAGGATGTCATCCACATACAACACCAAGAAGCTAACTATACTCCCACTAGCCCTAACATATACACAGGACTCATCTTCACTCCTCGAAAAACCAAACTCCTTGACTTTCTCATCGAAGCAAAGATTCCATCTGCGAGGTGCTTGTTTTAATCCATAAATGGATTTCTCAAGCTTACACACTCTATTAGGATACTTTGTATTGACAAAACGCTCTGGCTGAGCCATTCCCATTAAGGAAAGCGGTTTTGACATCCATTTGCCATATTTCATAATCATGAAATGCAGCAATGGCGAGCATAACCCTAATAGACTTAATCTTTGAAACTGGTGAAAAGGTCTCATCATAATCAACTCCCAGAGTTTGAGAATAGCCCTTTGCAACCAGTCGTGCCTTATAAGTGTGTATATTACCATCCATGTCGGTCTTCTTCTTGAAGATCCATTTGCACCCAACTGTCTTACAACCTGGTACATTGTCAACCAAGTTCCAAACTTCATTGTCATACATGGACTGTATCTCGCTGTCCATAGCCTCTTTCCATTTAGCAGCCTCAGGGCCTGCCATGGCTTCTGTGCAGCTGTTAGGTTCATCCAGACTTACTAGTGTACTATCACTGATAAGCGTATCACCTTCCGCAATAATATGGAAACCATAGTTATGCTCAGGTGCATTCCTAACTCTCGTGGAACGCCTTAGAGGTATGGACTCATCTATCGGATCAACAGGAGTTTCCTCCTCAGGTTGGTCACTAGTGTTTGAGGTTCCTTCCCCGCTTGACTCTTGAAGTTATTTAAGGTCAATTTGCCTCCCACTGTCTCCTTGGCTTATAAATTCTCTCTCCCGAAAGACTCCTCTTCTAGCCAGAAAGACCACATTCTCACTGGGTCTATAGAAGAGATAACCAAAGGATTTCTGTGGGTAGCCGATGAAAATACATCTCTTGCTTCGAGGTTCGATCTTGTCATGAGACTCGCGCCTCACGAAAGCCTCGCAACCCCAAATCTTGATGTGGTCCAAGTTGGGAACTTTCCCAGTCCACATCTCATGAGGTGTTTTGGCAACCTTCTTTATAGGGACTAGATTAAGGATGTGGGCGGCAGTCTCTAAGGCATACCCCCAGAATGAGATTGGTAACGAAGCTCGACTCATCATGGAACGAACCATATCCAATAAGGTTCGATTACGCCTCTCTACTACACCATTCAACTGTGGTGTCCTAGGAGGTGTCAATTGTGAGACAATCCCACATTCCTTAAGATAGTCAAGAAACTCAATACTAAGATACTCTCCTCCCCGATCGGATCGGAGCATCTTGATGTTCCTGCTCAGTTGATTCTCTACTTCCTGCTTAAACTCTTTGAATTTCTCAAAGGTCTCTGACTTATTCTTGATTAAATAGATATATCCATATCTACTATAATCATCAGTAAAAGTCACATAATAGTGGTTAGCATCTCTTGTGGCACTCTTGAAGGGTCCACACACATCAGAGTGTATGAGGTCCAACAAGCCCTCACCCCTCTCACAAGTACCAGTGAAGGGTGACTTTGTCATTTTTCCAAGTAAACAAGATTCGCAACTATCATCCGACTTTAGATCAAATGATTCTAGGACTCCAGTCTTTTGGAGTTGTCCTATGTGCTTCTTGTTGACATGTCCAAAACGATAATGCCACAAAGATGCTTTGTCTAAGCTATCTGAAGAATCAATACACAACAAATTATTTCCTAGATTATCTACAACATTCACAGCTTCATATACACCATCACAAGGTAATGCTTTAAAGTAAAATACATCATTGTAATAAACATTAATAGCATCATTATCATTATCAAATGAAAAGGAAAACCCTTGTTTGTACAAGCCATGAAAGGAAATAATATTTCTCGCCATTTCAGACGAGTAACAACATTTATTCAAATCTAACATTAACCCATTATTAAGCAATAAATAATATACTCCTATCTTGGTAACAGGTGATGCTTTCCTATTCCCCATGATTAAGTTTATCTTCCCGTGCTCCACTTTCTCACTTCTTCTTAGGCCCTGCAAATCAGTACAAATGTGAATACCACAACCTGTATCAAGCACCTAAGAGTTAGTTTTCAATGAGTTATTAGACAATATAGTGTACATACCTGCATGGGTGGGTTTAACTTTCCCATCCTTTACATCCTGCAAGTATTTGGGGCAGCTTCGTTTCCAGTGCCCCTTTTCCTGGTAGTAGAAGCATTGTGCTTCCTTTGGGTTTGAAGAAGGAGGAATGGAACCTTTCTTGGTTCCACTTGAAGAGGAGCCATCAAGAGACTCTCCCTTGGTACCCTTCGAAGGGGTCTTTCTCTTCTTCCCCTTTCCATGCGCAATTGCCAAGACAGGGGCGGTAGTAGGAGTAGGAGTAACAGCTGATTTAAGGCCACTTTCAGCGGTCCTTAAAAGTCCTTGAAGTTTACTCAGTGTGACTTCCTCCTTGTTCATATGATAAGTCATACGAAACTGATCATAACTTGGAGGTAAGGAATGGAGAATGATGTCAATCGCCATTTCTTCAGGAAAGTCCACATTAAGCTTTAATAACCAGTCCACAAACCTTTGCATCTTCTGCAAGTGACCAGTGAGGGATTCTCCCTGCTTCATCCTAGCTGTTATCATGGAGGAAATGATTTCATACCTCTCCTGACGTGCACTCTGATGGTACCTATCCATCAGATCTTGGTGCATTTCAAAAGGGTAGAAATCTTCATAGGATTTCTGGAGTTCTGCTGTCATTGTCGCCAACTTGATACAAGAAACCTTAGTGGCATCTTTCTCATGGGTAGTGTACTCAGCAATCTCCTCAGGAGTAGCAGTTGACTCATCGATAACCTTTAACTCCTTATCTAGGACATACTCTTTGCCCTCATAGCGAGTAATCATTCTGATGTTCCTAATCCATTCATTGAAATTTGAACCATCAAAAGTGATTTTCCCACACAAGTTCATTAGGGAAAAGGAGCATGTAGGGTTTGAGCCACTAGCAGTGTTTGAAGACATCTGAAAAGAAAGAAAGACAAGTTTTATTAGATGAAGAGTCCTTAATAAGTCACCCAAATGAAGTATTAAGGCTAGGACCCAACAAACTATTTATAGTTGGAAGAGGGATGCCGTAATCCAAGCTATAAAATATTTGAAGGTAGGTAAATGATGATTTACCAATTTCCACCACGAAAACGAAATAAATTATTAAGTTTTATTGGATTTGAAATTCCTAGATCTTTTGAGATACATTGAACTTTCAACGGCATGTTTGAATCTCGATTGTGCCCTCTCAAGTTTGTGATTGGGATGTCGAGGATCACAAACAAGGTGTGAATAACCATGCAAATTGACTTGGTACCCTTAACTTTTTACCACCTAATCGATGTGCCGGTTAACCACACGCGCTCCATCGATCTATGATAAAATTAAGTTACCCTTTGTCACTCTTACTAGTCCTCGTTAGTGTGTCGGTTAACCACACGCGCTCCACTAACGACTTGGTATGGTACAAAGTGTAATTTCATGGGTTAGCACCTATTTCCCATTTTCCTAAAGTAACTAAGATTGGGAATTATTAAAGTGTAGTTACTTTATAATTTCATTATACTTTTTAATGAAGATTAAAGTCCTTGTCCTACCCGTTCGGCTAGCGGCCCTCCACCAGTCAAGGAAGCGGTGGGTGAGAGTGGACACCCATTAAGCTACCATTTTATAGGCAACGACCTTATACCCCCCTTATAGACCGGCTTCGTGAATGAGGCCTACTAACGGTAAGACTGACTTATTCTTATACATATCTATATATTTAAACTTTTAATATAATAATAGTATAAGGGTTGAATTTTAAATTTTTTAAAATTCTAAGGTTCAATTTGGATATTAAAGTATTAGGGTGTAAGACTTTACAAATTCCAAAACTTGAGGGCAAGTATTGAAACTAATCAAGACTTTTCATTTCATAACTTATGAGCTTAATGGTTCATTAAAATGAAGACTCTTCATTTTATGTAACCTCTTATTCTTTAATGACACTTTTAAGGAAGTGACTTTTGGTAATCCATCACTTGAGGACAAGTTATGAACTCCATGATTAACCATTAAGATCAAGAATCATACTTACAAGCAAGTTACAGATAATTCCTATGATCTTCTAAAACTCATAAGAACATGAATATCAAAATTTCAAGAAGCATATTAACATATATATGTAGGAATTTTGATATTAGCCATTGTAAATGGATTAGCATAAGCATTACACCATCTAAAACAGGTTTTAAAACACCAAAACAGTTTAGGGTAATGTTTCTAGTCCATTTCCAGCAGCAAAACTCGAAAATCTGCATTCTGAGGCTCCTACTCGTCGAATGCACGAACCTACTCGACGAGTAGGATGAATTTACTCATGGACTCGTTGAGTCCCCCCATGGACTCGGCGAGTTCATGCTGCAGAATGCAGAAAACTTGAGTTTTTCAACAAGTTTGCATCAAGTATCACACAAACAAGCCTAGGCTCTGATACCGCTGTTGGGTTTTGAGCATTCTAACACTCCTATGGTGTACATGCAACCCTAGAAACCTTGAATCTATGTTTAACTAAGATACATGCAAAATGATTTTTCCAAGGTTCATAATAACTTGTAATACAAAAACAAGTAGAATAACATACCTCTTAGAAGCTTGGATTCCTTGATGACTTTGTGAGCCTAGCACCCCAAATGTGATGCCTCAAATGCTTCACACAACACCACAATTCTTGGAATAACCTTGAGAGAATTACACTAAACTCAAATTGGCTAGCCCTCTTACTTGCTTGTAGTAGTGCCAATTTTGCTAGACAAGGAGCCTTTATATAGTTGTGACACAATTAGGGTTACACCATGTAAACCCTAATTGTCATGGCTTTCCACATTCCATGATCCATGGGTTTGTAACCCCCATGGACTATCCATGGAGCACCTTATGGGTTTTAACCCAATCCATACAAACCATGGATCATTAGCCCACTATACAAGAATAGATTATTTACATAATCAACCCTACATATTTAATTAGTCTCTTTTTGATCACTTAATTAATTCAAGATTAATTCTTTGATCAATACTAATTAAATAATATTATTAATATATTAGTACTTATAATATATTAATACACCTAAAGTGGCATTTCTCTCATTTTGGTCTATCCAATTATTGCAATGTCATGCAACCCAAATGGACCATGCCGGTGTGACATCAGTCAAATTAATTTAACGGGTGTCACTTGCGAACGTGACGTAAATCAAATGTAATAGGCTTAATTAGTAATGTTTGAACAACTTTTAATAAAAATACAAATTTTATTTACAAAAAAAAAAGAAAAAAAAAATTGTAACCCTCGTAATTTCAACAAAAATTAACTAGTTATATTTTACGGCGTAAATTACCGATCATTAAAAGTTAGATTAGTCATTAAATAATATTTAATATATAATTGGTAAAATTTTATTCTTATATAATGACAAATCGACATATAACACTTTATATATATATATATATATATATATATATATATATATATATATATATATATATATATATATATATATATATATATATATATATATATATATATATATATATATATATATATCAGTCACGTTTTGTATGGTAAATATATACATAAATCGAAACAAACGATATGTTTATATATATATATATATATATATATATATATATATATATATATATATATTTCATAAAATAACTTTTCAATCAAATTTATTTAATTACGTATCAATAATATTCAAATTGATATACAAATTGATATATTAGATACTTTAAAATGAATATTCTATTAATAAGAATATTAAAGCAAGATATATATGATGGAGGTATGATGGAGGTGTGTTTAAAAACAAACACGTATCATGGTGGATAAGAATTATCACGTACATAACTTAGTGGCATAAGGTGGCATGCATGTGGCATTCCATGAAGAATACGTCACAATAAAGATAACCATAAAAATTACTATAAATAGAAGCAATCATCTTTTATATTTTAAAAGTCGGCTCATTTTCTCATAAATATTCACCAACCCTCTCTATTTCTTGGAGTCTTCCTCACTTCAAGGTTTCGCCCCCAATCTTTGATCACTTTCACACAGAGTTTATCGTCAAATAAAAACACGCTACGAGGGTGAGTTTCACGGCCCTATTTTAAACTTTTTATCATATTTCGGGGGAGGATACATATTTTTATATTATTTATTTATATAAATGATAAATTGTTTATATCGCTTATAATTTAGTTACATAATCGTTATAACAGTTTACCGTTAAAACAGTCGTTTACATATATAAAATTTAGTAAACACTGTCGTTATGTTGCCCATATAATATAAAACTATATTATGCATTGCCGTTATTATGCCCACACAATATTAAAAAAAAAACTATATTATGCATTGCCGTTAAAATATTATATTATGCATATATGCATTGTCGTTACTATACCCACATAATATAAAATTTTATTATGCATTGTCGTTAATCTGTGAATAAATTATTACACATTGCTGTTACTCTGCATATATAAGTTTTACAAAACTATTTAGTGATATAATTATAAAAATATTTTTATAATTATATAACATAAACCGATAAACATAAACACGTTAAGTTACAAGACTACAACTTTTAGCACTACTCATTCAAGGGTTTACATGAGACACATTCATCACTTAAGTGTAATACTTAGTAAAGTCCCCTACCTATAATCGTTAAATATTAAGTGAGCGGGAGAGTTATGTATAGATCTATACGGGCTGACACCCCACCTGCGGTTGCTAGCTACAACCATCGACGGTCAAGTCACGGGTGATAACTGTCTAAACACTACGACATCTGATGAAGCGTCGTGAGGGGTAACAACTCGTCTGTAGCTCGATTATGGGAACTCATGTAACATTGATAATCACGCCTAAAATCAAATATAAGTTTGAAATTACTTATATACAATAGAACAAGTACTTTTGGAAATAAAGTACACATACAAATATAAGTTTGAAAATACTTATATACAATAAAAATATTCTTTGGAGTAAAAAGTACGTTAATACAAATATACAAACATGTAAACTCGCCAACTTTATGTTGACATTTTTAAATGACATGTATTCTCAGGAAAATAAGAGTCGGCCGTATCAATCTTTTGGGAAATCTTCATGGGATCGTCAGAGCATTTTTTTTTTATCTTTAGTGTACTTATCTGATTAAGAACTACTTGTAATTTTTGGTTTCTTGTATTCTAAAAACCTAGTACATTATGTAAAATATTTTGTAATATAAAAATAACCTTTGTGTTATACTGTTCAATTTTGTAATATAAAAATAACCTTTGTGTTATACTGTTCAATGTAATCAATAACTGTGAACCATGAAGACGTCGCACAAGCTCGGCATTTCCGCCGTCGGCCGGGGTGTGACAGTCGGGTCGGGTCAAGTACATACCAAATATAGTTATGGGCTTAGACACTATATCCAACAGTTTGGATAAGTCTAATAACTATAGTTGCAAATATGACTTCAGAATCCGACTAGCAATCGTAGCTCTTTCAAAGTCTCTTGGAACTAAGATGATGATGATGATACACCATTTAAGATAAGTGATCATATAATCCTCTGTTCTCAAGATATCAGCCGGACAAACACATGGAACATGGTCTTACTTATTGTCCAGCATTTTTTTCTCGATCTCTGACTTGTTTGACATAGAACTAAATTGAACACATCAATTAGGTTCTGACCGGGCCCAGTACATAGGTCAAAACAAAATCATCGAGGGGCCCAGATATCGCTTCTAATCCTAGAAGGAACAGATAAACTTCGACTCATATGCTTGTACTGACTACTTATTGAATTATACACAAAATCACGTTTTATAACATCGAGTTACCAATGCGTTTTCGTACAATCAATGTATAACCAATTCATAGTCAACAACTCATATCTCTAGGTTAGAAGATTTATATGATATTACCGTCTCACGATCACTCGAGATAAATTCCATGAAGTGATACAAGTGAGCGTGGGTTGAGTCCAATACTCAGAACTTATGAGCACTCATGAATGTTGCAGCAACCATTGCTATGTCTAATATGATGGGTTTTGAGCATTCTAACACTTCCTAAGTGTACATGCAACCCTAATAACCTTGGATCTATGTTTGTCTAATAATCATGCAAAGTTGAATTCCAAGGTTATATTCCTATCTAGCATACATGAGGAACATTTTTAACTTGAATGAAAGATAGAATAACTTACCTTGTTGTTGATTATGATCCTTGAAACCTTGTGAGCCTAGCACCACAAGTGTGATGCCTCAAATGCTTCACACAACACCAAATGCAAAGGAGTAAACTTTGAGAGAATCTTACACTTGCAAAATCGGCTATAGCCCTCTTGTTTCTTAGTGTCACCGATTTTGGTGGAGAACATGTTGCTTATATAGTGTGTCACATCTAGGGTTACACCATGTAAACCCTAATGTGGCATGACTCTTCATTTCCATGACCCGTGGGTTTGTAACTCCCATGGAGCCTCCATGGAGCATTCAATGGGTTTAACCCAACTTGATTATCCATGGAGCCTTTTAGCCCACTATACAAGTTATGGATGATTTACATGATCAACCCATATATTTAATTAGTCATCTTTTGATCACTTAATTAATCCTAGATTAATTCTTGATCAATACTAATTAAATAATACTATTAATATATTAGAACTTATAATATATTAATAAACCACAAGTGTTATTTCTCTCATTTAGTCTATCCAAATGCATGATGTCATGCAACCCAAATGGACCATGCCGGGTCGGGTCAAGTACATACCAGAAATAGTTATGGACTTAGACACCTTATCCAACAGTCTCCCACTTGGATAAGTCTAATAACTATAACTGCAAGTATGACTTCAGGAACCGATCAACAATCGTAGCTCTTTTCAAGGTTTCTCGGAACTGAGAAGATGATGATACGCCATTTCAGATAAGTGATCATATAATCCTCTATTCTAGATATCAGCCGGAAAAATACATGGAACAGTGTCTTACTTTGTGTCCAGCAGTTTGTTTCCCGATTTCCGATTTGTTTGACATAGAACTCAATTGAACACATCAACTTAGTTCTGACCGGGCCCGGTACATAGGTCAAAACAAAATCATCGAGGGGCCCAGATATCAGCTTCTAATCCACGAAGGAACAGATAAACTTCGACTCATATGTTTGTTCTACTACTCATTGAATTATACACAAGAGCACGTTTTATAACATCGAGTTACCAATGCGTTTTCGTACAATCAATGCATAACCAACTCATAAGTAACAAATCATATATCTAGGTTTGAAGACTTATATGATATTACCGTCTCACGATCACTCGAGATAAATTCCATGAAGTGATTCCAGTGAGCGTGGGTTGAGTCCAATGCTCAGAACTTATGAGCACTCATGAGTGTTGTAGCCATGTCCAACAACTTAGACCTCTGCAACCAATCATGACAGTCTTGATTCATACCTACTTCCGACATATGACCGACTGTAGAGGTTCGAATAATATGATATACCAAACATAATTATTCTGGAATTCAAAACATGCAAAAGAAATATAGTAAACGATCGACAAGAGATAGCAACACTTTACTCATAAATAAACACCTTTTATTCATCATCTAATGTCAATTACACTTTACAAATTTCAAGGTTATCTAACTACTAATCTAATATCATCCTTCAGCCCTATGCTCCGAGCATGCTGGAGATGCTTAACCCGAGTCAGTCCCTTCGTGAGGGGATCTGCTGGATTCTCATCCGATGATACCCTCTTTGCCACGAGGAGTCCTTCTTCTATTCGATGTCTGATGAAATGGTATTTTCTGTCGATGTGTCTGGATTTCCCGTGATCCCTTGGTTCCTTGGCTAAGGCAACTGCACTTTCACTATCACAGAAAATTTCCATTGGCTCTTTAATAGCTGGTACAACTCCAAGGTCTCCAATGAAGTTCTTCAGCCATATCGCCTCCTTTGTTGCCTCGCTAGCTGCTATATACTCTGATTCGCAAGTTGAATTAGCCACTGTCTCTTGCTTGGAACTCTTCCAAGAAA
This sequence comes from Lactuca virosa, assembly GCF_052849685.1. NCBI lineage: Eukaryota > Viridiplantae > Streptophyta > Magnoliopsida > Asterales > Asteraceae > Lactuca > Lactuca virosa. Next base: position 310,087,443 of record NC_136429.1, read on the forward strand.
TTGCTCCTCCATTTAAGGTAAAGACCCAGCCTGACTGAGAACGGAAATTATCCCTATCAGTCTGAAAGCTAGCATCACTATACCCTACAACTCTCAAGTCTTCACTCCCACCGAGGGTAAGGACCCAGTCCTTAGTCCTCCGTAGGTACTTGAGGATATTCTTTACCGCAGTCCAGTGTGCCTTGCCAGGGTTCCCCTGATACTCGCTAACCATGCTCAAAGAAAAGGCTACATCAGGTCGAGTACACGTCATAGCATACATGATCGATCCTACAGCCGAAGCATAAGGTATTCAACTCATTTCTGCTATCTCAGCCTCAGTACTAGGGCTTTGTGTCTTACTCAATCTGGCGTTACTCTGGATGGGTAACTCTCCTTTCTTGGAGTCCTGCATGCCGAATCTCTTCAGCACCTTATCCAAGTAGGTACTCTGACTAAGTCCAATTAGTCTTTGACTCCGGTCTCTCAGGATCCTTATCCCTAGAATATAGGCAGCTTCTCCTAGGTCCTTCATAGAGAAACACTTCCCAAGCCAGGACTTAACTTCCTGCAGAGTTGGGATGTCATTTCCTATGAGTAGTATGTCATCCACATACAATACCAAAAAGCTAACTATACTCCCACTAGCCTTGACATATACACAAGATTCATCTTCACTCCTAGAAAAGCCAAATTCCTTGACTTTCTCATCAAAGCAAAGATTCCATCTGCGAGGTGCTTGCTTTAACCCATAAATGGATTTCTCAAGCTTACACACTCTATTAGGGTACTCTGTATTGACAAAACCCTCTGGCTGACTCATGTAAACATCCTCAGCCAACTTTCCATTAAGGAAAGCGGTTTTGACATCCATTTGCCATATTTCATAGTCATGAAATGCGGCTATGGCTAACAGAACCCTAATAGACTTAATCTTGGCCACTAGAGAAAAGGACTCATCATAATCAACTCCCGGAGTTTGTGAGAAACCCTTTGCAACCAGTCGTGCCTTATAAGTGTGTACATTACCATCCATGTCGGTCTTCTTCTTGAAGATCCATTTGCACCCTACAGTCTTACGACCTGGTACATTCTCAACCAAGTTCCAAACTTGATTGTCATACATGGACTGTATCTCGTTGTCCATTTTCCACTTGGCTGACTCAAGGCCTGCCATGGCTTCCGCGTAACTGTTAGGTTCATCCAGACCTATCAGTGTCTCATCACTTATAAGTGTATCACCTTCCGCGGTAATATGGAATCCATAGTAATGCTCAGGTGCATTCCTAACCCTTGTGGAACGCCTCAGAGGTACAGACTTGTCAATTGGCTCAACAGGAGTTTCCTCCTCAAGTTGAGTGCTAGGGTTTGAAGTTCCTTCACCACTTGACTCTTGAATTTCTTCAAGGTCAACTTGCCTCCCACTGTCTCCTTGGCTTATGAACTCTCTCTCTCGAAAGAAAGCCCTCCTAGCTACAAAGACCACATTCTCACTAGGTCTGTAGAAGAGGTAACCAAAGGATTTCTGTGGGTAGCCGATGAAAATACACCTCTCACTTCGAGGTTCGAGCTTATCATGAGTCTCGCGTCTCACGAAAGCCTCGCAACCCCAAATCTTAATGTGGTCTAGTTTGGGTACTTTACCAATCCACATCTCATGAGGAGTTTTGGCAACTTTCTTTGTGGGAACTAGATTAAGGATATGGGCGGCAGTCTCTAAGGCATACCCCCAAAATGAGATTGGTAGCGAAGCTCGACTCATCATGGAACGAACCATATCCAACAAGGTTCGATTACGCCTCTCAGCTACACCATTCAACTGCGGTGTCCTGGGAGGTGTCAATTGTGAGACAATCCCACATTCCCTAAGATAGTCGAGGAACTCTGAACTAAGATACTCACCACCTCGATCGGATCGAAGCATCTTAATGTTCCTGCCCAATTGATTCTCGACTTCCTGTTTAAACTCTTTAAACCTCTCAAAAGTCTCTGACTTATGCTTGATTAAGTAGACATATCCATATCTACTGTAATCATCAGTAAAAGTCAAATAATAACGATTAGCATCCCTTGTGGCATGTTTGAAGGGCCCACACACATCCGTGTGTATAAGATCCAACAAACCTTCACCCCTCTCACAAGAGCCTGTGAAGGGTGACTTTGTCATTTTTCCAAGTAAGCATGATTCGCAACTATCATCTGACTTTAGGTCAAATGACTCCAATACTCCATCCTTTTGGAGTTGGCCTATGCGTTTCTTGCTTATATGTCCAAGACGACAATGCCATAATGATGCTTTATCCAAGTTATTATCATTAACAGAATCAATACACAATACATTATTTCCTAAGTTATCAACCACAGATACAGTTTCATACACACCATCACAAGGTAATGCTTTAAAATAAAGAACATTATTAAAGAAAGCATTAATCGAACCAACTTCATTATCAAATGAAAAGGTGAAACCTTGTTTATACAATGCATGAAAGGAAATAATATTTCTTGCCATTTCTGGCGAATAACAACATTTATTCAAATCTAAACTAAACCCACTACTTAGCGATAAAGTATAAACTCCAATCTTGGTGACAGGTAAAGCTTTCCTATTCCCCATGATTAAGTTTATTCTTCCATGCTCCACATTCTCACTTCTTCTTAGTCCCTGCAAATCAGAACAGATATGAATACCACAACCGGTATCAAGGACCCAAGAGTTAGAATGGGGTGAGTTATTAGATAAGATAGTGTAAATACCTGCATGGTTGGGTTTAACTTTCCCATCCTTCACATCTTGCTGGTACTTTGGGCAGTTCCGCTTCCAATGTGACTTTTCATGGCAATAGAAGCATTCAGCCTCTTTAGGGTCAGAAGAAGGAGTGACAAAACCTTTCTTGGTTCCACTTGAAGAAGAGCCATCAAGGGTCCTAGCCTTGGTACCCTTCGAAGAGCTCTTCCTCTTCTTCCCTCTACCTTTACCGATTGCCAAAACCGGGGCGGAGTTTGGAGTAGGAGTGTTAACAACCGACTTACCCTTAAGACCTGTTTCTGCGGTCTTAAGGAGTCTCTGAAGTTTGCTGAGTGTGACCTCTTCCTTATTCATGTGATATGTCATGCGGAATTGATCATAGCATGATGGTAAGGAGTGCAAAATGATATCTATTGCAAGCTCCTCAGGGAAGTTCACATTAAGCTTCAGCAACCGATCCACATACCTTTGCATTTTCTGCATGTGGCTCGTGACGGATTCCCCGTCCTTCATCATGGTTGTTATGATAGAGCATATGATTTCATACCTCTCTTGTCGTGCACTTTGATGGTATCTTTCCATCAGATCTTGGTGCATTTCAAAAGGGTAGAAGTCCTCATAGGACTTTTGGAGTTCCGCTGTCATGGTGGCCAACATGATGCATGCTACTTTTGTAGCATCCCTTTCATGTGCCCGGAAGTCAGCGATCTCCTGGGGAGTTGCAGTGGTCTCATCAATCTCCTTAAGCTCCTTGTCAAGGACATATTCTTTGTCCTCGTAGCGGGTAATCATCCTGATGTTTCTGATCCATTCATTGAAGTTGGATCCATCAAAAGTGACTTTCCCACACAAGTTCATAAGGGTAAAGGAGCCTTTAGGATTAAAGCCAGAAGCAGCATTGTTTGAAGACATCTGAAAGAAGAGAACAAGATTAGTTTAGATATTAAGAGAGCCCTTAATAAAACACCCAAATGTAATATTAAGGCTAGGATCCAATCATAATATATTATAACTTAGAAGAGGTATGCCGTAATCCAAGCTATAACATATTTGAAACGTAGGTGAATGACGACTCACCAATTTCCACCATGAAAAACGAAATATAAATATTAGGTTTTTAATTGGTTCTTAGAAATTCCTAGATTCTTTTGAGATTCAATGAACTTTTCAAAGGCGTGTTTCAATCTCGAGTGTGCCCTCCAAGTTTTGTGACTGGGATACCGAGGATCACAAAACGAGGTGTGAAGTAACCATGCAAATCACTTGGTACCCTCAAGGTTTATCACTCAATCGATGTGCCGGTAAACCACACACGCTCCACCGATGCTATGGTAAACCTTAAGTCACCCTTTACCTACCTTGTTAAGTCCAAGTTAGTGTGCCGGTTAACCACACACGCTCCACCAACGACTTAAACAAAGTGTAAAGTGTAATTTCATGGATTAGCACCTTATTCACATTTTCCTACAGTAACTAAGATTGGGAATTTAATAAAAGCATTTAGTTACTTTATAATATTCATCATACTTTTAATGAGAATTTATAAGTCCTTGTCTTACCCGTTCGGCTAACGACCCTCCACCGATCAAGGAAGCGGTGGGTGAGAGTGGACACCCATTAAGTTGCCATTTTATAGGCAACAACCTTATACCCCCCTTATAGACCGGCTTCGTGAATGAGGCGTACTAGCGGTAAGACGACTTGACGTTATATATATATATATATATATATATATATATATATATATATATATATATATATATATATATATATATATATATATATATATATATTAGTAACTTATAATATTATCAAGTATAAGGGTTGAATTTTAACTTTTAAAATTCTAAGGGTTGGAACTAAAGTTTTAATCAAGACTTTACATGTTCCAAAACTTGAGGGCAAGTTTTGTAAACTTCCAAAACTTTTCATTTCTTATAACTTATGAATTAATTGAGTAATAAAAATGAAGACTCTTCATTTTTTATAACTCTTGTGTTCTTTTAATGGCTTTAATAAAAGTGAGACTTTTGGTTTTCCATAACTTGAGGACAAGTTATGGACTCCATTAAAACACATTATGATCATGAATTAAACTACCATGAAGGTTACAAACAATTCCTATGATCATCTAATCTTCATAAGTTCAAGAACATGAATATGAACACTTTCAAGAATCAAAAAATTACACTTAAAAAAAACTTGTAATTTTAATAATTGCCATTGTAAATGGATTAGCATAAACATTACACCATCTAAAACAAGCTTTAAAACATCAAAACAGTTTAGGGTAATGTTTCTAGTCCATTTCCAGCAACAAATGTGCAAACTTTCATACGAGCAGAAAACAGAAAAACGATTTTTTTTTTCAAGCTGTTTGCACAAAAAAAAAAAAACAAAAACAACAACAAACAAACCTGGCTCTGATACCACTGATGGGTTTTGAGCATTCTAACACTTCCTAAGTGTACATGCAACCCTAATAACCTTGGATCTATGTTTGTCTAATAATCATGCAAAGTTGAATTCCAAGGTTATATTCCTATCTAGCATACACGGGGAACATTTTTAACTTGAATGAAAGATAGAATAACTTACCTTGTTGTTGATTATGATCCTTGAAACCTTGTGAGCCTAGCACCCCAAGTGTGATGCCTCAAATGCTTCACACAACACCAAATGCAAAGGAGTAAACTTTGAGAGAATCTTACACTTGCAAAATCGGCTCTAGCCCTCTTGTTTCTTAGTGTCACCGATTTTGGTGGAGAACATGTTGCTTATATAGTGTATCACATCTAGGGTTACACCATGTAAACCCTAATGTGGCATGACTCTTCATTTCCATGACCCGTGGGTTTGTAACTCCTATGGAGCCTCCATGGAGCATTCAATGGGTTTAACCCAACCTGATTATCCATGGAGCCTTTTAGCCCACTATACAAGTTATGGATGATTTACATGATCAACCCATATATTTAATTAGTCATCTTTTGATCACTTAATTAATCCTAGATTAATTCTTGATCAATACTAATTAAATAATACTATTAATATATTAGAACTTATAATATATTAATAAACCACAAGTGTTATTTCTCTCATTTAGTCTATCCAAATGCATGATGCCATGCAACCCAAATGGACCATGCCGGGTCGGGTCAAGTACATACCAGAAATAGTTATGGACTTAGACACCTTATCCAACATAATACACCTTAGACAGTCTACAAACCCAATTCATGACAGTCTTAATTCAATACCTACTTCCAAAGTATGACTGACTGTGGAGAGTTTGAATAATATAATTATCCTGGAAGTCAAAACATGCAAAATTGAAACAATAGTAAACGATTAACATAAGATAGTAACACTTTACTCATAAATAAATAACAACTTTTATTTAATCATCAAATGTCAATTACATTTTACAAGTTTCACAACTATCTAATTATTAAAACTAATATCATCCCTCAGCCCGATGCGCCTTGCATGCTGTAAATGCTTAACCCTACTCAGTCCCTTCGTGGGGGGGGGGGATCTGCTGCGTTCTCATCTGATGATACCCTCTTTGCTACGAGGAGTCCTTCTTCTATTTAATGTCTGATGAAATTGAATTTTCTGTCAATGTGCCTAGATCTTCCATGATCTCTTGGTTCCTTATCCAAAGCAACCGCACTTTCGCTGTCACAAAAAATTTCCATTGGCTCCTTTATAGCCGGTACAACTCCAAGGTCTCCGATGAAGTTCTTTAATCATATCGCCTCCTTTGCTGCCTCACTTGCTGCTATGTACTCGGATTCACAAGTAGAATCAGCTATTGTCTCCTGCTTGGAACTTTTCCAAGTAAATGCTCCTCCATTTACGATAAAGACCCAGCCTGACTGAGAGCGGAAATTATCCCTATCAGTATGAAAGCTAGCATCGCTGTATCCTACCACTCTCAAGTCATCACTGCCACCAAGGGTAAGGACCCAGTCCTTAGTCCTTCGCAGGTACTTGAGAATGTTCTTTACCGCGGTCCAGTGAGCCTTGCTAGGGTTCCCTTGATATCTACTGACCATGCTCAAGGTAAAGGCCACATCAGGGCGAGTACAAGTCATAGCATACATGATTGAGCCCACAGCGGAAGCATATGGTACATGACTCATCTCAGCTATCTCGGTCTCTGTACTCGTACTCTGAGTCTTACTCAGTTTGGCGTTACTCTAGATTGGTAATTCCCCTTTCTTGTAATCCTGCATACTGAACCTCTTCAGTACCTTATCCAAGTAAGTACTCTGACTAAGTCCAATTAGTCTCTTACTCATCTCTCTCAATATCCTTATCCCTAGGATATAGGCAGCTTCCCCAAGGTCCTTCATAGCGAAACACTTCCCAAGCCAGGACTTAATCTCCTGCAAGGTTGGGATGTCATTTCCTATGAGTAGCATGTCATCCACATACAACACCAAAAAGCTAACTATACTCCCACTAGCCCTAACATATACACAGGACTCATCTTCACTCCTCGAAAAACCAAACTCCTTGACTTTCTCATCGAAGCAAAGATTCCATCTGCGAGGTGCTTGTTTTAATCCTTAAATGGATTTCTCAATCTTACACACTCTATTAGGATACTTTGTATTGACAAAACCCTCTGGCTGAGCCATGTAAACATCCTCAGCCAACTTCCCATTAAGGAAAGCGGTTTTGACATCCATTTGCCATATTTCATAATCATGAAATGCAGCAATGGCTACCATAACCCTAATAGACTTAATCTTTGCTACTAGTGAAAAGGTCTCATCATAATCAACTCCCAGAGTTTGAGAATAGCCCTTTGCAACCAGTCGCGCCTTATAAGTGTGTATATTACCATCTATGTTGGTCTTCTTCTTGAAGATCCATTTGCACCCAACTGTCTTACGACCTGGTACATTGTCAACCAAGTTCCAAACTTGATTGTCATACATGGACTGTATCTCGCTGTCCATAGCCTCTTTCCATTTAGCAGCCTCAGGGTCTGTCATGGCTTCCGTGTAGCTGTTAGGTTCATCCAGACTTACTAGTGTACTATCACTGATAAGCGTATCACCTTCCGCAATAATATGGAAACCATAGTAATGCTCAGGTGCATTCCTAACTATCGTGGAACGCCTTAGAGGTATGGGCTCATCTATCGGATCAACAGGAGTTTCCTCCTCAGGTTGGTCACTAGTGTTTGAGGTTCCTTCCCCGCTTGACTCTTGAAGTTATTTAAGGTCAATTTGCCTCCCACTGTCTCCTTGGCTTATAAATTCTCTCTCCCGAAAGACTCCTCTTCTAGCCACAAAGACCACATTCTCACTGGGTCTGTAGAAGAGATAACCAAAGGATTTCTGTGGGTAGCCGATGAAAATACATCTCTCGCTTCGAGGTTCGATCTTGTCATGAGACTCGCGCCTCACGAAAGCCTCGCAATCCCAAATCTTGATGTGGTCCAAGTTGGGAACTTTCCCAGTCCACATCTCATGAGGTGTTTTGTCAACCTTCTTTGTAGGGACTAGATTAAGGATGTGGGCGGCAGTCTCTAAGGCATACCCCCAGAATGAGATTGGTAACGAAGCTCGACTCATCATGGAACTAACCATATCCAATAAGGTTCGATTACGCCTCTCTGCTACACCATTCAACTGTGGTGTCCTAGGAGGTGTCAATTGTGAGACAATCCCACATTCCTTAAGATAGTCAAGAAACTCAATACTAAGATACTCTCCTCCCCGATCGGATCGGAGCATCTTGATGTTCCTGCTCAGTTGATTATCTACTTCCTGCTTAAACTCTTTGAATTTCTCAAAGGTCTCTGACTTATTCTTGATTAAATAGATATATCCATATCTACTATAATCATCAGTAAAAGTCACATAATAGTGGTTAGCATCTCTTGTGGCACTCTTGAAGGGTCCACACACATCAGAGTGTATGAGGTCCAACAAGCCCTCACCCCTCTCACAAGTACCAGTGAAGGGTGACTTTGTCATTTTTCCAAGTAAACAAGATTCGCAACTATCATCCGACTTTAGATCAAATGATTCTAGGACTCCAGTCTTTTGGAGTTGTCCTATGTGCTTCTTGTTGACATGTCCAAAACGATAATGCCACAAAGATGCTTTGTCTAAGCTATCTGAAGAATCAATACACAACAAATTATTTCCTAGATTATCTACAACATTCACAGCTTCATATACACTATCACAAGGTAATGCTTTAAAGTAAAATACATCATTGTAATAAACATTAATAGCATCATTATCATTATCAAATGAAAAGGAAAACCCTTGTTTGTACAAGCCATGAAAGGAAATAATATTTCTCGCCATTTCAGATGAGTAACAACATTTATTCAAATCTAACATTAACCCATTATTAAGCAATAAATAATATACTCCTATCTTGGTAACAGGTGATGCTTTCCTATTCCCCATGATTAAGTTTATCTTCCCGTGCTCCACTTTCTCACTTCTTCTTAGGCCATGCAAATCAGTACAAATGTGAATACCACAACCTGTATCAAGCACCCAAGAGTTAGTTTTCAATGAGTTATTAGACAATATAGTGTAAATACCTGCATGGGTGGGTTTAACTTTCCCATCCTTTACATCTTGAAAGTATTTAGGGCAGCTTCGTTTCCAGTGCCCCTTTTCCTGGCAGTAGAAGCATTGTGCTTCCTTTAGGTTTGAAGAAGGAGGAATGGAACCTTTCTTGGTTCCACTTGAAGAGGAGCCATCAAGAGACTTTCCCTTGGTACCCTTCGAAGGGGTCTTTCAATTCATTTAAAATCTAATGTTAAATTTCGTTTTTCATGGTGGAAATTGGTAAATCATCATTTAGCTACCTTCAAATATTTTGTAGCTTGGATTATGGCATCCCTCTTCCAAGTTATAAAATATTGTGTTGGGTCCTAGCCTTAATATTTCAAATTGGGTGTTATATTAAGGACTTAAATCAACTAAACTTGAATTTCTCCCTCATAGATGTCTTGTTTAGACAACTATGGTCTTCCTTATCCTTTTGGATAAAGTTTTCCTAGTGAAGATGATATCCCACATGGCAATCAAGGTGAAAGATTAATCCCTTCATTGTACATTAATGGGACTGGAAATCATACTTCACTTCTTCCACCTCCTCCAATAATTCTCCCTAAACCACAAGTTCAAAGACTTGAAAGGTTCAAGGTCACTCAATCCCTATTGGCAAGAAAAGTCTATATGTGCTTACATCTTGGAGATTAAGTCGCATATTGACAATCTGGGAGAGTCGGGTGTCGAAGTCTCGAGGTAGCTGGCTGTTGACTTGGTTCTTCAATCACTCCCTGATGACAGATCGCTACATGACCCTTATCGATCTTACATATTTGCTTGTTGCTGCTAAATCAGTAGTGATTTAGAGCTTTGGTAAAGCAAATTTGATTGGAAGATCTACTTCCCAAGTTTCCATGAAAAATAGTGACATTCCAGGAATGATTTCTTCTCCTATGGAGAGAAATTGGCTAAAGTCAAAGAGTTTGAACTTAAGAAAGGCCGGTTATGGGATTGTTCTTGCCATTTAAAGGGACACTGGAAGCAAAGCTGCCCTGACTACCTGAGATATCTAAAAGATAGTAAAGTCAAAAAGTTTGACTCTACTTCAGGTAAAGTCTACTATCTAACTCTATTAAGTTCATATTTGGAGATTCTTAATACATGACGTAATGTAATTACATTATGATGTTTTGAAGAATCAAGGAAAAGTAAGGAAGCTTAAAGAAAGAGTAAGCTGATTCTGATCGCGAAGAGATGAATTTCAATCGCATGGTTCGGTGATCAGAATTTTGATTTGCTGCTTAAGAGTTATGATATATTGCTTAGGAAGAGATAACAACATATTTTTCATATGTATTTGCATTGTAAGGATAAGTTTTTCCGCAAGTTTTAAAATAAAAGAAAAGTTTTGTTTTTTATTTTAAGTATCCTTACAAAGGCATTAGTGGAAAATTGTTGTTTATATGTTTCCATTGATATCAATATTGGAAAATGGATTTGATTCTTTTATTTGTGGTAGTGTCATAATTTACCAAATAAGGAATGATTCTCATCAACCAAGTTTCAGTTGGATAGAAACTTGGAATCATGCAACTTGTATTGTATGATGAATGAGAATTTTTCATCTTTGGGAAATTAAGACTAAGTCCTTGTTCACATGTATATGTGAGTAAAGTGAAGGACTAAAGGATTGGGTACACTTGGTTGTGCGCTGGTCAAGTCCACCACAAGGAATGATAAGATTATTCATCATGATTTACTAAAGTTTAGTAAATATAGTTATACTTACAAGTTTAAGTGTAATTTTGAAACATTGGAAAAGTTTCCATGTATGGCAGGATGAATGAGAAGAATCAAATTAGGCAGAAAGATAAAAGTTTCTCCAATCTAAAAAGATGGGAGAGTGCTTAAGTATATTGGTTTATGATTATCTTGGTGATTATGAAATCATATTACAATTAATCCTCTAAGGACATCTTAATGCATTTGTATGGCTAAGAAGAGGAATCTTGAATTGTTGAAATGGTTAAATCAAAAGGTGAATCATACTTCGTTCCAAAAACAAGTCTTAGAGTCATACTCCAAGTTTGTAACTTGAGTGACATAATCTTAAAAGGTTTAAAACACTTGTCAAATGTAGAGTAATATGTTTTCTACTCTTGTACAGTTGAAATTGGTAAGTTGTGATGTTTTGGATAAAACAAAGACCAACTAAGACCAATTGTGTGAAGTGTTTAACTTGATAAGAATCTGCACTAACTCTTGAATATTTTTTTTTGTCAAGGAATGGTTCTTGACAAAGAGAATCTTATATGTCAAGAGGTCAGTGGGAGTCTTAAAAGATCTTGAGATAGTTTCAAGAACTAATCAATAGTATTGTTAATCACTAGCCCACGACTTGAGGTTTGTAACTATCGTGTTGACATATTCTTATTTCTGTGTTTATTCCAGTTAAAAGTTGACTATGCTTGTGAGTTCTATGAGTTCTCAATTGTTTGCATAACAACCTGGAAGCAATGGTAGGCCTTGAGCTGCCAAGAGGCAAGAAATTAAGATTGAACAAGTTCAGTCCATATGAGTTTGGACGTGTCACTAACTTTGTCTTATGAAAATGGTTATGACAAATTCACATGGATAGGAACACATATACCATAAAAATCTAAGTGTCATAAGGTTTCTCTCCGATTCATAAAAATAATGGTGAGGAAACGCTTTCACTAAGTAGATTTTCAAGAGATAGCAATTGTGATATTTGCATTCTCAAAGTCGTTAGTTGAGCATGTGTGGTTAACCGGCATAATACAATGGACTTGTGAGAACAGCAAAAGGTCTAACATTATGATTACGGCATCCCTCTTCATAATTGTTTAGACACACATGTGTGCTATCTAAGGAAAGGTGTATGATTTTGATAAAGTTTATCAAAGCATCTCGTATCAAAAATCTGAACTTTAGTAAGAAAGTCAATAAAGTGTTGATTTCTAGAAGTCCAGATGATTTCTGAGTACATGTCAAAGCTAGTGGGAGCATAAGTGTTATGCTAATAATTATCATGTTAGTGGGAGCATGATTATTAAGTGTTGCAAGTTAGCAATGTTAATTATAGAAAACAAAAGTTTCAATTCACTTTGAAAACTTGTTTTGCTATAATTAAGGGAGAGGATTTTATACTTCATTCCAACTCTACAAGCTTAGATTGAGATTTTAATCAACTTTAGTCAAGGATATATATGAATGTTATGTTGGAATGGTTCAACATAAGGAAATTCTATATACATTGCGTTCTCAAAACTCGATTATTATTACGACATCCCTCTTCATAGTTCGAATTGTGAGAACATTGCAGATAAAAATATTTTAGCAAAAGACTGGTAAAGTATCATGTCTTTATGTAAGATATCATGAATCGTGTCCCATATGCTTCGGGTATAGGATCGTATACATGTGCTATAATATTTATCCGTTCTAAATTTTCCAAATGCCTAGGGCATTAAGAGGGAAAAAGGACTGGTATTGGATATTACTAAAAATGATTAAGCAATTGTCAAGGACAATCTGAGGTTTACCAAAGATTGGTTGCTTATGGACAATTGGAAGTATAGTGTAAATTTTGGAAAGGACCATATTGACATATTCTGAAAAGAGGCAACTCTTGTTCAGAAGTGAGATTCAAAATGGGAATATGGAAATATTTCCATAGGTGGAAGTTATTCTTTGAATCTATGTAAGAAAACTTAATGCAAAGAAGGATATTCAAAAGAATGTACCTTGAAAGTGAGACTTCGTTTCCATGGAATTGCTCTCCATTGGAATACTTTGTAATGTTTGTTGCCAAGTATTTGTGACTTTTGTGCATATTCATTACAAGGGGATCATTGCATATAAGTTTAGAATCTAACAGACTACAGTAAATGGCAAGAGTTTGGTATTCTTACATTTACAATAAGGATCGGGATTGTGAAATGAGCATCATTGAAATGTTGTCAATTGATCTATTTCACAAAGGAAGGATCATAGGTAAACATAGTGTGTATGCTTGGAGCATGGCATAACTATTGTTTTAATTCAAGTATTAGGTTGATTATCCAAAACATTATACATGAATAATGAGTAATCAATATGGTGCTTAGATAAAAGGTGTTTTATTTACACTCAAAAGTTTTGGGGCCATATAGGATTAGTATTATTCTTGTGTTTCACTTTGCATGTTTTGACTTCCCGAATAACTAGGTTATTCAAACCATCCACAGTCGATCATACTTTGGAAGTAGGTATTGAGGCAAGACTGTCATGAATGGGTCTGTAGTGTGTCTAGGTGTTTTAGACATTTAGACATAGTTGTAGTGTTCATGAGTGCTCCTGGAATAAGATTCGAGTATTGGATTAAACCCACACTCATCTAATCACTTCATGGATTTCGTCACGAGTGATTAGTGAGACGATAATATCTTATATTCTCCAAACTGAGAGATATGAGTTGCAGTCTACAAGTCGGTTGCACATTGATTATGTGAAAACGCACCAGTAACTTGGTGTCATAAAACGCATTTTTGTCTGTGATTTGATGAGTAAATAGATCAAGCATATGAGTCAAAGTTTATCCAATCCTTTTACCCTTTGAGGGATAAAAGCGATATCTATGGGCCCCTCGATGATTTAGTGATGACACCCCTAAGTGCTTGGCCAAGCCTAGACTGATTTGATTTGTTCAATTAGTCGGTCGTCATAAATCGGAAATCGGGAAACAATAGATGGACAGAGAGAATGATTATAATCCGTGTCTCAGTCCATATGATATCTTGTAGAATGGAGGAATATATGATCCCTTATCTAATCTCGCGTCATTGATTTGTTCAGAGTTCGACAGCGGCTTTAAGAGCTACGATTGCTAGTCGGGTTATGAAGTCGTACTTACAATAATAGTTATTAGACTTATCCAAGTGGGAGACTGTTGGATTAGTGTCTAAGTCCATAACTATAATTGGTATATACTTGACCCGACCCGGCATGGTCCATTTGGGTTGCACTTCACCGGAACAATTTGTATGGATAGACTTATGAGAAAAGGATATTTATGATTTATTAATATATTATAAGTTATAATATATTAATATGAAATCATATTATTATTTAATTAGTATTGATCAAGAATTAATTTGGAATTAATTTCGTGATCAAAAGATACTAGTTAAATATGGACTCATATAGTATGGGCTAATGTTATTTAGGATGGGCTAAGCTTACATTGAAGTCCATGGATATTTCATGGAGATTTTAACCCATGGATCCTAAGTAATGGGGAAAGTCATGGGTATTAGGGTTTACCCTAATCATGCATACTATATAAAGGAGTCCTTGGCTCATAAAATTGGCACTAGTATGTGTCATAAGAGAATGAGCCGATTTTTGTGAGCCTACACATTCTCTCAAGTCTTCCAAGTTGTTGATGGTGATTTGTGATTCCACTTGAGGCATTCACAATATTGGTGCTAGGCTCTTAAAGCTCCAAGGAATCAACCACAAGAAAAGGTATGTAATTCTATCTAGTTTTTGTTATACAAGTACCTATGATTGTATGCTAGTTAGGGCAATACCTTGGAAACTTCAAGTTTGCATGTATAATAGAGAAAACAAAGATCCAAGGTATTTAGGGTTGCATGAACACCTTAGGAGTGTTAGAATGCTCAAAACCCATCAGATATGCCTGGATCTACCATGATCCTTCGGTTCCTTGGTCAAGGTAATCGCACCTTCGTTATCGCATAAAATCTCCATAGGCTCCTTTATGGAAGGTACAACTCCGAGGTCTCTGATGAAGTTCTTTAGCCATATCGCCTCCTTTGACGCTTCGCTCGCTGCTATGTACTCTGATTCGCACGTTGAATCAGCCACCGTTTCCTACTTGGAACTCTTCCAAGTCACTGCTCCTCTATTTAGGGTAAAGACCCAGCCTGACTGCGATCGGTAATTATCCCGATCAGTATGGAAATTAGCGTCATTGTACCCTCGTACTCTCAAGTCATCACTCCCACCGAGGACAAGAAACCATTCCTTGGTCCTTCGTAGGTACTTAAGAATATTCTTGACTGCGGTCCAATGGGCTCTACCAGGGTTCCCTTGATATCTATTGACCATTCTCAAAGTGAAGGCCACATCAGGGCGAGTACAAGTCATAGCATACATGATTGAGCCAACTGCGGAAGCATAAGGTACTTGGCTCATCTCTGCTATCTCAGCATCTGTACTCAGGCTCTGAGTCTTACTCAGTTTTGTATTGCTTTGGATCGGTAACTCCCCTTTCTTGGAATTCTCCATGCTGAAACGTTTCAACACCTTATCCAAGTAAGTACTCTGACTAAGTCCTATTAGTCTTTTACTCATGTTTCTCACAATCCTTATCCCTAGGATATAGGTAGCTTCTCCGAGGTCCTTCATAGCGAAACACTTCCCAATCCAGGACTTAACCTCCTGCAAGGTTGGGATGTCGTTTCCAATGAGCAGTATGTCGTCCACATACAAAACGAGAAAGCTCACTATACTCCCATTAGCTTTGACATATACGCAGGACTCATCCTCCCTCCTCGTAAAGCCAAACTCTTTGACTTTCTCATCGAAACAAATTCCATCTGCGAGACGCTTTTTTCAGTCCATAAATGGATTTCTCAAGCTTGCACACTCTATTGGGATGCTTCGCATCAACAAAACCTTCTAAATGACTCATGTAAACATCCTCAGCTAACTTCCCATTAAGGAAAGCGGTTTTGACATCCACCTACCATATTTCATAGTCATGAAATGCAGCTATGGCTAGCATCACCCTAATAGACTTTACCTTCGCAACTGGTGAGAAGGTCTCATCATAGTCAACTCCAGGAGTTTGAGTAAAGCCCTTCGCAACCAATCGCGTCTTATGAGTGTGAACTTTCCCATCCATGTCTGTCTTCTTCTTGAAGATCCACTTGCACCCAACCGTCTTACGACCTGGTACATTTTCAACCAAGTTCTAAACTTGATTGTCATACATGGATTGAATCTCGTTGTCCATAGCCTTTTTCCACTTCGCAGACTTCGGGCCTGCCATGGCTTCCTTGTAGCTGTTAGGCTCATACAAATTTACTACTGTACTATCACTAATAAACGTATCACCCTCAGTAGTAATATGGAATCCATAAAACGTAGGTGGATGGCTAACTCTACTAGAATGTCTAAGAGGTAGGGACTCGTCAACAGGTTCAACAGGAGTTTCCTCCTCAGGTTGATCGCTAGTGTTGGAGGTTCCTTCATCACTTGACTCTTGAAGCTCTTCGAGATCAATTTGTCTCCCATTGTCCTCTTGGCATATGAGCTCTCTCTCGCGAAAGACTCCTCTCCTCGCAACGAAGACAACATTGTCACTCGGTCTATAGAAGAGATATCCAAAGGACTTATGTCGGTAGCCGATGAAAATACACCGCTCACTACGAGGTTCGAGCTTGTCGTGAGTCTCTCGTCTTACGAAAGCCTCGCAACCCCAAACCTTGATATGTGCCAACGAGGGAGCTTTCCCTGTCCACATCTCATGAGGTGTTTTGGCAACCTTCTTTGTAAGGACTAGGTTAAGGATATGGGCGGCAGTCTCCACGGCATACCCCCAGAATGAGATAGGTAGCGAAGCACGACTCATCATGGAACGAACCATGTCCAACAAGGTCCGATTGCGCCTCTCAGCCACACCATTAAGTTGTGGTGTCGTAGGTGGCGTGAATTGTGAAACTATTCCACATTCCTTTAGATACTCGTGGAACTCGATACTAAGATACTCTCCTCCCTGATCGGATCGTAGCATCTTTATCTTCCTGCCCAGCAAATTCTCCACTTCTTGTTTAAACTCTTTGAACTTTTCAAATGTTTCTGACTTATGCCTGATTAAGTAGATATACCCATATCTGCTATAATCATCAGTAAAAGTCACATAGAAGCGACAAGCATCCCTTGTGGTGGATCTGAAAGGCCCACATACATCAGTATGTATGAGATCTAACAAACCCTCACCCCTTTCACAAGTACCAGTGAAGGGTGACTTAGTCATCTTTCCAAGTAAACAAGACTCGCACGTGTCATCTGATTTTAGGTCAAACGACTCCAACACTCCATCCTTTTGGAGTTAGGCTATGCGCTTCTTGTTGACATGTCCAAGACGACAATGCCACAAGCATGCTTTGTCCAAACTATTGGACGAATCGATTTGCAATACATTATTTCCTAAGTTATCAACAATCATCACAGTTTCATATATACCATTACAAGGCAATGCTTCAAAATAGAAAAAACCATTCAAATAAGCATAAATAGAACCAATTTCATTGTTAAATGAAAATCTAAAACCTTGTTTCTACAAACCATGAAAAGAAATAATGTTTCTCGCCATCTCAGACGAATAGCAACAGTTATTCAACTCTAAACCTAACCCACTACTAAGCACTAAAGAATAAGTCCCAATCTTGGTCACAGGTGACACTCTTTTGTTCCCCATGATCATGTTTATCTTCCCATGCTCCACATCCCTACTTCTTGTTAGGCCCTACAAATCAGAACAAATGTGAAAACCACACCTTGTATCAAGAACCCAAGAAATAGCATGTGATGAGTTATTAGATTGAATAGTATAAATACCTGCATGTGTGGGTTTCACTTTCCCATTCCTGATATCCTGCAAGTATTTCGGGCAGCTTCGTTTCCAGTGCCCTTTCTCGTAGCAGTAGAAACACTCTGCTTCTTTGGGATCGGTCGAAGGAGTGGCATGACCAGCTTTGGTCCCACTAGAAGAGGATCCATCATGGGGCTTGCCCTTGAAGCTCTTGTGAGGAGCCTTCCTCTTCTTTCCTTTGCCTTGCCCAATAGCCAGGACAGGGGCACCAGCAGTAGGAGTTGATGCAACAGATTTGTCCTTGAGATTGCTCTCAGCAGATCGCAAGAGACCTTGAAGCTTGCTCAAAGTAACCTCCTCCTTATTCATATGATAAGTCATACGAAACTGGTTGTAGCAAGGAGGTAAGGAGTGGAGAATGATATCAATCGCCAACTCCTCGTTGAAGTTAACATTTAACTTCAGCAAGCGGTCCACATACCTCTACATCTTTTGTAGGTGGGCCGTGATGGACTCTTCATCCTTCATCTTGGTAGTGATCATCGAGACGATGATCTCATACCTCTATTGCCTGGCACTTTGATGGTACCTCTCCATCAAGTCCGAGTGCATCTCATAGGGATAATAGTCCTCATAGGACTTCTGGACTTCGGCGGTCATAGTAGCTAGCATGATGCAATGAACTTTCGTTGCATCCCTTTCATGTGCCTCATAGGCAGCTACTCTTCAGGAGTGGCAGTATTGATGTTAATCTCCTTGAGCTCCTTGTCGAGAACATACTCTTTGTCCTCGTATCTGGTCACCATCCTTATGTTACGAATCCAATCATTGAAGTTGGTGCCATTGAAGATTACTCTCCCAGAAAGGTTCATGAGAGAGAGACTTCGGTCTCTTCCAAAAAAGGTTCATGAGAGAGAAGGAGAAAGAAGCATTAGAGCCAGAAGCATTATTGTTGTTTGGAGTAGACATCTGAAAAAGAGACAAAGTTTTGATTAGAAATGAATCCCTAGTTAAACACCCAAATGAGAAATTAGGGTTAGGATCCAACAACATTATTTACAAATCAAAAAAAGGGATGTCGTAATCTAATTGCAAATAATTTGAAGGTAGGTGAATGACGATTCACCAATTTCCACCATGAGAAACAAAAAGGACTTTAAGTTTTAAAAGAATTGAAATTCCTAGATTCTTTTGAGATTCATTGAACTTTTCAATGGCATGTTTAAATCTCGACTATGCCCTTCAAGTTTGTGACTGGGATACCGAGGATCACAAACAAGGTGTGAATAACCATGCAAATGTGCTTGGTGCTCTCGATGTCATTTATCATCTTACCAATGTGCCGGTAAACCACACACGCTCCATTATTATATGACAAACATCGAGCCACCCTTTGCACCCAAGCTGGTCCCAAGTTCGTGTGCCGGTTAGCCACACACGCTCCACTAACGACTTGGCAAGGTGCAAAGTGCAATTTCATGGAATAGCATACAATTTCACATTTTTCCTAAAGTAACTAAGATTGGGAATTTTGTAGAAACATTTAGTTACTTTATACAATCATTATACTTATAATGAGGAATTAAATGCCCTATCCTACCCGTTCGGCTAACGACCCTCCACTAGTCAAGAGTGTCGGGGGGGGGGGGGGGGGGGGGTAAGAATGGATACCCAATGGCGGTCATTTTTTAGGCCGCTTCCTTAAACACCCCTTATAGACCAGCTTCTAGAATGAGGCCTACTAACAGTAAGACTAGCTTAATCTTATACATACATATATATATATATATATATATATATATATATATATATATATATATACTATATATATATATATATATATATATATATATATATATGTATATATATATATATATATATATATATATATATATATATGTATATATATATATATATATATATATACATATATATATATATATATTAATCTTATAGTAGTATAATAGTATAAGGGTTGAATTTTAAACTTGTAAAATTCTAGGGTTTAGAATTAAAATATTTCAAAATTAAACTTTTAATCAAAAAATTTAAATTCCAAAACTTGAGGGCAAGTTTTGAACTTTTCAAAACATACTAGATCAAATTTTAAATAATTTAAATAAACAATTAATTAGTGATTATCTTAATTTGACCTAATCCAATTTCATGCAACATAATTCAATCAAATAATTCAAATAATTAAAGTTTATCACATAAGGTAATAATTATCTAATTAAATGATAATTATCTTTTATTTTGGTAAGGATAATCACAATATATCAACAAAATCGGATTTTATTATTCAAAAACAATTTTGGTAATTATCCAAACACAAAATAAGCCAAAAAAAAAACCTGAGAATCCCTCTGTCTCACCCTCTGACTCGCCGAGTCACTTCTGGACTCGTCGAGTTCATCAGGTGACTCGACGAGTTGGTCAGGCAGAAGGCAAAAAATTTCGATTTCAAGCATAGAATGATCATACAATGCATCAAATACAATAGAAACCAATCAAGACTCTGATACCACTGATGGGTTTTACACAAAAGAACAATCCTATGTGCACATTCAAAACCCTAAAGCTTTCGATCTAGGTTTCTCTATTGAACATGCAAATCATCCAAAGCTTGAAAAACCCTAGATCTAGCATATTAAATTCGAGATCTATAACTAAAACAAGTTTAGATGATTACCTTTCACAAGTTGCAAGAATATTGACCTTCAAAAGCTTAGTATCATAAATGTAATACCTCTGATGGCTCACAAACACCAAAGCAAGAAGATGATCTTGAAGAGAGAGGATGGAGGCTCTAAAAATCGGCTCTAGGACTCTTGAAACAAGTGGTAGCCGATTTTAGGTGCCCTAGGGTGCAACGACGTAAATTTTCAAACAAAAATTTTCATTTAAAATGATATGATTCCCATAACACATTTCATAAAAATCTCATTTATTAAGTTTACAACTCACTATTCCATAATTGTTTGATTAAATCCAGGATCCTCAAAACATAGTTCTTTCACTGGTGTGTACAATCAAGCTGGTGCCTTCCCATGATCCTGAGAAAAACCTGAAACACATAACACACAACACGGTAAGCACGATGCTTAGTGAGTTCCCCAAAATACCTCATACAACAATTTAGCCACTCGAGGCTATAACTCTGTAAGACCCTCCGGTCAATTTGTCTCAGTGGGACCCTCCAGTCCCACAACTCTAATGGACCCTCCGGTCCTAACTCTGTAAGGCTCAACATAACATACATCATAAATCACAAAGACATAATGTAGGATATCACAATACACAAAATCATCATAAAATAGGAGACCTCACTCTCACAGTCGATACACAATGTAGGCAACGAGGGCCACCGCCCAAAATGTTTCTCTTAATTCCTCGAAACTGCTGACAACATATGCCTTACTATACTTCAAATAGGGTATATCTTTATCCTTGATCATCTCAATCTCTACTGATGATCCTCTCTTACTATAATACTACCTTGCGGTAGACATTCTGCCCAGATACTCTAGTGCAAGATCGCAACCAATGCTACCCCACAGGGTTTACTCCCAAGCTCAGAAATCGAAAGTCACAATACCTCTTCTGCTTCTCACAGGAAACGGAAATAGCACAACTCTGGTCACAGAAAGTGACATCTCCTCTATCGGCCGATTGCTCAATTCAGACCGTACTCCTCCATAGATCACCATCTTCTACTCATCCCTAAGTCTTACGACTCCAACTGGCATCTCACCAAAAATCCCTCGGAAACTAACTCGATTTCCCTCTCAAGGTATGCTCCATCGAAACTCATTCAACATGTCCCTCTGGCCCCATACTCTTTCACATATGATCTCAGTCTAACCAACCACAACATAATAACTAGTAAGCCAGAAGCACTAACCGTCACGAGTCTTGGTACTCAAACCATGTGACCACCTCTCGACCTGCTATGAATCATGGTATCCGAACCATGTTATCTCCTCTTAATCTGCTACGAATCATGGTACTCGAACCATGTTCTCTTTTCTCAATCCGCCTCAAATCATGGTACTCGAACCATGACATCACCTCTCGATCTGCTACAAATCATGGTACTCGAACCATGACATCACCTCTCGATCTGCTACTTAAAACCTCTGGAATGCTCCCTGCATCGATTATGGGTCCTCTGCTTTCATTAGTACGAGCCCATACTACCTGTCACATCTACCCATACTTTCTACACGGACCATCCCAGAGTTCCTAAGTAGCTGCTCAACCTTCTCGATCACCAAATCCGCCACGCGTGTTCGCTCTCCAACGAAATGCTCTACTCTGTCAGCATACTCATTTGACTAGGGTCACCCTCCCCTAGTCTCTTCCTAGGTTCTCACACTTCTCCGCCATCAGCTGCTGAAGAACTCCTTATGATGCCATCCATCTACCTCCTGAATATCGTCATATTAACTTAGTATTTGACTCCCATCATCAAGAGTTCCACAAAGCACGAAGCAAGCAGCATTCGGGCATCGAATAATCTCTACCAACATGTAAAACCACTCTAGGTTATTACTCCACTTGCTCTACTCACACTCAGAAGGTATCACCGAACTCAAGCAACTCTACCCCACGCGGGTATCTAACTACCCTCTCCGTAGTCTCCTCCAACGCTCATCTAGGTATCTCTTCCTAGATTACTCCTATACTCAAAGCTCTATCTCTGAAATATTCCTGCTGGATACTCTTACTCAGCATATACTCGAAAGCACATCACAAATAATAGCAACTCCTAGGTTAAGGCATCACAAATCAGGCCATTCTAGATGAGCTTTGATTAAATCCAGGATCCTCAAAACATAGTTCTTTCACTGGTGTGTACAATCAAGCCGGTGCCTTCCCGTGATCCTGAGAAAAACCTGAAACACATAACACACAACACGGTAATCACGATGCTTAGTGAGTTCCCCAAAATACCACATACAACAAATTAGCCACTCGATGCTATAACTCTGTAAGACCCTTCGGTCAATGTGTCTCAGTGGGACCCTCCAGTCCCACAACTCTGATGGACCCTCCAGTCCGAACTCTTTAAGGCTCAACATAATATACAGCATAAATCACAAAGACATAATGCAGGATATCACAATACACAATATAGGCACATAAGATACTCTATCACACAACTCTGGTTACCACTCTAGGTAAAGTATAGTGAGAAGACTCACTTCGCAAGCAGGTGAGCAAATAACCTCGCGCTCAGATCTCGAACTAGCCTACGCCTAACACAAAGGATGAATATCTCTAATTAATACTCCTTTCACAACTCAAATAACCAAAGGCTATTCATTCTCTCTCTAACTCTTTGAAGTGGGAAAAAGACCATTTTACCCCTCCATGGTCTCTATTACTCATGTTGACCAAAACCCCAAAGTCAACAGAAGTCAAACTCGAGTCAACAGTCCATGTTTGACCCGACTCGCCGAGTGCACCCTTGTGACTCGTCGAGTCCCATCGTTTTCCACATAAGTCTCGTGAAGGTTGACTCAGCTCGTCGAGTTGACTCCCAACTCGCCGAGTGATTGCATGATTCAGCTCTACGGGACAAACCCTAATCAACTCGTCGAGTCGGCTCATTTACTCGGCTTGTTCATTCAGACCCAAAGCTCATTCAGATGGTTTAAAACATATCTATCACTCCAAACACTAGATCTGTCCTCTCAAGGCTCAATAGTCACGTAAAGATTTGATCTTTACGTTCATGCATGATGTTATTGCTCCAAAATGCTAATACATGCCCTTCACGAATGATTAAGCCCAAAAACCCTCATATGGATGAATAAAGTTGGGACACCTAGACTCTAAGGACCTCACAAGGTCCAGATCAGAGGTCTAGACTTCTTGATAACTCATGCTACTCAAAAACCCAAACAAAAGATGGCAAAAAGCCCTAAAACTCCATAGATATGAAATCTATCCAAAATAAGAAGAAAGGTAAAGACTTCTTACCTTCCTCAGGAGCTATGGACAGGAAATCACTGGATCCAACAACCTCACCTCCAGCTCCTTGCTTGATATCCTCCCCCTCTTCCTCAAATGATGCACAAGAACCACAATATGAGCTTCTCTTTCACTCTCTAGCTCCAATAGCAATTAGGGTTTTCTCTCAGGGGAAGGTAGCCGCAAATGAGGTTATAAGTGGCTTTAAATAGGTCCTAAAACCGGCAAATTAGGGTTTCTCCGCCCAACACCTACTCGGCGAGTCCTTCCTCTGACTCGTCGAGTCCACTCATTAAATCCACGGGAGAAACTCGACTCGACTCGGCGAGTTGGACCCTCAAATCGTCGAGTCTCTCCTTCAATCTCAAGATTAACATACACAATAATATCCCTGAAAATCCGGATGTTACATAGGGTCCTTTATATAGTTGTGTTGCTAGGGTTTCAGTCAAAACCCTAATTGGATAGCTTAGGCCTTAAGCAGTCCAAGGAGCCTTCTGGAATAAGGCCCTGGACGAATTCAAGGTGGGCTTCCACCCTATAGCCCATAGAGATCCACAGCCCAAAATCCAATTATCCTATAATTGCAATCCAGTCCCCTAAGTTCAATTAATATCTTTTGATCACTAAATTAATTCTTGACCAACATATTAATTTAACTAATATGATTTCTCTTTTAATATATTATTCTTATAATATATGAATAAACCATATTATCCTCTCTCTCTCCACTAATCATCCAGTCAAGTTGCTCCGGTGAAGGCAACCAAAAAGGACCATGCTTCTATCGGGTCAAGTACATACTCCAAGATTATGACTTGAGTGACAAGTCTTAAGTAGGTTTATAACACTCATCAAATGTGGAATTTGGAAAAGTTTTCTTATTCTTGCACATTTGAAATTGGTAAGTTGTGATGTCTTGGATAAGACAAAGACCAACCAAGACCAATTGTGTGAAGTGTTAAACTTGACAAAAGGCTACACTAACTCTGTCAAGAAATGTTTCTTGACAAGAGAATCTTATATGTCAAGGAGTCAGTGGGAGTCTTAATGGTCTTGAAAAGTTTCAAGAACAAATCAAGAGTAAACCTAGTTAATCATCACTAGCGCACGACTTGAGGTTTATAACCTATCGTGTTAACATTATTTTGTTTCCGTGCCATTCCAATTAAGCTAAATATGTATGTGAGTTCTATGAGTTCTCATTTGAATGCATAAAGACAAAGCACCTTGATCAATGGAAAGTACATTGATAAGTAAGGATGAGTTGCTAAACCACTTGGAATACATGGTGGGCACTCGTGTTACCATGAGGCAAGAAATCAAGATTGAACAAGTTCAGTACATATGGTTTTGGATTTGTCGCAAACTTTCGTTTTGACGAATTCACATGGATAGGAACACATACACCATAAAGTCTAAGTGACATAAGGTTTCCCTCCTTCATGAAAATGATTGTGAGGAAATGCTTTCACTAAGAGAGATTTTAAGAAGATAGCAATTGTGAAAATTGTATTCTCAAATTCGATTATGATTACGGCATCCCTTTTCATAGTTCGAATTGTGAGATTTGGCAATTGGTCTGAACATTTGGGACTTAGTAACATAAATTCTGAATTGTTTAGACACACATGTGAGCTATCTAAGGCAAAGATGTGTGAGCTTAAAAAGCTTAGATAAAGGCTTATCAAAGCATTAGGTATTAGAAATATGAACTTAAGGAATTCAATAAGCATTGTTTTCTGGAGGTTCAGTTGCTTTCTGAATACATGTCAAAGCTAGTAGGAGCATAAGTGTTATGCTGGTAAGAAAATAATCATCATGTTAGTGGGAGCATGATTATTATAGTAAGTACTGTAAGTTAGCAATATTAATTATAGAAAACAAAGATTCACTTTGCAAAGTTGCAAGGGTTGAAAAGTTGTTTTGCTATAATTAAGGGAGAGAATATTATACTTCATTTCAAAATTCTAAAGCTTAGATCGAGAAATGTTAATAAAATTTAGTCAAGGATACATAGTGCATTCTCAAAATTCGATTATGATTACGGCATCCCTCTTCATAGTTCGAATTGGGGGAACAGGGCACATAAAATATTATGGCAGAAGGCTGATAAAGTATCACGTCTTTATGTGAGACATTATGCATCGTGTCCAATACGCTTCGGGTATAGGATAGATTGCATATACTATAATATTTGACCATTCTAAAATTTTCAAAATGCCTAGGGCATTAAGAGGGAAAAAGGGACTAGAATCGGTTTTGACTAAAATAATTAAACAACTATCAAAAGGACGATCTGAGGTTCACTGAGGATTTGTCGCTTGTGAGTAGTTGGAAGTATAGTATTGGATGGACTATATTGACATTATTATGAATAGATAAGATTCTATTAAGAATGAGTTGTCATATGGAAAATATGGAAATGTTTCCATTAATGGGAGTTGGATATTAAGAAATATGTCTAGATTAGAAACTTTTATGCGAGAAGGATGTTCAAAGGAATGTACTTTGAATGTGAGACTTCACGTCTATGGAATTGTCTTGTAACAATTTCCGATAGAATACCTTGTAATTTCATTAGCCGGGTCTTGGTGACTTTTGTGCTGTGACATTACGAAAGAATCATTGCATAAAATGTTAGAATCTGACATATTCTAAAAGTGGCAAGAATTTGGTATTCTTATACTAATAATAAGGATTGGGGATTGTGAAATGAGTTTCATTGGAAAGGTTTTTCAATTGATCTATTTTACAAAGTATGGACCATAGGAAACCAAAGTGTGCATGCTTGGAGCATGAGACAGTTATGGTTATAATTCGAGTAATAAAGTTGATTTTCCGAAACATTAAACAATGAATAATGAGTAATCAATATGGTGACTAAATAAAAGATGTTTTATTTATACTCAAGAGTTTGGGGCCATATAGGATTGAGTATTATCGTTGTGTTTCACTTTGCATGTTTTGACTTCCAGAATAACTGGGTTATTCAAACCTCCACAGTCGGTCATACGTTGGAAGTAGGTATGAAGCAAGACTGTCATGAATTTGTCTGTAGATTGTCTAAAGTGTTTAGACATAGCACAAGTTTGTTGCAGAGTTCATGACTGCTTTGATAAGATTAAAGTATTGGATTAAACCCACGCTTACTTGAATCACTTCATGGATTTATCATGGGTGATTAGTGAGACGATAACATTGTATATTTTTGAAACCGAGACGTGTGAGTTGTTATTTGCTGGTCGGTTGCACATTGATGATAAGTAAACGCACCAGTAACTTGGTGTTATAAAACTTATTGTTGTGTGTGATTCGATTAGTAAGTGCAAGCAAGCATTTGAGTCGAAGTTTATCCATTCCTTTTACCCAAAGTGGGATAAAAGCGATATATGTGGGTCCCTCGATGATTTAGTGATGACACTCTAAGCGCTTGGCCAAGCCGGGACTAAGTTGATGTGTTCAATTGTAGTCTGTTGTCAGTCGTCATAAATCAGATGTCGGGAAACAATACATAGACAGAGAGAATGATTTAAATCCATGTCTCAAGTCTATACGATATCTTGAGAATGGAGGAATATATGATCCCTTATCTAAAGGACACGCGTATATGATAAGATCAGAGTTGACAGCGGCTTTTGAAAGCTACGATTACTGATCAGGTTCTGAAGTTATGCAAAATAGTTATTAGACTTATCCAAGTGGGAGACTGTTGGATTAGTGTCTAAGTCCATAACTATTTTGGTATGTACTTGAACCGATTGTGAGCATGGTCCTTTTGGGTTGCCTTCACCATAGCAATATGTAGGATGAATTAAGAAGAGAAAGGTTTAATTATGATTTATTAATATATTATGAGAATAATATATTAAAGGAGAAATCATATTGTTTAATTAATATTAGTCAATAATTAATTAAGAATTAATTTTGTGACTAAAAGAGATTAATTAAACTTAGGGGACTGGAGTTGTAATTATAAGATAATTGCAATTGGGTTATGGATCACCTAATAATATATAGGTTGGACGAATTCTATGGGAAGCCCATAAGGAATTCGTCCAAGGGATATGTTAAAGGAGTCCATGGGCTGCTTAGGGCCTAAGCAGTCAGATTAGGGTTTCCTAGTTGCAAACCCTAATAGCCTACATGTATATAAAGGACCCCTATGCCCCAAAAACGTGGCTAAGTGTTCCTTTAGGGTTTCCAGCCGTTTTTGGTACCTCCCCTCTCTTCTCTCCTTCATCCAATTGCTTAGTGGTGTTTGTGACTCCATTAGAGGTGCAACACTTGAGGCACTAAGCTTTATGAAGCCAATCAAAGCAAGGAATTGATTGTTATTACTATATAATAATCAAAGGTAATTACTAAACCCTTATTTCAGTTCTTATATGATAGATCTAGGGTTTATAGCTTTGGATATTCAATTGCATGTTCATTAGACAAACTAGATCCAAAAGCTATTAGGGTTTGCATGTACACCATAGGAATGATGTAGAGCTCAAAAACCCATCAACATCATCATAAATGTAGAAGAAATAAAATAGGGAAAAAATAATCCTGTAAATAAACAGGCACAAGAAATAGCATAAATTGGCATATCTGAAGTCTTTGATCTAAGGCGCCGCCAGTGGAGAGAAGCTGGAGACGCCGACGAGAATTAGAGGATCTGGAGAAACCCAAAACGCATGGAACGAAGATAACGAAGAAGGCTATAATGTGAAGGTTGGAATAGCAATTTCACTCCAGATCATCAACGAAAAAAACAGAGAAAACGCGAATCTGAGGAAGTGAAGCACCAACTTGAATTTAGGGTAACAAAATCGAGCTGATGGAATGTGTAGACCTTCAAAAATGGAATAGAAATCAAAGAGAATAATCGAGAGAGGGAGAGTAACCTATGAATCTTAAGGGTGGAAAAAAACCCAAAAGGATGATGATAAAAGGTAGCGTCAGAGAAAGATAAGAGAGAAACGGGAAGAAGACACCTGTTATCCTATCGTGGAAAAAGCAGATTAACTGAGAGAGGTGGTTACTGTAGCAAACTGATGACGATGCATATTTCTAGGGGTGAGCATGGTGTGGTTCGGTGCAGTTTTTGTATAAAACCGCAACCGCAACCGCAAATTGCGGTTTTTTAAAGTCAAAAACCGAAAATTGTGGTTTTGATTCGGTTCGGTTTTGCGGTTTTGCGGTTATTTCGGTGCGGTTTCGGTTTTTAACTATAAAATGAGGTGGTGTGGTTTTTCGGTTAAAACGTGTGGTATTTCATCTTCAAAACAAAAATTTTAGTTGACTTTCATTTATTTCTAGATTTTCATTGCAAATAAATCAAAATTTTTGACCATTTTTATTCTTTCAAGTTGCATTTTATTATGTTATACTAAATTCATTTCACCGCACCAGGAGGCTTGGGCGGCGAATGCTAGGGCAAAAGGAAAAGACAAATGAGTGAGAGTTGATTCAATTTTTTGGGGTCCCACTTCGTCAAATGAAAGATGCATCTTCCTTCAATTTCTCAGCTAATTTATTTTTATTAATTAAATATAATTATTATAAATATTTAAATAATATATTAAATTATGCGGTTATTTCGGTTAATTTGGTGCGGTTATTCAACATAAAACCGAACCGCACCGCAATTTTTCGGTTTTTCAAAATTAAAAATCGCACCACCGGTTTTTGTTTCGGTTGCGGTTATTCGGCTTCGGTTTTTGCGGTTATTTCGGTTTTCTTGGGTTTCGGTTCGGTTTCTGCTCACCCATTTCCAACAAAAGAAAAGTAAAAACATAAAGCACGTGTATAACAGGAACGGTGAAAGAAAACCATACGAAAAGAAAATATAAAAGAAACATCGTTTTCACTCAAAAAAGAAAAAAAAATCTAGCCAATCAAAAAAAAAAATACTGTGCATAAGGAACACAAAATTAATAGTATTATAAATAGATTATACATCACATAAAAATTATTCAAAACAATAATTTTAGGGGATGTATGTTCAGGATAACTCACTTAGTCAACTGAAAAGTCTAACTCTAAATATTTGATAGATCGGTTTGCTAAAGCTATCCAACCACGAGCATTGTCCACTTTCTCATCGCATTTCCCTATAATATTGAACATTAATACGTAGTCTTAACAATAATATTTATTTTATTCATTGGTGAAAAAAATTTGATTATTGGTTGTTATCTCTTGGTTGTTTCAGTAGCCAAATCTAATTTACCAACAATTCCCACCTTAACTAGTAGTCCAAACTATCCGATTGTTGATTTAGATTATTATTTATCATCATTCTTCCACAAATAAATCGATTATCATGTGTAATTATATACGTTGAATCCTAAACACTTGACTAAGTTTCTTAAATTCTTAACCCATTACAGTTAACCTATTAATTTGAAGCCCAATTAAATACAAAGTCCCATTTTTAATTCATTGACATATAACCAGCCCAATACCAATAAAAGACCAACCTAAATTCAATTAAAGTCAAAACTAGTCAACGAATTTACCTCCACGGCTCCAACTCATCTTCTCGAGGCATGTCGGTATGGCTGATGATCGACCACCATTCCTGTTGTGGTTCACCGGCGACAGCTTTCACACTGGCGACGCATTTTCTTCTCCGGCTGAGCTTTCTCTTTCCCTGGTGGTTCTAAACACCAATGCTTAAGGCCAAGAAATTCACTCATATCACCTCCCGATAATTAATATTAATATTTATTAGCAGTTAATGGAAGTAATTGGCAGTCACAACGGTTCATGTATTTAGGTTCAAACTAGGTTACAACCCGTGGAATCCACGGGTAAAAAATTTGTAAAAAAATTATATTATTAATAAGAAGTAAATTTGTTTAACATTTTTATATTTATTATTTAAAATTAATATTAATATATATTTGTACAAAAATATACAAATTTGAATAGATGTTAAAAGAAACACAAGCAAACATTAGAAAAGTTAAATACAAAGATAACTAAAGTGAAAGTTTGCATATTTGAATGTTTTATGAAATGCGAGGGCAAATCTGTAATTTTTTGATTTGAGGAAGCAAACAATAAACACCATGTGACATTGATTAAAGTGTGAAAATGAAATATCAAAACAAAATCAATATTATGGATTGCAATGGTATATAAAAAATATATAAAAAATTTAAATAAAAAAAAACACAATTGTTTTAATTTAAACACTACGAATGATTTATAAATTTCTAAAAACTTCCTTATACACAACATTGCAAGTTTTGTTTGTAAGTCTACCATCCTTATCTAAAATTAACAATTTCAATCCTTCTCTACTTTGAACTCTCGATAAGGCAACATACAACTGTCCATGTGAAAAAACAGGATCTTTGAGATACAGACCAACCTTTGATAGCGACTGCCCTTGACTTTTATTAATTGTCATTGCAAAACATACAGCCACAGGAAATTGTCTTCTTTGAAATTTGAAGGGAATTTTTTTTTCAGATGGAGTTAAAGACAATCTTGGAATAAAGGTTTGTTTTCCAATATTAGTTCCAGATATGATAATTGCCTCAATAACACGTTTGCCCAGAGACTTCACTTGTAGTCTGGTGCCGTTACATAATCCATTCTTTTGATCAATGTTTCTAAGTAACATAACTGGAACACCGACTTTTAAAATTAACCTATGATTTGGCAAACCTGATATTTTAAGACCATTTAAAATATCTGGGGAGTATAAATTGGGATCAAAATGATCATGAACAAACTCTGATTGGCAAAGACTATCTGAACTTAAATATTCAACTTCGTCTCCGGGAAACAGTGCTAACAAACGATCATTGATTTGTTGGACAACTTCATTTTTCGGAGCTAGTATAGCTCTTTCTTGAAAATAACTCATAACGTTGAATTTTTCCAAGATTGAAGGATATACAAACTCAATTAATGAACCTATAGGATCATGTGGATCATTAATGAGAATATCATCCGGAACATCAATAATCGCTTCACCATCGTTTAAACCACCAACTTTTCCTTCTCCTATATCCAAAAGCCAGTTTGCAAAACTTTGTATTTTTCGAATATCAGATGGTTCCCTTCCAACGGTTAGTCTCATGTTTATTGTTAATCTATGGACTTTGCAGTGTTGCCATATATATGAAGAACTTAAAGAAGCATTAACAATATTTTGTCTACTGCCTCCTTGAACAACAGGTAGAATCTGTCTGAAGTCTCCTCCAAAAACAATCACTTTCCCTCCAAATGGAATTTTTGAGTTGCCAGACTTGTCAAAGTTACATACATCTTTCAGAGCTCGATCTAAAGCTTCAAATGCATGCTTGTGGACCATAGGTGCTTCATCCCAGATAATCAATGAGGTTTTTCTTACTAATCTGCCGAGTTCATTATCAGGCGATATCTTACAAACAGAATCCTCTGTAAGATTCAATGGAATTATAAACCGAGAGTGTGCTGTCCTACCTCCAGGCAATAATAACGATGCAATACCACTTGAAGCAACATTTAAAACTATATCACCTTTACATCTAATTGCTGCAGATATCGTCTTCCAAAGAAAGGTTTTGCCTGTTCCACCATATCCATACACAAAAAAACACCTCCTTTCTTATCATTGACTGTAGTCATGATATCAATAAAAATATTTCGCTGCTCGTTTGTTAATGCATGAAACATTCGATCAAACTATTTCTTTAAGATGGGTATGTCATAGTCTAGCTCCTCCGTGATAAGGCGATTTGTTGAAGAAGAAACCATATCAGTATCAGGGTAAGGCATTTTGTTATAATTTTTAAGACTGGTGTTGTTACGAAGTAAAATCTGTTCGATCTCAAACAAAGTCAAGTTTTTAAGTTGATCCTCATTGAGTGTTAAACCTGTAAAAATTATGAATATGTAAAAAACAATATAATATTAAAAACATTAATTTTTATAAACAAATTTGCACGCTGCATATTGAAAATATATAATATTCATTTTTACAAATAATGTTAAAAAATTATAATACCTGGAGACTTTAATGTACGTTGCTGGTTGTAAAGAATACCATCTGACAATAGTTGCCATGTATTTTCCCAAACAAACTCTGGTCTACCCAAACTGTCAGACATTAACATCGTAGCAAATAAGAAACGCAGATAAAAACCACTTCCTGAATGACTTGCTTCCTTAATTGCTTCGACATATTCTTTGTCGTCGTCTAAGAGGCCCAAAGCATAACATGCATCTCGAAAAGTAGGAAATTCTTCACCATTTACCGTACGAATTTCTTCAAATGATTTTGGACCTTTCACTTTATTTAAAAGAATTCTTAGGAAGTATATTTCACCAAGTTTAGGTGAAACAGAGTGAATCGTTCCTATTGAACGTCCAATTTTCCTTGGCTTCCACAACTTATGATTAGCTTTCCAAACGAACTTTGTCGGAAATTCAACATATGTAAGTTTTCGTGCATCTTTATTAATTTTATTACATTCCATCCAAGATGTGAACATAGAAGCAGCAACTGAAGGTTGTTCAAGAACATCGTCAATATCATCGTCTGCAGCATATATAAGTTGTTGTTGATTAGGAAGATGAAAAGGTAGTCGCATCACAGAAGGATATCGGTAATGAACATCATATTTAAATATTCGCCATGATGCTTCACATGCAGATAAATATCTACAATCATAATAATCTTTTATTTCATCGACAACCTTTTCTTGATGAGAATCAGTGTTGATGTCAACAGCAACTGTAGCTCTATCTGGACCTTTGTTTATATATTTAAACAGATACTTTATGGAAGATCCTTGATTGCACCATTCAACATTAATATGTGCCTGATATCTTTTCAACAGATATTTGTTATATGGAACAACATTTCTGTTGTCTAACTTGACACCTGATTTTTCGACAAAATATCCATTGTTTCTTCTCATATATAAGGGATAACCGTTGTTATCAACTGAAGAATGATTACAGAATTGCTTTGGAAAATTTTTCGAACATTGCCTGTCAACCATACATGGGCAATTCATATTTTCAGCTCCACAAGGACCATGTATCATGAATTCACTTACAAGTGAATACAACTCTGGCTCTTCATTGATATTTGGAATCTCCGCGGAAATTATCGGATCAATATATTCAACAGTAGGCCGCTTGGAGTCAGGATGCATAAATAGACAAATATGACTATGTGGCAAACCCCTTTTTTGAAATTCAATTGTATAGACAACTGCAAATAAATTTTACAAAAAAGATATGATTAGTAGTGAATGAATTATATTTGCAACTAATAAATAATGTTAAGAAACGAAAAAAGAATAAAAAATAAATTTTTATTAAACAACAACTTTCAATACCTGCTTGAACGATGCCGAAAATTTTATTTTCCCGTATGTCTTTAATAAAAGCATCAAGCTTTATTTTGAATAGCCTACATAAGATATCAGGTCTATCTTCAGGATGCAATGAAGTGTTACGAAGAAACCTTTTAACTTCAGGCCATTTTGGGTTACATGTAAAGGTTATGAAGAAATCAGGATATCCAAACCATTTACATAAGGACATGGCGTCAAGGTAGTTTTGCATCATATAACGTGCACCGCGAGTGAATGAGGTAGGTAAGATAACACGTTGTCCGACGTTGGATATATCTCTATTCCCGAGGTCTTGTTGATTACGTAAAATCTCATAAGACTCGCATCTAAGAATTTGTTGTTTGCTCCTTATGAAATGTAATCTCTCGCTTTCAATCATAGTATAAGCGTCTACCAAAAACTGTTAAAACAACCTTTTTGAATTAAGAATTAGTGAAAAATATTGATCCCTGTCCTGTATTCTATAAGAAAAAAATTCTCTCATTGTACAGTTGGGCCGCTTGCTGTTGCTTGAAGATGTAATACCTCGATGTGGTATGTCAACTCTGTAACCATCATCACCATATGGAAAGAGTAGTGGATATTGAAGAGGAATGTATGATGGATGTAATTCACTAATACGTCGTAGAGAACCACATGAAGTTTGAACAATAATATCTCTATTATCAATTGAATCACCAATATCTCCAACAATCAAAGCTGCTACCTCAGAAGCAGACGGTAGGTTGTATGTCCTTCCATCTTGGTCCCTTCTTCCAATAATTCTCAACTTGATATCAACACAAGGATTTTCATTAAAACAATCTCTAACCATCCTATAAGATTGAACCAAGACATTATTTGAATCTAACATCAATTTCAAATCTTGTATAATATCATCATCAAGGACAGAAGAATTTGATGTAGATCGTTGATTTTCTCCACTGCAAGTACCATTAACAGATAAACATAAGATAAATAAAGAAAGTATTACTGATCAATAAGATATATATTAATATTAATGTGATAATATAGAAAAGTGTACCCCAAGCATGTTCGTCTATTTGCGATTTCATTATCAGTATCGTATATGTACAACTGAGAGAATTTTGGTTTAAATCCCTGATTTGGTAAAAGGCTTCCGATACTATGATAATTTTGACCACTAAGTCTAAAAATGTATGGAGCATTGCCTCTATTGATTGAGAAATCAATTTTGCCACCCATCGACGTAAAAGAAAACATAGAATTGTACGAACGAATGTTCTTCATGAAATGTTTGCTTTTAGAATCTCCAGATTTAAAAAGAATTTCATAACTTGGAGGTGCATTCTTTAACTCTGGAAGTTGAACTTTGCCATAACCACAACATAGAGAATAATTTTCATTATCCTTTTTTCTACATTTGATAGATTCATCTTTCCATAATTTTGCAAAACATGTTTGGCATACAACATTCTGATCACCATGATCCAAATAATTTGTGAATTAAGTTTTACATAAAAAGTTAATATTGTAAGTTTAGATAATTGTAAATGATTGGATAAACAACTGTAAATTTTATACTTTTTAAAAATTTACCTTTTGATATACCGTTGTATATGTTTTGATTACTTTGACCATCGTTGTTGTCTTGATCGGATGTCAAACCAATTATTGGAATAGGAGATAAATTTGCCCTTTTTTTGTTTTTATTACGATTAGGATTGGTAGACATGACTGAAGATGATCTCTTTGTTACTGTAGATGAGTTGTTTGATGTGTCACCATTTGAAATTACAGAGTATTGTCGAATATTTGGTAACGGTGATTGAAAACTGTTTTTTGAAATATCCATCGCTAGGGAAAAAAGATTAAAAATATGCATTGTTAAATATCATAGAATAAAAATATATATTATTAGATGAAATGGTACAATAAATGACTTACCATTGGAAATGTTAGATAACGGAGTTCTAACATTTAAATGTGAAGGAGGATTTTGTAAAATTGATTGTTTTGACATGTTTGCAGTTGATTCAGATGAGGTTATGTTTTTATTTTGACGAACAACTCCGTTGATTTTGTCTGTAAAAAATATGTTAATGAGAAATGAGTTAGTATTTAATATGAAATAATAAGTTTTAATTTATATTTCTAAACAAAGATAAAAAATTTAAGAGCAATCAAGTATGTTACCGTTTGAATCCATTCTGATGTTTGGTAACGGTGTTTGAAAACTGTTATTGGAGATATCCATGACTGGGAAAAGAAGTTTGAAGGTATACAATATTAAATATGATACAATGACAATATATGTATTATAAAATAAAAATATATATGAGATACCATTGGAAATGTTAGATAACGGAGTTCTAAAATTTAAATATGAAGGTGT
Source organism: Lactuca virosa (assembly GCF_052849685.1). Classification (NCBI taxonomy): domain Eukaryota; kingdom Viridiplantae; phylum Streptophyta; class Magnoliopsida; order Asterales; family Asteraceae; genus Lactuca; species Lactuca virosa. The sequence continues at coordinate 310,124,029 of NC_136429.1, forward strand.
TTGTAACATTGGTTGTTTTGACATTTTCCCATTTGACATAGATGTGCATACGTTTTTGTTTCGATTGACCACTCCTTTGAATGTTTCTGTAAAAAAATTGTTATAAGAAATGGATAAATTATAAATAAAAGTGTACTTGTTTGAAGGTTAGAAAGAAAGTGTAAAAACAATGATGTATGTTACCGTTTGAATCGAAGCTGATGTTTGTTGACGGTGATTGAAAACTGTTATTGGAAATATCCATGACTGGGATAAGAAAATTGAAGGTAAACAATATTATATATGATACAATAAGATTGTCGATTATAAAAATAAATTAAACAAATAAATGACTTACCATTGGAAATGTTAGATAAAGGAGTTCTAACATTTAAATGTGAAGGATGATTTGGTAACATTGATTTTTTTGAAACATTGGCACTTGATGTAGATGCGGATACGTTTTTACTTCGATGGACAACTCCTTTAAATTTGCATTGAGAAAAAAAAATTATAAATAAAATAACTTATAAATAATATTAGAAATCGATAAATAATATATGAATATTAATATTGATAAATACATATTACTTTAAAAAAGCATTTCAAATTAATTACTTTTATATTTAACTGATAAAAAAAATGTGTACATGACTTTAAGTAGGTTATCTATTAATTTCATTTTCAAAAGATGTGACATAGATGAAATTGAAAGGATTCATTTGGTCATACCTTTTTTTTTATTGTCCAAATATAATTTTCTTATTCTTCTTTTTTCTCTAGCCTGAACATGATAGATGTTTCTATCTGAATCTGCATAAGCATATATATATATATATATATATATATATATATATATATATAGAGAGAGAGAGAGAGAGAGAGACATAAAATAGTTATAATTAAGATTAAAAAATTTTATAAAGAAAGTAATAACATATTAATTGAACGTACCGTTAGCACCCGGGTTACTAACATTTGTAGAAGATACAATTTGATCGACTGATGTAGTGTACATCGGTATATGTTTTGTATTATCAAGATAGAAATTATTTAATTTTATCTTCTTATTAGTCTTGTAAACATCCATGTTAATTGTTAGTATCTGAAATATAAGAAAAATAAGAGAAAATATATTAATGGTAATTTTTGTACTGTAATATACTACAAACCTGTACATTTTCAGAATTTATTTTGCCTTTATTTTGTTTATATTTCAGATTCATTGAGGGGTTACACAAAGAAAGCTAAAAGTACAATCGAAATCAATACGAATAGAAATAAAATTTTATATTTATGTTTTTTGAGTTCGGGGGCATTTCTGTGACGTTATAATGACAAATACATTTTTCTATCAGTTTTTTGTTATATTTTTTCTTCTTTATTATTAGTTGATTGTATTTTGTATTACTTGACTGGTAGGTTCTATTTTGAATTAAGGGGCAGTTCTGTCATGTTTCATAGAATTACATATTTGTCATTGATTTGAACCGGTTTACACCAAAAACATATTAATCAAAGGGAAATAGGATATGATGTAGGCTTAAACAGAACCATTTTTAGTTGTTAATATTACTGAATACGAAATTTTCGTTTTTGCATTACCCTACTACTATTTACTTAGCATTAAACTTTAATTCAATGTCACTTAATATGTTCATCCATGTTTTATTCATGTAGGTTTTTATACAATCTTTACACGAAAAACGTCTATCTAAACATCAAGCATATGAAAGTGGACCAGGTGTAAAAAGTATTTCATATTTCCTAATGGCCGATGTTTAGCAGTTCGTAGTAACAACCAGATGTTTAGAGTAAAAAAACAATGATAAGCAGAATTTAAGTCGCAGAATTCAGAAGAAGAAAAGAATTTTCAATTGTACGATTAACACAAACATTGAGAAGCAATCATATATAATCATGAGAAACTTACCGAAGGAAAAAAGTCGGTGATTGAATATCCGAAATTAAGAAGCAGAATTGAGATGCAGAGAGTGTCCTTTGGATTGAAGTATGTAACTGAATATTCGAAATTCAACTTACGTGAGATTATTAAGATTAAGATCCATAATAACCACACAATGCTGTAAAGAAATACTGATTATCATATGTTTCAAATATATACTGACAAATATATACTGACAAATATATGATCAAATCGACATAATAATGAAAATTAAATGTAATAGATATGATTGATATGGATACCATAAAAAATGCTCTTAATCAGGTAATTATATAATTTCCATATTGAATATCAATTTCTAAGTGAAAGAAATAAATGGTAAAATATGGTATTTTATATTTGTAAAATACGTTTTATCTGCATAATTTGCTTAAATGTGATTTATTTTAAGAAGTTTCGAATCATAATACCTGTCATAGTGGTATGTGTTTTGAAAAAAATACACCTGTGTCAAAAAACCTAACACATCACATGGAATGAGCCGGCGAGGGCATATTAGTCTTTTGCATATATATATATATTTTTTGGCCAAAAAGTGTTATGTACTTTGTATTGATTCAGAAACAAAAAGATATATTTAAGTTGTGAATGATCCAGATCAATATGAACATTCCGGATGCAATATTTGTAAATAAAAAAAATTGACATGTTATTTAGGTCTACCAGAGGAGACAATAAATTCACAATTATTTTGGAATGTAAAGACTGAAAATTGCAGAGGTTAACAAAAGGATTGACAAAGGCCAAATTTGACATCTGATGCTTATCCATTCTATCCACTGTTACACATTCAAATACATAGACATATCTCATGTGACAACTTCATTACAATGTACATTTCTAACATTACATATAATTTTTGAAAAACATATTCCTGTGATGCATGCACCGATTTCATGTGCATTTGATATACCACTTTTTTTAATTTATTCATATTTGATACATGTTTTTTCATATAGCTAATATACTCATAACACGAAAAAGAAAAGTACATTGCTTTATTTGCACATGAAAGCTAATTCTGTCGAATTATTTTTGATATATCTATGCATAATTAGAATTTTTATAATCATAATTGTTAAGTATTCAAACTTTCATCAGTAGACACACTTATGACACACATATAAAGGAAGGCTTAAAGTACAAAACACACATCGAACAAAAAGAAAAGTTATTGGTTACCTAAAAGCTTAACATCCATATTTATTACGCCAACAAATCACTTTAAAATTGGATTATTCTAATTAAAGTCATAACCCAAAAAAACTGTTTTTTACTTCAGATAGAGATTAGAAACAAAAAGAAACCAAGAACTATGAATGTTTGAATACTGAACACCACGAAGAGCAAAACTGCCAAACAGAATCCCAAAAAAAAAAAATTCAAGAATATTGTTGATTCAAAAAGTCCAAACTGAAATCACTTTTCAAGTTTTGGTATTAAAAGACCTGTGTTGCCATCGACCTTGGAATTCAAGCGCGGTACTTTTGTAGACGAATTGACATTATCATATTCATCAACATCAATTGTATCTCCAACGTTTCGTTTTTTTACATTTGGGGGTGAATTAAACTTGAAGGGACTTGTAGCTTCTGATTTGTCGGGCATGGAAGGCGTCAAATTATCACCGGTCTGTGAGATGGCGTCCTTGAAGCAAAATCAGGAAATAGATTTAGTACGAAAATAATAACAAAAAAAATTTGATAAAAAAAATTTATATAAAAATAAATAATGTAGTTTTATAGGCTAACCTTCAACGACTTCGTTTCGTGAGATGCTTCGTGAGATGCGATTTCTGTATCATCAGGATTTCCAGAATTACCTGTCTGCTTTAGGTGCATAAAAAGTATGTATTATCATTTGTGGGTTTAAGGTTTTATTCCATCAAGATTTACAATTAATTAGTAATTAGTAAAAATCATTAAATAAAAGTGTGCATCATAATTTCCAAAAAAAGATGTATATAAATACCTCAACAGATAACTTTTTTTCCAAAGCATTGATAACGTTACTATCAAGCGTATAGCCAAGTATCCCAACCGATTGTAGTTATTGGATACGTTGAATCTATTAACATCTATCTTGAATGCCATCTTTTTATGTACCAGACATTTGAGGTCATAAGGATACATTCTCGGATTATCCCCAGCCTGGAAAAAATGTCTTATGTATTATTGTTATGGTTAAAAGCAAATTAATATTAATTAATACAAATAAAATGAAACAAATAATAGAATTTAATAACACATATATTATACTTAAGTTATACCTGTTTGATTTTCTCTATGAGCTCACTTGCACGTTGTTTGACAAGTCTATAAGCATCTCTATCAAACATAGTTAGTGTGATTGTGCCAGAATCATCTTGGACACGAATAGGTATTTTATACCTACAAAAATATCCCACATAAATTTATATTAAATATGTTTAAGTTTAACTATACATTATTAATGATTAATAATGTATTTAATTTGTCCGGTTAAGGTTTTGGTAAATGTAAAAAACTTTGGAGCTGAAGAAATGTCCTTTTTTTTACACTTATCAGTAGAGCATTCAACAACCACACTTGCATCACCACTATCTGGACCGCTAAAAGCATCTCTTCGATCAACTTTCTTTCCACAGTTTGAACACGCATCATAATACCAATCAATATCTTGTCATATACCATAAATTGTACCAACAATGATAAATTTCCCGACCTAAAAAAATATAAAATACAAAAAGATTCATAAAAAAACAATGCAACTACAATAAATGAATAATATAAAACAAAATCACATTAAATAAACCAAATTATTGACATACCTCTTGTGGTTCTAGCAAATCGACAACATTTTTAACTTTGTGATTATTCAAAAAGTCTTCATATTCATTGTATGATTGAGAGCTATCAAAAGTCAAAGAAGAAGAAGGGTTTTGAATTCCTCGTAATCCAACCACGCTGTTTTTTTATTTAGGAAAATAATTATGAAATTAGTAAAATTATTAAAAAGAAACAAAATAAGAATGAATAATTAAAATAGTTTGTTACCTATCTGTGAAGGCCACAATTTCGGGAAGATCAGCATTTATGAACATACGTGTGTGATCAAAATAATTGTTAACAGAAGGAATTCCTGTTGAAAGAAAATAAATTAGTCAAAATAATGAGTAATAAAAAAGCGTAAAATAACGAAGGTTGCCTTTTATAAGAACTGTACCGATATAGACATTAAGTCTTGCAAACTGCAAAATAATAACCACACGACCAACTTGTTTATGAGCTTCAAGATAAGAAATCACTTGGTATGCGAAATCTGCAAACAATGTGACGTTAACTTGCAAACCTCTGCAGAAACAGTAAAGGTTAAATGTTTATATAATAATAATAATAATAATAATAATAATAATAATAATAATAATAATAATATTAATAATAATAATTTAATATATAATATAATAAAAGTTATAATTACTCTAAGTTTCTGATTTGTAAAGTTAGCCAATGTTTCGATTTGCTAACATCACGGGAATCCAGCTTGCCTAACGAAACAACTTCACCTATAACATCTAAAAAATGATAATACAATATGTCAAATTTATGTAAAATTAAAAAATTAAATATAAAATGCAATAAAATAGGGGGAAAAAGTACCAATTGAGATATTAGATGTAGTTGTCGCAGAGATAATGGTTTCAAACGATACAAAACAAAACTCATATTTTGTTTTGGATTGAAAACCAAGACACTCATGAACAGTTGTTTGTCCATGCAAGTTTAACTTGGAGGTTACATCACTTATTTTAAAAGTGTATTTGTTTGGAGCTATAGTGGGGGATCGGATGTAAATAGCGTCATCTTCTTTCAGCTTGGAGTCAAACCTTTGGAAATCTTTTCGGCAGATACTGGCTCTGATTTTTGTACCCTATTAATATATTGTAAGAATATTATATATATTGCTGACCAATTGTATATTAATTTATATAATTTGGTCAAAGTTGAATCAATTATTCGACCATGAATGAATTTGAATAATATTATTGGAATGAGCAAATACAAAAAAAAATGATTTTGAATAATGTTATTGTAATAGGATATTTTACCATTTCATCCATTAATATCATTTCAATTGATTTCACAACAGTGGGGTCGGATTCGGAAAATGATCTCCACAACCGGATGATACACACTTTTAGTGTGTAATCATCCCTCATATTGTCTAAGTCGCTGATGAAAGTGATATTTCTAGCTGCCATTGTCACTACAACAGAAAGACATACAATATTAAGGATAAACAATGGAAGAAAATTACACATAGAAAATGTAAACACAAACATAATTACAATTATGTCCCTAGAGTAGTAAACATATAAAAAAAGATTTGGCCATTACAATTAACAAAAAAAAGGCAGGATGAACGGGCAGGACAGATTTGTCCTTTAGAATTAACAAAAAGATAAAATGAAAGTATGTTGCTATTGATTGTAACGTTTGTTAAAGAATGCATGCAGGGGTAGGGGTATATTAGTCCAATTTGATGTACTTCATAGTTAAAGAATGCAGAAAATCGATATTTGAGTATATTTCATATTGATCAAATATAAATAAAGGGTAAAAATGGTATTTTACCAATAAAAAAATAAGTACCAACAGCAGGACAGATTTGGCCTTTAAAGTTAGCAAACACAGAAAATGAAAGCATGCTGAGAAGTACAAATTTTTTATGGTTTCTAAATAAAAGCAACGCCAAATTGAAAAGTACAATTTTCCTATTGTTTGATATTGTTTGGTTCCTGTTTTTGGGGTTTTTTTTTCTGCTGGGACGTTTATTTTTTGTGGTTTTTTTGTGTTTTTGTTTTTTTGGATGCTCTTTGATGTGTTTTTTTTTAATTTGAAAACAATGTTACCCGAAGATGTAAGATTGGTCAACTTAATTAAGTTATAAAAATATCAAATTAAGAGTATATAATAATAAGATCCAAAAGTGGATAAGATTGACAGATATAAATAAAGGGTAAAAAGGGTTTTTAAGGGGTAGATAGGTTGTTAATATCATCTTCTTGGGCGTACATGTATATACACTACAAAGAGAAAACAAAAGACGAAAATGCCCTCCAGCATTTGATCCAGTGGATAGAATGGATAAGCATGAAAAATCAAAATTAACAACGATTGATGAAGGACGAAAATGCCCTAGCCATCATTATTGTTTGATTAGCAATCTGAAAGTAGGTTTTTAAGAAGCAGAAACAATTTTCGATTATGATTATCACACGCATACACATTGAGAATTGAGAAGCATAAACTGTTGTGTAAAAAACAACACATAAATTAAAAAAAAACACACAAGAAGATTCAACTAATAAACAAACAATCTGAAAGTAAGCTTTTAAGAAACTTACCGAACACCTCTTTTCTGCGATTGAGTGGAGGATTTTCGTCTGTGATTGAGTGGATGATTTTGGAGCACGATTGATGAAGGACGAAGGAGACACAATTTACCAAAGAAACGATTGATATAAAGGTTTGAAATTTATATTGACTGTAATACGATTTCTATTGAATGCAATTGATAGCATTGATAGCATACCTTATATAAAAGATCGGATACCATAATAAGATGCTATGAAACGGGAATGTAATGAATTTTGGAGTTAATGCCCAGACCTGTTATAACCGAGTAATTCTAAAGAAAACAGGGCGTAGTATATGTTTTGATACGCAGCTGAATCAAAGAGGGGTATAATAGGTATTTAACTTTGTAAAAATTCAGCTCTTTTCAATGGACACGTGGATTTAGGTTTTGTTTATTAGATAGGGAGATATGGGTGTTACATCATCATCCTAGTCATAAATGGTGTTATAACACCAAAAGTGGAAATAGGCAACACCAAATAACATGTAATAACACCACTTATTTTCTATTTTATTTTTTATTTTATTTTTTGATGTTTGTAATTCCCATTTTTCTATTTTGTTTTATTTTTTTAATTTATGTCATAATAATTTAAAAAAAACATATAAATTAAATAACACATAATTAAAATAAATACTAATTAAAAACTACATTACAACGAAAAAACATAAAACGACATTCCAATGAAAAAAAACATAGACCGAAAAAAAAATAACAAAAAAAAACACTAATCTTCGTCTAAATATTTCTGCTCAATCATCGCCTTCATTTTTCAGAGTGTCTCCAACCGTCTCGGTGGTAAATTATCTTCGCTAGTTTGAAGAATTGCCAAATCTTTTGCAATATGATCGCTCTCGGCTTCATGACGCAAGAACTCAAAATGTTCCCGTTGCAACTCATATCTTTTACGCGCGATTTCGTTGTGTTTGTCAAATTTTTGTTTCATTTCGGCTTGCTCTCGTCGTCTACTTTCGGCTTCATCCGCGTGCCATTGAGCACGCCTCGCTTTGTCGCGGCCTATCGGTCGTCGAGGCGGGGAGATCTCTTCAAGGTCGTTCAAGTCGTCCGGTATCTCATCCGTGTCCGCATTGAGGTCGATGTTCGTCCGTGCGTCCGAAACATCGACCGAACCCGATCCGCGCGACCTCTTCGATTGTTGTTCCGTAAATGTGTCCGTTTTATTCCACTTTGGTTCTTCCTTCACAATCTCCCAAATTTTTTCGTGCTAAAAAACGTGACTAGTCTCCACATGATATTGCTCCCTCGCCGCTCTATAAACGTCAAAATCGGTCGCACCACTTTGCTTGTGCGAGGAAAGTTTGTTGTAGATGAAATTGAATTTGGTGCACTTCTTGCTTATTTGAGTCCACTTGCTACTCAACATGTCGTGATTGCGGTAGTTTTCATCTTTATTCAAAATGGCACAAAATTTCACGATGACGGCTTCCCAAAAAGCAGCTCTTCGCATATCGTTTCCTTGCGTTGGATTTTTTGATGTCCCGCACCAAGCCACCGCCAATGCGTATTCCTCATCCGCGGTCCACCATGTAGGAGGTTCGTCTTCTGATTGCTCCACCGCAACTGTTTTCCCTTTCCTTCGTCCTCTACCTTTTTGGGCCGTTTTTTCCCGCTCCCTCCTGCTTGCGTCTCGGGTACAGTTTCTTGGGTGAGTTGTGGTTGTGTGGTATTTTGTTGTATTGTAGCAAATGGGTTGAAAATGTTTTGTGGAAGGTTTGTAGTGAATTGTGGTGGGGTGAGGCGGGATTGAAAAAGTTGTCTTGTGTGTTGAGAATGTTCACGTACATTTCGTATTGTGCAAAACCAAGAGGCGGAGGTGTGTTTTTGTTTGGAGGAGGAGTGTTGGGGTTTTGATCCATAGTAGGGAAAATATTTTTTTTTTGAAGATTTGAGAGTAATAAGGTTTGTAAAAGATAAAGGTTGATGTATGTGTATATATATAGTTGTAAAAAGATTGAAAATGTATTAACCTTTTTTTTTACATTTTGACCGTTTTACAACGGTTGAAAAATAAAAAAATATAGACGTCGGAGTGAATTTGCGTCGAAATCTTCCCGTTGTCGAGCGTTACCATCGTAACGCCTTATAACATAATGGCTAAAAACGCATGCCTGGCGCGGTGTTCCCCGCGTTATAACGGCGTTTTTACATGGTCACGTCGGATTAACGCGAATACGCGTTGCCCGTACCTACCCGTCTTAACAATAATATTTATTTTATCCAATTTGTTGAAAAGACAAATTTGATCATTGGTTGCTATCTCTTGGTTGTTTCAGTAGCCAAATCTATTTTACCAACAATTCCCACCTTAACTAGTAGTCCAAACTATCCGATTGTTGATTTAGATTATTATTTATCATCATTCTTCCACAAATAAATCGATTATCATGTGTAATTATGTACGTTGAATCCTAAACACTTGACTAAGTTTCTTAGGTGTGTTTGTTTCACATAATTCTTAAGGAATTAGAAGGAATTGGAAATTAAAATCTATGGGAGATTGTGTTTGGGTTACCAAAAGAATGGAATTAGATTTCCATAATTACCATTTAATTCCTCATTTGAAAGAATTATAATTCTTCCACTGTGCATCATGAAAGTAGATTCAATTCTTCCATAATTACCATTCAACATTACTTTTGCCTTTACTTTTGTTTTTTTGTTTTTTTTTTTGTTTTTTTTTGCCTACGATGAATTTTTTTGTGACCCATCTTTTTACCCCTTATGTTTGTTTTCTTGAAAAAGATGAGACAAAAGTCCTTAAATTATTTAAAATCCATGGTAGTTATTTTTTTAATTCAAAATTTGTAGAAGAGTTCAATAAAAAATGTTGTAATTAAATAAAACTTTATCGTGTTTATTAAAAAATATAATTAATTACAAAAATCATTAAGAGTATTTCTGTCTTATTATAAAATTTATTTTCCAATTCCTTTATGAAATCAGCAAACCAAACAAAAAACATATTACATTCCATGTCAACCAAACGCATTGCAGCTTCTAGTATATTCAGATTCCAATTCCTTCAGATTCCAATTCATTTGATAGATTCCATTCCTTCCAAAAACATTCTGTGAACCAAACGCCCCCTTAAATTCTTAACCCATTACAATTAACCTATTAATCTGAAGCCCAATTATATACAAAGTCCCATTTTTAATTCATTGACATATAACCAGCCCAGTACCAATAAAAGACCATCTCATTTAAACCTAAATTCAATTAAAGTCAAAACTAGTCAACGAATTTACCTCCACGGCTCCAACTCATCTTCTCCAGGCATGTCGGTATGGCTGATGATCGACCACCATTCCTGTTGTGGTTCACCGGCGACAGCTTTCACACCTGCGACATCTTTTCTTCTCCGACTGAGCTTTCTCTTTCCCTAGCGGTTCTGAACACCAATGCTTAAGGCCAAGAAATTCACTCATATCACCTCCTGATAATTAATATTAATATTTATTAGCAGTTAATGGAAGTAATTGGCAGTCACAACGATTCATGTACTTAGGTTCAAATATGGATTGGCATCTAATGTGTGGTCGTGTGGACAATGCTATTCTGTGAGAATGACAAAGAAAATAAATTGTTTTATAATATGAATACGTTCAATCTTACATAACTATTGTCATTAACACGCATTCTCACTAATTAAATCGTCTATAAGGTTATTATAGACTTTTTTATTATTATTCTCATTCTGTCAGAATGTTGTCAGAATGTTTATTGAGTCGTATTCTGTCAGAATGAAAATGAGTGAAAAACGATGTTTGAGAACAAAAATGAATAAGAATTAGTGAGAATGCATGAAAATGACGATATTTTTGTAAGGTTTAACGTATTCGCACTACTAAACAACTTATTCTCTTAGTAACTCTCATAGAATAGCACTGTCCACACGTCCGCACAATAATTGTCCATCCACATTATAACCTAGCCTTATATATATATATATATATATATATATATATATATATATATATATATATATATATATATATATATGTGTGTGTGTGTAGGGAGTGGTTCAAATGAGAACCAAAAAAGGTTAAGAACCCTAAGAACCATTTTTAAATGTTTTCATTAATGGTATTTTGGACAAATTAAACATTAATATTATATTAAACAAAAATTTTCACTCCCTAGTTTACAACTAATTGCAACTTATCATGGGACCACTACCGAACAACCACTAGACCACCGTTGGACCGCCACCAGACAACCATCAGACCACCGTGGGACCGCCACCGGAGTAAAAAATTCAGTGACATTTTCTAGTCATATCCACAACTTAATAGAATAAACACTATAGCTCATATTTCTCCAATAATAACTTATACAGTCCATTATCAGTTTAATACATAAAATTCATAACTTAATATATTTCATTATACACTAATTCACATATTAAGAAAAATCAAACTAAAATTATATCACCACCACCACCAACTACCATATGACGCCACCAACCACTTATGTCACCGTTGCAACCATCCATCTTTCCAAATCACATCTGTAAGTAAATATTATATTCACAGTTTAAGTAACTAATCAATTCACTAATTTGGATTTTAATGCAAAATAGTTATAAAAACTAATACATTCTTCTATATTTATACTAAACAAAAAATAAATATATTCACAAGAAAATTAATACAAACATTCATAAATAAATCTTTCATATTTTAACACAAAATTCACTAAATATTCACAGCTTAATAGAGTCAATTCACAACTTAACACAGTCAATTCATAGTTTAGTATGCAAAATTCACAGCCTAATATAATCAATTCACTATTTAATACACAAAAATTATACATTCATAACCAATTATCAATTTCAAACTTACATTTATATCTTTAGATCTATGGGTTAGTGCTTATTTCAAAGTTTATTTACATAAATATTCACATTTTAATCTTTACATACTTTATTCAAAATTATAAAATAAGATATGTGTATAATGCTACTTTCATCTTATATTTTAGAAGAAAAAAATCATATTAAATTCACAGCTTAATACAGTCAATTCACAGATTAATACAGTTAATTCACAGATTAATACAATTAATTCACATCTTAATACAATCAATTTGCAGTTTAATATACAAAATTCATAACTTAATGTAATAAGTTCAAATTTTAATACAAAAAATTATACATTCTTGACCATATTCTCAACTTAAAACTTACATTTCAAGACTTTAATTCATAATTTAATAAATCAGTTTAAGACTCTCATTCACAATATTTACAACTGAAAAACGTACTTGAACTTATGGAAGCATTTCGTCAAACACCTTGTGTGCACCACACAAATTCACAGTTTAATGTAGCATTTCAAGGCTCTCATTCACAGTTTACTAAAACAGTTTTGTACTCTCATTCATAGTATTCACAACTTAAAAACATATTAATTAACTCATTCACACTTAAAACTTACATTAACAGAAGTAAACAATATCTAAAACACTAAAACACCACAATTCACAACTTAAAAAACCTAAAATAACATTATTTGAGAAAAACTAACATAATAACATACATTCTAAATTCAATCTACAACATAAATACCATAAAACTTAAATGTGAATAACAATTTTGTACAAATATTAGAACAAGTAAGAAAATAAACTTAGATTCACAACTTAACTACATTTAAAACTAAGATTAACAAAAATAAACAAAAATGGAGATTAAAATACTAAATTCACATTTTAATAAAACATTCACAGTTTAATAGAAGGATAAAAAATAAAAATCGACATATCTATGTGGCCTAAAAAAATGAAGTCTTTATGTATGTATTAATAGCAACAATATTTATTACTTAGTTAAATAGAACTATGCAAGCAAAGACATTCAAAAGTTAAGAAAGACTACTCTGTAGAAAAGAAAATAACCTAAAAGAAACATTAATGATCAAGTAAAGTTGAAAAGTACACGACAATAAAATAAGGAAGCCATCATTATCTCCATTGCATATAACGAAGCATCTCATAACTACGTTAATTTTTTTCATCGATTACAGTCAAAGTCAACTTGCAACCAAAAGGAGATTTTAACTTTTTACGTCTTTTCATAAATTGTTTTTTTACTGTAGCAGGTAGCCGATTCTCAAGGGTTGCTCGACCACTCACCTCTCTGAATCTCTATATTTTCAATTAACAATCACATAATAATCCAGTAACTTATGAAAATGGCAAATATTTTCAATTAACAATCAAAAAATAATTCACAAGATAATCAATCGCAGAACTTCAATTCAGTCAAACGAATAACTCAATCATAGGTCATAACCGACAAAGTGAGATAAACAAGGGAAATCGATACTTATAGGAGAGTTATAGTAAACAAAGTTACCTTTGACAACGATTTACTACTGTATTTTGATAACTGAAGGCCGGAGGAGGAAGGAGTCGACACTCGACATTGATATACCTAAGTGTTCCAATAATGTAGTTGCCATGGTGTAACATCGTTGCTGTGATGCAACAATTCTATTTGTAAAATAGCACCAAATTCTTAGATCTACATCAGATCTAAGCAAATCTGGTATCGGAGAGGGTAGTGGAGGTCGTCGGTGGTGTTGACGGCTGTGGTTCATGATAGATCTGGAGGAGATGAACGACAAAATGGTTTTGGCTTCAAATTTGATGGCGGAGAGTAGCAGCGAACAATATCTGAGTGAATCTAACGGTTTTGTAGGTGCTTGTCGGAGCAGATCTAAAACAAGGAATGTTATTAGGTGTTGTTAATGGCGAATTTTGGCTATAGGAGAAGAAACAATGGTGATGGTTCACCACAACAACGAAAAAAGACGACACATCAGTGATTTCAGATCTAAAATTCCGGCGACAGAAACCAATATATATATATATATATATATATATATATATATATATATATATATATATATATATATAGGTAAACGTTCAAATGAGAAGAAAAAAAGATTAAGAACTACTTATTTTAACTAATAGTTAAAGGTTATTTGTATATTTTATAGTATTTGATTTTTTTAAAGTTTTTACAAATGACAAAAACCAATAAAGACAAACTGGTCTTTTTAAGAAAACATATTCGATATGTTAGATCTGATATCATTTATTCGTTATTCTCTAAGAACAAAACAAGTATTCCCTCATCTCCTTCAACCATCTCTGATGAACACCACCACATCCACCACCGTCGGTGGCAACCTTTGACCACCGGCGATTAAACCTTATTCCTGTCGCCGAAATTTTAGATCTGAAATCACTGATGCGTCGTCTTTTTCGTTGTTGTGGTGAACCATCACCATTGTTTCTTCTCCTATAGCAAAAATTCGCCATTAACAACACCTAATAACATTCCTTGTTTTAGATCTGCTCCGACAAGCACCTACAAAACCGTTAGATTCACTCAGATATTGTTCGCTGCTACTCTCCGCCATCAAATTTGAAGCCAAAACCATTTTGTCGTTCATCTCCTCCAGATCTATCATGAACCACAGCCGTCAACACCACCGACGACCTCCACTACCCTCTCCGATACCAGATTTGCTTAGATCTGATGTAGATCTAAGAATTTGGTGCTATTTTACAAATAGAATTGTTGCATCACAGCAACGATGTTACACCATGGCAACTACATTATTGGAACACTTAGGTATATCAATGTCGAGTGTCGACTCCTTCCTCCTCCGGCCTTCAGTTATCAAAATACAGTAGTAAATCGTCGTCAAAAGTAACTTTGTTTACTATAACTCTCCTATAAGTATCGATTTCCCTTGTTTATCTCACTTTGTCGGTTATGACCTATGATTGAGTTATTCGTTTGACTGAATTGAAGTTCTGCGATTGATTATCTTGTGAAATATTTTTTGATTGTTAATTGAAAATATTTGCCATTTTCATAAGTTATTGGATTATTATGTGATTGTTAATTGAAAATATAGAGATTCAGAGAGGTGAATGGTCGAGCAGCCCTTGAGAATCGACTACCTGCTACAGTAAAAAAAACAATTTATGAAAAGACGTAAAAACTTAAAATCTCCTTCTGGTTGCAAGTTGACTTTGACTGTAATCGATGAAAAAAATTTAATGTAGTTATGAGATGCTTCGTTATATGCGATGGAGATAATGATGACTTCCTTATTTTATTGTCGGGTAGTTTTCAACTTTACTTGATCATTAATGTTTCTTTTAGGTTATTCTCTTTTCTACAGAGTAGTCCTTTTTAACTTTTGAATGTCTTTGCTTGCATAGTTCTATAGTACCCAAAGTTCTATTTAACTAAGTAATAAATATTGTTGCTATTAATACATACATAAAGACTTAATTTTTTAGGCCACATAGATATGTCGATTTTTATTGTTTATCCTTCTATTAAACTGTGAATGTTTTATTAAAATGTGAATTTAGTATTTTAATCTCCATTTTTGTTTATTTTTGTTAATCTTAGTTTTAAATGTTGTTAAGTTGTGAATCTAAGTTTATTTTCTTACTTGTTCTAATATATGTACAAAATTGTTATTCACATTTATGTTTTATGGTATTTATGTTGTAGATTGAATTTAGAATGTATGTTATTATGTTAGTTTTTCTCAAATAATGTTATTTTAGGTTTTTTAAGTTGTGAATTGTGGTGTTTTAGTGTTTTAGATATTGTTTATTTCTGTTAATGTAAGTTTTAAGTGTGAATGAGTTAATTAATATGTTTTTAAGTTGTGAATACTATGAATGAGAGTACAAAACTGTTTTAGTAAACTGTGAATGAGAGCCTTGAAATGCTACATTAAACTGTGAATTTGTGTGGTGCACACAAGGTGTTTGACGAAATGCTTCCATAAGTTCAAGTACGTTTTCAGTTGTAAATATTGTGAATGAGAGTCTTAAACTGATTTAAGTAAGTTTTAAGTTGAGAATATGGTCAAGAATGTATAATTTTTTGTATTAAAATTTGAACTTATTACATTAAGTTATGAATTTTGTATATTAAACTGCAAATTGATTGTATTAAGATGTGAATTAATGTCACACCCCGAAACCGTGATGGCGGAATTGTTCCGGGGCGGAGGACGTCATGCGTAGTATCACAACAATTGTATCATAGCAAGCGTAGTAAACACAACCAGACATTGAATACATATATGAAAAAGGTTTACATTGTTTAATACATAGCTTTTGTTCATATCAAAAGTAAAATAAAAATACGCGACTCTAACGCTTCGACTTCTCCGAACTCCTGGAAGTACCTGTCTACTAATTCCCTGAGAATACAAGCAGTTTTGAAAGAAAATCAGCATAAAGTTGGTGAGTTCATAAGAATTAGTTTAGGTGGAACAGTGTTCTTTGAATCCTTTTGAAAAGTGTTCCTCAAGAAAATCCTATATTTTCTTATGAAAAGCGTGTTTGAAAAACCCATTCCTTCCATGACTTCCAGATTTATACAAGATATGTAAAATCCAAGGTGTCGTGGAAGGAATATGAATATCCATTGATTACATGTTAAACAATCTGTTTTTGAATAGCCGGGTTATCCCGGGAAAATCCTGTATTTTCCCTAAGGGTTGATGATTGATTATCCGTTCTAAACTGAGGTGTGCAAGTATCTACCATACTCGTATCGATAAAAGCAGTTTTCTTTTAAAATCCCTGGTTACACCCAGAGAGGTATATTAGCCTTATTACATAAATAAAACTAAAATAAAAGAAAACCGTGATGAACTAAGTCCTGAAGGTATTATTAATACCCTCCAGTAATCTATCGGTAATTACTTTGAGGTTAGTTAATTTGATTCATTATTACAAAAGTAAATTCCTGTTATCTAGGTTTTGAGTTTCATGACCATAACTGACTGGATAAGGCACGTAACGGGGCCGGTATCCTCAATGACTTTGTCACCCGTAGACCTGTCGGTCCAACTGTAGCTAGCAGCGGGGTGCGGGATTGTCAGTCTCGTATAGATCTATACACAACAGCTACGCTCTCCCTACAAGAGACTCTGGTCACAAGTGCTAGTCCTACACTCTGTTTCTTGTGGTGAGTGTTACCAAGGACGTGTCTCAAACTTAGACTAACAAACTTACAAGTAATAATACTGAAAATCCTTTTATGATAAACATGAATCCTTTATAAAATGATGCATTTTACTATATGATTCAAAATTTTATTGCCTTAGTTCTGAAAACTGTTTCTACGTGTTGATTTCTTAATCGGTTGGCAAAATTGTTTTCCTTGTTAAAAGCATACTGAAAATATAATTATCTTAAACAAAATAACATATTTTGAGCACAAGTTTCCTTATGCTTTTGCTTGTATTCTCCCCCTGAAAAACGTTAAAAACACGGAAAAATGTAGGGGTATGAACTCACCTCGGGTGATTTGAATGAAGGATCGATACGAAACGCTGGATGTTCAAGTGAAGCCTTGAACACGATTTGACCCTAAATAACATGCAATGACACATAAAGGAGTCAAATGGAGGTATTTCACCACTAAATGTGATGGAGAACCACTCTAGGAACTTGGGACTACTTGCACTAAGTGTTAGAGCCCTAAAGGATTGCATGAGGTGAGTGTATGGCCACCTTTAAGGTGTGTGCGGTCATGGGTGTGCGGCCCAAGAGGTGTGCGGCCGTACACTCATGATGGAAGGTGTTCTTGGGGTGTTTCAAGGTCCATAATTGCAATCCATGAAGTGTCCTAGGTCTATACTCAATTGTAATGCAAGTTAGGGGTCCTAGAAGTGCGTTTGTGGCCCTAGGATGGGTGTGTGGTCGCATACTTGAGTGTGTGGTCGCACACTAGGGTGTGTGCGGCCGTACACAGGTGTGTGCGGTCGTACACCCCACAAGATGATGTCCAAAATGCCATTTTCAAGGTGCAAGAAGGCTAGGGGCATGTCTATTTCGAATATGGGAGTCAAACTCTCACTTTGGAGGGTGTTTTAAGAGTGTACGGCCACCCTTATGAAGGTGTGCGGCCGTACTCCTTCATATGATGAAGAACATGGTGAACTTTGATGAATCAAGGCTTAGATGAAGTGGTTCTTCAAACAAAAAAAGTTAAGGGATGGATTACTCACGTTTTTGCAGCCGTGGGGGGTTTGTGGTTGAAGAAGCTTGAGAGAAATGGTGTTGTGTGCTGCCAAGGTGTTAAAGGAATGAAAGGAAAGGGGTCTACCTTTTATATAGGGTGGGTGTGCTGTCTAGAAGGGAGTGTGCTGCCAGGAGGTGTGTGTGCGACCGCACACCCATGTGTACGGCCGTACACTCCCTCTAAAGGTGTGTATGGCCTTGTTTTGACAGTATACGACTTGTTGACTCATTCCTAACCTCAACCTTGGTTGTACTCAAGCTTAGAATCACTTAAACGAACCCTCAAACAGTGCAAGAAGTCAACAAAACCAGTTTCACTTAGATTGAATTGACTAAGTGTGCGAGATAAAAGTTCCGGGTTGTCATATCATCCCCCCGTTAGAGGGAATTTCGTCCCGAAATTCAAGAATAAGAATATAACTCATGGTCTTGGAAAAGATGGAGTTACTTAAGGTTCATGGGACTCTCGTGCTCCTAAGTGAATCCAAGTTCCTGTTTGACATTCTAGCGGACCTTCACTATCGGGATGTGACGTTATTTCATTCGCTTGACTTCCCGATCCGTGAGCTCGGATGATTCTCTTACAAAGTGTAGGCTCTCGTCTAACTCGAGGTTGTCGAGGGGAAATCGCAAGTGCCTCGTCGGACAGACACTTCCTTTGGGTTCGATAGGTGGAAGACAGGATGGGCGTTGCTGAGTTTTTCGGGGTAACTGGAGTTTGTATCCTTACGGGACTGATCCCAGCAAGGATCTTGGACGGTCCAACGTATCCTGATTTTAGCTTTCAACGCCTTCCGAAGCGTCTCAGGCCTTTCCAGGGTGTGACCTGTAAAAAGTACACGTCCACCAATCTGGAACTTCAAGGGTTTTTGTCTCTCATCGGCGTAGCCCTTTCGTACAATCTTTTCTGTCGTCTCTCGGATGATTCCAGGACTCGTGAGAGTGCTGTCGGGGACTTGACTCTTGTCTAGTTGCGTGTCGCCCGCCTCAGCCCAACACAGATGGGGTCTGTACTTATGGTTGTAGAGGGCTTCGAACGGCGTAGCCTTGCTACTGGAAAGGTCACCGTTGTTGCAAGAAAGTTCAATTAAGAGTATATGTGTGTCCCACGACGCATCTTCAATTGTCCGGATGGTTCCCTTATTTTGTCCTTCTCTTTGTGGATGATACTCTTCGTATGAATACTTTCGGGTTTCGAAGAGACATGAATTTTTCAAAGTTCACATCTAATTTGTCGTCGTGAGTGACGGGAGTTTCGCGATCTAATGATTTAAGACAAAAGGGTTTGGTATAACATAGACTCAGTCGAACTAGACAGGATGGTGTCGTAGAATCGCGCGTTAAGTTAGTCCGGGAGGATCGTTTTGCTAGCATATTGGTATCCCTAGATGAACGTCTCTGGTGTTTTCTGCGTTTGATTTGGACTTGGGAGGTACTACTAATGCGAGGGTCCAGATGTTTTGAAACTATGGACTCTCGATGGAATGGTTCTCACTATATTTTCCTATGATTTCTTGGCGTATTCAAGTCATGTATAATCACAACTGACTCTAATATATACACTAGGCTACTATAATTTACTCATTAGGGCATCAACTTTTAAAAGTAAGTCGTGATTAAATTTGGACGGGAAAGAAATCACGATTATGAATATTTATTGAGGTTTTCGGAATGTACCAAACACAATAGGTTTCTTTGATGCTTCCTCATTCCCTGAGGTTAGACTCCTCCTGTCTCCTCATTGTTCTTCTCTGTTGGGCAGTCTCTTTTGAGATGTCCCATTTCGCCACATACGCAGCACACTCGGACTATGCTAGCATCAGTAGTGGAAGTGATGTGTTGGGTCGGGGTCTTTGCGAAGAGGGCTTCCTTGCCATACCTAGCCCTTGGACAATTTCTTTCGAAATGTCCGGGTTCGCCACAATTGTAGCAAACCTGACCCATCTTCATACCGGAAATCGAGGTGTTTGGCTGTGCAGGTGCCCTACAGTAACGGGTGGTGTGTCCTTGTCTGTTGCAGTTCTTACATTGAAGTGTTCAGCATTTTCCTACGTGGTGGAAGTTGCATTTCTCGCAGCTTGGAAGTTTTCCAGCATATTGCCGCACTGGCGTTGGCACTGGTTTGGCGGATGTTGTGGCTATAGGAGTTATCACGGGTTGTTGTCTCTTGGCAAGTTTCTGAGACAATTTGCGCTCCCTCTTGTTCCAGAATTTTCGTTTTGCGTTCTTAGATTTGGGAGTTTGAGTACCCTCCTGGATAAGCCCTTGTTGGTTTCCCGGTGTGTTGTTACAGTTCGAGAGGTGGAAATTGTTCCCATTCCCATTTGCGTTGTTAGCGTTAAGAACAGCTAGGGCGGCTGCTACGGCTGCTGTGATAGTAGCTTGGAACGTAGCTGAGTCCATCTGAAGGACTAGTGTCTTACTGGTGGGTTGGGTACGTTCTTTCGGAGGCATGATTCTGCTACATGTCAAGAAAAGAAGCTTGTGAGCAACAATGGTTGCCTTTGGATATATCCCAAATGTTTATCTATGCATTGAGATTTTTTCCCCGTTTTGTTATCTGACTTTCATTGATTCGACCCTCATCCCCATGATGTGGTCTTAGCAAAGAATAGAAAATATTTGAGCACAACAAAGTTTGCATACAATAAGTTTAAGAACTCCTGGTTGCTCAGCTCGTCGGGCTGGCTGAGTAACTCTCCCATTTCTTCGGCTCCAGATGAGATGGAGGGTCAGTTATAAGAATAGCTCCGGGAATCAAGTCGATACAAGATTCAACTTGATGCTCGGGAGGAATCCCTGGAATGTCTTTGGGGAAGACATCAGGAAAGTTGCGGACTTCGGAGATGCTCTCGAGGTCCTTAACTTCTTGCGCAGGAAATGATACGAAGGTTCGAAAAATCTTGTTACTGAGATCAGTGAGGATTTCGTCGAAGGGAAGATTGAGACGAATTGCTTTCTCGAAGCAAAGGATATCAACACGATTTGAGGCTTAACCATTCCGTTCCGATTTGGATATCGAAGATGTTATGGAAACTAGTATGAAATTGATGGGGAAAAGGAATAATCATCTAAGTGCATCTTACGATTCATGCCTTGAGGACAAAACAGTGATGGGACCTTGATAAAGTTGTTTACTTTTCATGCTATCGATCTAAGATATACTTTTGACACTGAAAATCTTTAACTGAAATATGATAGTTGCCACCATCGTCGATATTAAGATTACACAGAGTTTGGAAAATCTGACCTAGGAGTAGGTCTACAACATACCAACAGAGGAACAATTTAACAACATAAAGAACTAGTGAATCGGTACTTGCAAGACAAGAATGTCTACAGAGAAAGGAGCTACTTAGAACATAGATAGGAAATCTATTCTTTAACCCAAGAGGAAGGACAAGTAGAATATTTCCTACTGGCGACGGGCACTCCTTGGGCGGAACCTTAAGTTAGCCAGCTGGCGCTCCATGTCAAGCAGGCGGCTCTCGTATACTGATTGGCGTGCTCGGATCTCTACGACCTCAGCTCGAGTTGTAGCTAGCTCTCGTTGCTGGGCTTCGTTGTCTCTCAAAGTCCTCCCATGATCAACCTCGAGACTGCGAATACGGTTTGTGGTGGCATCCAAGTCTGCCTCGAGTTCCACAGTTTGGTGAATGGCCGCCACGTTCATTTCGACATTGTGGGCCACTCGGCGGACTATGATGGGAAGGGCTCTATCTGCGGAGCTTCCTCCGTCCACATTGTAGAAGCGGCGATCCCTATTATACGGGCGAGGTTGGACTTGTTCGTGACTCCACCTATCCAGGCTTCCGACCCACATAGGCGTTGGGCCTTCGAGTACAAACTGAGGGTTGGGATTTGGTATTGGGGCCACTGGGGGTAAGTCCTCGACTTCTGGCTCCGAGTCAGTCTCTTCAGGAAATGGTTCGGCAATGCCATCGTCAAAAGGGATTTCATGGTTTCCTTCTGGCTCTAGTTCGATCCATCCCTCATCTCCTTGGTTAGGAAAGTACGGGTCGCCAGGAAGATGGAATCCAGCCATGCTATCTACACGAGGTGATGGTAAAGGAATAATTAATAGGGATCGGATCTAATAATACTTCCAATATATTATGGCTACATAATTGATTCTTGGGTAAGTTTCAGCATCCTAAAATTCTCCTATAGTATTTTAATCTTTATGTTTGGCTCTAGGACTCTCCTAGTATTTAGGTAAGTTTTAGGCTTGTTGTAACCCCACACCCACACCCAAGCACATGTTGGTCATGTCTCGAATGAATATAGTTGATCAGGCTATATTGACCATAGACATGATTACATAACTGCCTAGGTTTAACCGTGATGTCCAACATCCAAATACTTTTGTTTGGTTCTACTTATGCCACGGATTCTGATACTCGGGTATACTTATATACTTTTATAAAAATACTCGTATTTTTGAAAGTATACTTTTAGTTTAGAGCGCTTAGGCCCCTTAATATTTATAGTTGTCTACTGTGTAAGGTTCGGTATACTTAGTTCGCTATAAACAAGGGCTCTGATACCAATCTGTCACACCCCGAAACCGTGATGGCGGAATCGTTCCGGGGCGGAGGACATCATGCGTAGTATCACAACAATTGTATCATAGCAAGCGTAGTAAACACAACCAGACATTGAATACATATATGAAAAAGGTTTACATTGTTTAATACATAGTTTTTGTTCATATCAAAAGTAAAATAAAAATACGCGACTCTAACGCTTCGACTTCTCCGAACTCCTGGAAGTACCTGTCTACTAATTCCCTGAGAATACAAGCAGTTTTGAAAGAATATCAGCATAAAGCTGGTGAGTTCATACGCATTTAGTTTAGGTGGAACAGTGTTCTTTGAATCCTTTTGAAAAGTGTTCCTCAAGAAAATCCTATATTTTCTTATGAAAAGCGTGTTTGAAAAACCCATTCCTTCCATGACTTCCAGATTTATACAAGATATGTAAAATCCAAGGTGTCGTGGAAGGAATATGAATATCCATTGATTACATGTTAAACAATCTGTTTTTGAATAGCCGGGTTATCCCGGGAAAATCCTGTATTTTCCCTAAGGGTTGATGATTGATTATCCGTTCTAAACTGAGGTGTGCAAGTATCTACCATACTCGTATCGATAAAAGCAGTTTTCTTTTAAAATCCCTGGTTACACCCAGAGAGGTATATTAGCCTTATTACATAAATAAAACTAAAATAAAAGAAAACCGTGATGAACTAAGTCCTGAAGGTATTATTAATACCCTCCAGTAATCTATCGGTTATTACTTTGAGGTTAGTTAATTTGATTCATTATTACAAAATTAAATTCCTGTTATCTAGGTTTTGAGTTTCATGACCATAACTGACTGGATAAGGCACGTAACGGGGCCGGTATCCTCAATGACTTTGTCACCCGTAGACCTGCCGGTCCAACTGTAGCTAGCAGCGGGGTGCGGGATTGTCAGTCTCGTATAGATCTATACACAACAGCCACACTCTCCCTACAAAAGACTCTGGTCACAAGTGCTAGTCCTACACTCTGTTTCTTGTGGTGAGTGTTACCAAGGACGTGTCTCAAACTTAGACTAACAAACTTACAAGTAATCATACTGAAAATCCATTTATGATAAACATGAATCCTTTATAAAATGATGCATTTTACTATATGATTCAAAAGTTTATTGCCTTAGTTCTGAAAACTGTTTCTACGTGTTGATTTCTTAATCGGTTGGCAAAATTGTTTTCCTTGTTAAAAGCATACTGAAAATATAATTATCTTAAACAAAATAACATATTTTGAGCACAAGTTTCCTTATGCTTTTGCTTGTATTCTCCCCCTGAAAAACGTTAAAAACACGGAAAAATGTAGGGGTATGAACTCACCTCGGGTGATTTGAATGAAGGATCGATACGAAACGCAGGATGTTCAAGTGAAGCCTTGAACACGATTTGACCCTAAATTACATGCAATGACACATAAAGGAGTCAAATGGAGGTATTTCACCACTAAATGTGATGGAGAACCACTCTAGGAACTTGGGACTACTTGCACTAAGTGTTAGAGCCCTAAATGTCACTGAATTTTTTACTCCGGTGGCGGTCCCACGGTGGTCTGATGGTTGTCCTATGGCGGTCCAACGGTGATCTAGTGGTTGTCCGGTAGTGGTCCCATGATAAGTTGCAATTAGTTGTAAACTAGGGAGTGAAAATTTTTGTTTAATATAATATTAATGTTTAATTTGTCCAAAATGCCATTAATGAAAACATTTAAAAATGGTTCTTAGGTTCTTAACCTTTTTTGGTTCTCATTTGAACCACTCCCTATATATATATATATATATATATATATATATATATATATATATATATATATATATATATATATATATATATATATATATATAAGTAAACTGCCTTTCTTAGATTTTGAGGAAAGTGTGGTGGGGAGGATTAATGGGGAATTTTTTGGGATTTAAGGAGGAATTTTTAAGGATTTATGAGGATTTTTTAAGGTTCCATAAGCCTTGAGAACTAAGGAAGACTTTCTAGGAATTTAGAAAGGATTTTTGTGGATTTTTCAAAGCTCCAGGTCATTATGATACTAGGGATAAGCAGTTTGTCCTAAATCCCGATCACGTACCGATACCGTACCGGAACCGGTACCGAACCATACCTAATTTAAAAATATGGGACGGTACTTGGTACTCCAAATACATGAAATTCGGGAATCGGTACCGCGGGTACCGGTACTAGTACCGAGTACCGATACCATTCCCGGTATCGGTACTGGTGATGTTAAATTCGGTTCGGTACTCGAGATTAACTTTCGATCAAATTCAGTATTCGGGAAATCGGAAACGGCGGTACCGGTTCCGTCCCATGCTCATCCCTACATGATACAATGTGGTTAGCGCGTGAATTACAGTCGCATGTCTTTTTTGCATTGCTCCTTTGCCTCCGAAGCCAATGCATATCTTCCACAAAACAACTGCTTTTTAAGCCAATCAGAAACTGTTCCTTCTCCTCCAAATTTCTATCCGGCTGAGTCATTAGTATTCTGCTCAAAACAGACAGTTGTTGGCCACTTGGCTTACTCTTCTCAATTACCGGTCAGTCATTATATTCTGGATAGCTTGTAGTATACACATCTGCTGTATAAAAACCTTATATTTTGTTCATATTTTTTTTCATTCCTAAAATTATCCGGCTTAAGATTCCCCCACGCCCTCCTTACCTTCTCTAGGACAGCTGACATCGCTGGTACTGCTCTCCGAACTCATCCTTGTTGCACCTCTATCTCTTTAATCCCTAATTGCATCTTAATTTGATCTTCACTTTCACTATATTGTTTTAATTTTGCAATGGAGGTGTTCGATTCCATGATGTTTGGGTGTTAAATACGAGTATAACCAACATCTATGCACCACCGAGCATCTATCATCGGGTATTTTTCCCTTATGATTTGGCATGGATATTTTTTTTCTATTATTTAGATTAATGGGTTTATGGTTGATATATTTTTTTTGCAAAATTTGCTTCTTCGGTGATGTTCGTTTCATCACTCTAACCAGATCCTAGGATCTTGGTTTTATTTGTTCTTCATAAATCGTTTTTTACTTAAAAAATTTCAACGAATCTGGATAGGTTCCTTAACAGGCTCATGAAGATCCTAAACGAAAACTGGCATAAAAGTGCCACAAGCTTCAGTAATTTGGAAGCATAAAATAGGTGTGCTGTAATTTGTTTTTTTATCCCTAATTAAGTGTACTTTTGGCTTTCATCTATTCAAGTTCATCGATGTGTTTTTATTTTTTAATTTTTAGGCCTATGTCGATTTTTGATTTGGTTCGCTTTGTTTTGTCACCAATCAGCCTTTATAATTTGATTATTTTTGTTTGTAATATTTAGTCATTGGTATTGAAATTAGGTTTTTGTTTTTCAGATTTTGGTGCCTAACCAAGTGATTCCTCGGGAAATGAGAGAAAAATACAAGCACGATCTTCTTCAGAATGCAGAAGAGTTCCATTATGTATCTCTCTATTCCTCTCCTTTTATGTTTCTATATGTGTGTGTTTGTATGTATTGTCTTCAATTTGTAGCTTGTGGAATCTCCGTGTTCATTTGATTATGTAGCTTCAAGAACGACCCGTTCGATTTCTATATTTTTTTTGAGCTGATGTTCAGCAAGATCAACATCTTAATCATATTCTTTTTTTAGAAAAGAAATATCATAAATATTGTAACCATTTTATGAATTTGAAGATCTTTAACATGCTCAAGGCTTTTAATTATCAAAGTATCCTGGTGATGGTGATTTGAGCATAAGTATGTTATATCCCTTCTCTTCATTTTTTCCTATTAAACTTATTTTCCATTTTGATCTTTAACCCTTTCTCCATCTGCTTTCCATTATCCCATTCTCATTCCATTACGTTTTTTTAATATTTTAGAATTGTTTTTTGGGTTGTGATCATTATTAAGTGTTTGGACGAGTAGGAAGTTTCATTGATTGATTACTGGAAGTATCAAATTGAAGATCTTAATTTTGAACTATGTTTGAACGATGTGTTTAGTGTATTCTTTAGTTACCGACTTCTATCAAACAATAAATTAAAATTTAGATCAAAGATATTTTGTTTGTACGTTTCATTTTGCATTTAAATGGGTTTTTATTAGACTGGTGTGGTAGCAATTTTTCAGCAAACCGAAGAGAAAGGATTGGTTTTGAGACGTGTAATGAGCACTGAAATCACGACCAGATGTCTATTAATTTCGAAAGTGAGGATTGTGATTTCAAAGTTCAAACACATGGTTATAACAAGTGGATGTGCTTAATTCGGTGTCTTGTGGTGGAAAAAGTTTTATGACAAGAAATTAAAGAAAACACCACCCTTGTACTTTTGATGCAAAAAGTAAGCACCATGATCATGACAGAACTACAATCATAAGTGGCTTTATATAACGAATAACTTAACATCCCAAGTAGGTTTGTTAAAATAGATCATAAATGAGTTAAATGAAAATAAATTATTGTTTTTCCACTTATTTGTTGAAGAACTGGTAAAATAGATCATAGACGTGTATGATTTGGTTTGGTTATGGAGCTCGTGTAAAGAAAAAAAAATCGACAAATCTCTTTTATCTACTTATAGAATGCTCTCGCTTAGAATATATATCAATATCTTCAACTACATCTTTGTAAAAGCTATTAACTTTCTTAATTTATCTTGTAGAAATGTATCTTTTTTCTCTTTTATATTTACTTAGACCGGAGGGAGTGGGAGGGAAGCTTCCCTCACTTTTTGTGGGCCACACCACTCTTTCCCTCACTTTCATTTCCCTCACCTAAAACCCAAGGAATGGGTGGGAAGGGCTTCCCTCACTATTTTTTTTTAAAATAAAATTAATTGATTTTAATGATAATTGGAATATAAAAGTATAGTGTCTATTTTGTAATTTGCGAAAACTATTTTTGTGAAGAGAAATCAGAGTTGGGTGTATTCTGCCATAAGACCAAAAAATAGGGGCCAAATATGCTATTTCCAGAAATTCTTCCTTCTTCCTTGTTAAAACCTGCAGACTCAAAAACAAAAAAGAAAAAAAAACAAATTGCAGCCACTAAGGCCGGACGGAGTGGAGCGGGAAGGATGTGCGGGAGCCATTCCCGCTCGGAGGAACACCGCACCGGCGGTGCGGGATAGGAGGCGCGGGGAGGAGGTGGGAGGGAGGGGTTCTCGCTCTCTCTCTTCTTGTTAGTGGCTGCAATTTGTTTTTTTTTCTTTTTTGTTTTTGAGTCTGCAGGTTTTAACGAGGAAGAAGGAAGAATTTCTGGAAATGGCATATTATTTGGCCTCTATTTTTTGGTCTTATGGCAGAATACACCCAGCTCTGAATTCTCTTCACAAAAATAGTTTTCGAAAATTACAAAATAGACACTATACTTTTATATTCCAATTATCATTAAAATCAATTAATTTTATTTAAAAAAAATAGTGAGAGAAGTCTTTCCCTGGTGTGGCCCACAAAAAGTGAGGGAAGCTTCCCTCCCACTCCCTCCAGTCTAACAAGAAGAGAGAGAGCGGGATATGATGCTTGTGTTTATGCAGATGAATAATGAGTTGCTTGCTGGATTTCGATTCCTACCAAAATCTGATTCTCACTTCTGTACACCAAATTTCCAACAAAAATGTATGTTAGCGTTTTTATTAGTGTGAATTTCTACCTTGATCACTGCTTTAATCTTCCATTTTTTTGTTTTTTTATATATGGACATGCAAATTTGGTAATAAGATTACTAAACAATAGTAGACAACATCAATGGCAAAAATAAATATCATAACCCCAATTAAAATGAGCAATAAAGATGATTAACTTGCATAGGTGATGCCGTGATGGATTATCCACAATCTGGTTGATTGGAACCAACATTTACAGATTGTAAAACTGTTTTTGACTGGAACGTTTGGTATAGAAGACAAATGTGAAGGATAGAATTGCTTTGGTTCTTAAATATCCATGTTTTTTAATATATTGTTTGTTTATGTGTTTGTATATTTCATTGAAGTGAGCATTGTCAAAACTCTTCTAAACTCTATTTGTTACATTAATTTCCAACTTTTTATACCTATATGGATGTATAATGCCATATTCACCATTAAGACAATGTGGATTGCCTTTATTATGTCATTGTGTGGTGGATGTGTACTTGAGCTTACTTGGAGAGTAGCTTTGCTCTGTAACATTAGATTCAATCGTCACTTGTTTAACACATGATAATAAAGAACAAATAAGGGTTATGCTTAATTTTATAGATAAGGGGAATGGCTTTGATCAACGTGACAACCCCTTCCCTTCTAAATGGAGTAAAAGTGATTAGCGTATGTATTTAATATTCTTGTTAAGACAAGTGAAATGTTAATATTTTACTATTGAATACCTTAAAATGCAACAAGTTTTACAGGTCGAGGTGGTGGTGCAATACAGGGCACAACAAGTGAAGCACTTCTTGTTGTAATAGAGGTTCTAAGGATGCCCTTGGAAGGCTTGTGGTTTATGGTTCTTATTTGAGGAACACATGGCCACCATTGCATTCCAATTTAATGTTGACCTGGGCTAAATGAGGAAAAAAGCAATGTACAAAACATTAGAAAGTTGCTCTGTATCTAATTATTGGCAAGTAATTTTGATTACAATGTTGTAATTTTTTTTTTCACTTTTACCTTTTTTCTTGACCTTATATTATTTAATTTTATTTTTCAGGTGGTGGTAATATGAGAGTTATGGTAAGCATGAAAGATCATTAAGGGTTTATCTATTCAGAAAAAAAAAAAAAAAAACCCTACAAAGTCATATAGTAACTCATGATCCTCCATTTCTTGCTCGGGATTCACATGGTAACCAAAACTATTTTAATTTAGTGAATTTTATCTACTCTTTCAAGTTAAAACCCTACAAAATTAAAAGTTTTTTTTTCGTTTTGCTCGGTGAGGTTTGAAATCATTTCTTTTACAGTACCCAAGTTTTGCTCGGTGAGGATTGTTATCAGAATTTTTTTTACCATTTATGTACAGCAAATACATACACAGTGAGCAAATATATAGTAATTTCTAAGATCAAATGAAGTGCTAACAACCTCTTACCTAAAGTACCTTGCACATATTGGTAACAAGAAAAAAATATGTTGCTATTTTCTGCAATTTGACGTTTATTTTTTCAATTTATATGTAGGTACCTATTTGTGTGTTTCTCTGTGTACTATTGAGAAATAATACAGTTGTGATTGTAAATACGAGGAATAACAATGTACGTTTATTTAATTATCTAAAGTCTATTATAGCATCGAACTTTCATTTTCTTTTTATAACTTCCCAAAAAAGCCTTCGTGGGCCGTGATTATCACGGCCCTTATAAGCTCACTAGTATATATATATATATATATATATATATATATATATATATATATATATATATATAAACTTATAAAGTGTCTGGTTGTTATTCCTAACCGTTCTTGTCATCCTATAATTCTATTTAAGATTCCGTCACATTATTTTTAGTTTATGATAATTATTTATTTATTTGCTAATATTATTAATTAATTAAATTTATATATCAACTTTAAATGATTAGGGCAAAAAAATGAGAACCCGTCTTGATTGTGTTCTAATGGAGATTTACGAGACAAGATCGCGAACCTATAAATTTATAAATGAGTTCACAAAACCCAAACCAAAGGACGAAGAAAATAAAGTAATAATAATAATAATAATAATAATAAAAACATTAACTTTAGTCTTTGCTTACGGGCACAATTAGATTTTTAAGGCACTTTGTCCAGTGTCTTAATTCCAAATCCTCAAAGCATGAACTAGCATACAAAGTTGATAATAGAGATCCAGGCTTCATGTAATTTTGGCCCAAAAGAATTCGGCTCGTTAATTATAGGCCATGAATTACGATTTAAAAATAAAAAAATGAAAAAATGAAAAACTCCATAAAACCTCTTAGTAAATTATCAAATTTTCCAAAAGTATTTGGATGTTAAAAAGGATTTCTGTAATCTACTTTTCATAAGTCAGGATCTTTTTAAAAGTTAAAGACAAGGTCGTTTCATAGGTTTTTACTATACCGGCCGAACAACTTAATAATGCCCCAATACTTGTATTAAATCTAAATACAACATTGATTTATAAAACAAAATGCAACTAGAGTGTTTTTCAAACAAATTCATATTCATATAACTAAAAGTTGCAAACATCATTAAAACATTGTCTTCAAGCATTCTTTGAATCAAAATAATTAATATATCATAGTTAAGATAACTATTTTCAACAAGTTCATTAGATTTAGAGTTACCCCTGTAAATGATTTGCAACAAAAATAAAATTGTTGTGTCAAACAAAACTGTGAACTGTGAAGCATGAAAACAAAAATTAGATACATTTACAAATACACTACCTCTTATGACACTATATAAAATATCAAAATTGGAAAACAAAAATGTCGCTACCTTAATATGTATAACAAAAACTCAAATTGAAACAATTACTTTTATAATCCACTGTCAAAATTGAGAACGAGGAATTTTAGAATTTCAGATATCAACTCCAAGACATAATCGTCCAACCAGCTATCCCTTAATAGGCTTTGAAACCAAACTCGAGATAACTTGAAATCGAAAACAAAAACTAAATACACCTCTATGATAAGGGGCTAGAGTAATAAGGGTAGAATCGTCCAAACCGGAAAAAAAAATCAATATGTACAGGGAGGCACCTTTAAAATCCAAACAGACCAAAACAAGGAAAACATAACCCTGCAACTGGGTAAAACTCCAAAGCCAGAAAAGTAACATCATATGAGAAAGCGTAACATCTAGAAAAGCCAAGTAACACATTGAGAACCAGACAATTCCATAGCAACAGGGGCACGATCGTCCCAAACAGGAGAATACTTCCATTACAACTCTGATGAGTTCCAAATCAGAGAGAAGATAAATATCAAGAGAGTCACAAAAATCAGAAGATGAAATGGTATCCGAAAAAAAAGACAAGAAAAGAGAGTTCAGAGAAATCGAGAGACAAGAGATCAGAGTTTGTAGAAATCGTTGTTCTTGTGTACTAGAAAGAAAGCGGGAGAGGGTATCCATTATGTATCCAAATAAGAGCCTCTTGACCAATTGATTTTTTTTTTATTTTTTTTTTGAACTGGCAAATACAAATATATAATCTACTCCTCCTAAACTAATACCTAATTCCACATATGTCACAAGAGGACTTGAACCCTCAACCTCAAAGAGGGAGAGCACCACCTTATACCGCTGGGCTAGAAGCCATTTGGAAAAACCAATGAACTTCTTGTCTTCTACATCCGGACCTTTCGTCTTTCTAGGAGACCACTGGGAAGACGGGAACTAGAGCGAGTAAGCAACACAGTCAATCGGAGATGCTGAAATCATTTGGGCCAAATACCTAATACATTAAAATGATGGATTAAAGTTATGCCCCTCTTCTTCTTGCTGCCCTGGGCCTCTACCCAACTCGCCCTTCGGCCGGCCCTGGTTAAGGATAACAGTGTGGAAAAATAGTTCAGTCCAATACAAATCATTCAATCCAATTACAAACGACCAATAATTAGGCGTGCACAAAAAAACCAGTTCAGGAACCGAACCGCCTCATGAACCGGAAAACCGGTTCACTATGAACCAATCCGGTTTAAGAACCGAACCGCCAGTTCCGACCAGTTCGTATATATAGCCATTGAAACCGGTATGGGGTGAACCGGTTTAAAGAACCGGTATGGTTGAACCGGTTTAAGACTGATTTGGGTGGTGTAGGATACAGCATGCGCATGTCTGTTTTTCACTGTTGTTGTCTCTATCAGCTTTTTTAGTCTGCAAAAGTAAGTAGGATACGTTTCTTGTATCATAGACAAAGAAGATAGTGACAACTCACAACTCCACCTTTTAGAATATATATAAAATATGTAGGATAGGTTTCTTCTCTCCCTCTCTTCCTAGAGACGTAAACTCTTCTATGCTTTATATGAATCCTTCATGAATATTTAGAATTGTTAGTCTGCTACAGATCACTTCTTTGTTTTCTACTTTTGCTTCTCTCCTTGCATGCATACCACCAAAACGAATATTTATATAATTATATTTTATGGCAACCCACATCAAGAACAAAGCAATATCTTCTTACACAAACACATCTATTTCTTGTTTTTTTGTATCTATTTCTTGTTTTTCTGTTACAGGTAAGGTTATAAAGGAATATAACCTACAAAGAGTATGATCATCTTCTTACACCAGCAAATATTTCTATGTTTTTTCGAACCGGTTTGATGAACCGGTTTAGATGGACCGAACCGGTTTATATAGGATCGGATATTTTCAATGACGAACCGGTCTATGCTTGAACCGGTGTTGACTTATTTGACTAGAACCGAACTGGTTCTAAGAACCAAATTGGAAAAAAAAAACGGTTTGTACATGCCTACCAATAATATCGGATATTTAACATAAGTTGGATTTGATTGGTTTCAAAATTTCAGTATCCAATAAGATTGGACCTGTTATTGGATGGTCATATAAATCCATTGGATATCCAACAAAATATAACCAATGGATATCCAATTAATATTCATATAATATCCATCTAATATCTAACATACTAATTCAACTAATAGTTAGTATATTGAAGTAAAAAGGTTATATATGATGTACGTTGTATGTATGATGTTTGCAATTCCATTAAATACTTTAGGAAATTGAATTGAAAATGTATACATTGTAATAAGTCCAGCTTTGAACATTGTTCTTTGAAGTGCCTTTTGCTAGTCTAGTTAAAGTAATATTGTACGGTTTTAATTTCACTATAATATTTAGTTGTTTAAATTGAAATAAACTGGATCAAAATCGGTTGGACAATGTCAATCAAAAAATACTAGCCGTTTACCCGCGTTAAGCGCCGGACGGCAAAAAGTTTCTTTCGGAAGATAGTTTTAATGTGATGATTAGTTTCCTTTAGATTTGAGCTATTCATTGCGGCCATTTAGTAGACTATTTTGTGTCGAATAGTTCATTTCAACATATAGTTTCTTGCTAGGTGCATAGTCATACAATACGACAAAAGTTGAGTCTACATCTCAAATAATTCATCTAATAGTTCATACTTGATTTTACAATATATAAATAACAACAATCTGCAACCATGTAGTTTTGTACATTTATAACATGTCCAATATATAAACTACACCAATCTGCAATCATGTTGCTTCATCTGCTAGCCCTGCATTAAACATCAAATAAGCATCTAAGATACATATTTGAAGAAATTGTAAAATAATAAGTTGTTGATTGTACCTTGTAAATCACATAACACTTCTTTGTATACAACGTTTGATGTGTAGATTCCATCATTATCAAACGTTTTTTCCGGCTTTACTGATACCTTGGTATTGACACGTGATATTCCTCTGGACAACGCCACATAAAGCTGGTCATGTGAGAATACCGATTCTGGTAGATAAACACCTACATTTGAAATTGTTTGTCCTTGAGCTTTATTGATTATCATAGAGAAACTAAGTTGAATTGGAAACTGTTTTCTCTTAAGTTTGAATGGGAACATCTCATCGTCAGACGGACATAGAGGAATTCTTGGTAAAAACACTCTTTTTCCAGCATGTTGGCCAACAGCTATCTCTGCATCAATGACATTTTGTTGGGAAGCTCGACATATCAATCTGGTGCCATTACATAACCCATTTGAAGGATCGATATTTCGCAAAAGTATTACAGGGCACCCAGTTTTTAACCGAAGATAATGAGGGGGTACACCACTAACATTTAGCGAGTTCAAATATTCCATCGGATATAAGTTATTTTTGTCATCTTCCGCTTCATCAAAACTATAGTAAACTTTTTGCTCGCCAGAAAATCGTTCGATCAACTTATTATTAATCTCATCAACACTTTCATTTTTAGTTGACAATATCGCCCTCGAAATGATAAATTTTGAATCGGCGCCGTTGGATTGCAAAGAAGGAAATATTGCATCAATCAGAGCGTCCACTGATTTAGTTTTATCAGCGTATGGAATGGACATGTTAGCTATCCTTCTCATTTTGTTTTTCTCCTTTTTTCGTGCATAATAGTTTCTATTGTATCTTTTTCGATTTTCTACAAATATATTATTTGGATAAATAGTCATATATTATAAATGCAAATATATACTCATATAAACGACATACCTTTTTCTATATCTATCGGGTTTTGGGAATCATCACAGTTTTCGTTTCCCTTATCTACGGTCCTCATTGAACACTATAATGGAAATGTTAAGAATAAGCACATATTATATAATCAAGAATGTAACATTTTGTAATGTAGACCATGTGATTTAGTAGTCATGTATGTGTAACACAACCCTTAATAAATAACCAACTATACTAAAAACTTGTAATCCAAAAACACAATAGAAGAAACTTATACATAGTTAAAAGAAAATTTCCATAGATATCCAAAAATTATTATTTATCAATTCATAAGTCAACACAAGAAAAATAAACCACACATGAAAGAATTCACCACAATATGTCTAACAATAATGTAGATCAACAATAAAAGCAACGCACTCGTAAAAGTTGTCAAAACTTCAAAAAAAAACACTACCAAATGTCTCACACGGAATTAAAAATTCTTCTAGGCATATTTATGATGTTAAATGCTTCTGGCATCTGCGGTTGGAACTCTACGTTGCTTAGTTTGGTTGATATCAAAATGTTCACTGAAAATAAGATAAAAACTAGGGGTGACCAAAACCGAACCAACTAAAAAAACCGATGAAACCGCAATAAACCGCAACCGGAAAACCGAAACCGATGCAAAAACCAATGGTGCGGATTTCGTTTTTGCAAAAACCGAAGGTCAACGGTGCGGTGCGGTTTTTATCCAAAAACCGGTCAACCAAAACCAAACCGCACTATAGGTGTATATATATATATATATATATATATATATATATATATATATATATATATATATATATATATATATATGGAAAAGTTCAATAGAGAACAATAATTATTGGTTCTTCAAGGAACCAAATCTTTTTTTTTCAATTTCTAGAGCTTATTGTTTATCGAAAAAAAAAATCTAAAAATATCTAAATTCATATATTAACATTGTGAATGTGAAAAATATTTTTCGGATTCACCGTGTGAATCCGGATTCACATTGTGAATTTTCAAAGATTCACATTGTGAATTTGACATAAAAAAAAATGAATTTGATATCATTGGAAAAAGGATAAAAAATTATGAATTTCTGTATTTTTAGTTTTTTTTTTGATAAAAAATAAGTTCTAAAAGTTGAAAAAAAGATTGGTTCCTTGGTTAATTATGGTTCCCTATTGAACCTCACCCTATATATATATATATATATATATATATATATATATATATATATATATATATATATATATATATATATATATATATATATAATATGTTGACTTGAGTTTGACAAATTGAGGTTAGGTTAAAACTTAAACCCAAAATTTAATCCATATTCCACATATTGAAAAGGAATTCAAATTTACCTTCAGGCGACTACCGACTAGGCTCAATCCCCGTCGTTTTTAACTCTTTTTTTTTACCTTCGCTCCTAGCCTCCTACCTTTTGGCTTCTGTTACACATGAAATCATAATAGTTTATGAGCGTCTTGCGAGTTGCGACATCACTCCCAGCCTCCGACCATTCTCCCTGTTCGTTTGTACTTTGTGTTTGTGTAAGACTATGTGGGTTGCAAAAGGAATTGCATATCATTAGGACATTAGCCAAACTTACTAATTGAATGTGTCTTATATGATTATAACAAATTCTAATTCAACCAAAGTTCAGTTATTAATTTATTAGTTTGTGAGAGTAGTTACAGTTGCATTGTTGTTTTTTAAGCCACTTACAATTTTTGCTTATGTACTTTTGTTTTGGGCTAAAATGAATGGTTTCAAAAATGAAAAGAAGTCACACCATACAAGCGTAAATGAACATGGTTTTCAGTTTTCAAGGTATCAAAAATATTACACCATTAAACATAAAAAAAAATTGCACCAAAGGCTAGACACGATTTAAAACCGAAACCGCACCGATACAAACCGAAACCGCATTTAAAACCCGCAAAACCGAACCATTGAAAAACCGCACCCAACGGTTTTAAGAATCCAAAAACCGCACCATGCGGTTTGCGGTTCGGTTTTCCCTTAAAACCACACCAAACCGCACCATGCTCACCCCTAATAAAAACTATTAAAATGTATTGATTTAGTTATTTTAATATCACTACAAGTATTATAATTTTCTAGAAAAAACTTACTTGAATCCAAATGAACCAATTTCACCCGAGAAACAAATATTATATACTTTCTCTTTATCGCATAGACAGTCCTCACAATCTGATGGCGTGTTCGGTCGGTTATATGTAGTTTCATCTTTATTATACTCCCCCTATTTATAATCAAATATTTCCAAAGTCACCAAATTTTGTTTTAGTGTAATAATAATAATAATAATAATAATAATAATAATAATAATAATAATAATAATAATAAACACTTACGGCCTATCTTGGAGATATAAAGTGGACGAAGTTAACGTCAGTAAACCAGAGTAACGGGAATAGTTTCGCTTGCCTCTGATGATTTTTCCAACAATATCTAAAAATAACGATAATTAAAAGGACAACTTGTTATTATTTTAAAAACTTTAGAATGCTAAAAATATATATAATTTATTAAATTTACCGATCATCATTTTTCTCTCTGCCCGATCCTCTACTAAACTTTTTATCGAGGGAACCAATGGAAAAACCGAAAACCATGATATGATAGCATCGGCCAAACGATTAAACCGTGTGTTATTGCTGATCTTAATCATCAAATCGCCACGTAATACACTGTATTCTTGATACCTCGGATACTCAGCATAGGTTGGTTCGATTTGGAAATGGTTTAAAGATAACACATCACCCAATAGATTCCCTCCATAAATAAAACGCATCATTTGTTGTGAAACAACTGCTAACAATTTCTCTCTCTAATAGAAAATGTAATATTTTTATAAACAAAATACTTATGATAAATTATGAAAAACCAATAAGATATAAATAATTTTTAAACATACATTTTGATCAATGAGAACAATGAAGAGTTTGTTGGTTCTTGAGTCCCTCCAAATGAAATCCACACGAACGGGTGTCAAAATATACCACAAATGGAAGTTCAGTAGCAATGAAAATGCATCAACGTAAATGTGACCATTCATGATTCTACAAAACGAAAGTCATATGTGATTGATGTAGAATTGATTTACATCATTATTTATATAAAAAACTATGTCGATTTGAGATGCCCAAAGTATAATAACATATGTATTGTAAATTTGAAATATCCAAGCAATAAGAGTTTTTATTACATGATTTATTCATTAAATATTACAGAAAAACCAAAGCATATATATACAACAACAAAAAAGAAAATATGGTCGTATAATGGACCTAATATGAATCAATTATTATCTCGATCCAGTTGAATATATCAATATTATGTTGAAATATGCGATCTTTACTATTAGTTGTCTCTAGTTTTAGTATTCTTTAATTAATACTTTACAATATTTTTATTATCTTCTTGTATTTTCCTTTACAAATAGCTAGGTAGAGATAAGACTTTATCCATCAGATTACAATTTTATGGGATCTGTGTATTGTTCATTTTGTGTGTTGAAATTTATACAGTGCAATATATTCTATATTTATATAGTTAATTGTACCAAAATGGCTCCAAATTCTAGAACTGGGCTAAGCTTTTATGATTGTCCAATGATAGAGACTTGACAATATATAGTAATGTGGAAATTCACCCATTTGATTGGGTTCACGAAAACATGTTGAAAGAGCTATAATGCTTGAATCCATGTACCCAAGTACACAAGTCAAATCAGTTTTAAAACAATCTAAAGTAATCTACCCTAAGGTAAAATTATATGTATATACAAGTTATGATAAGGAAATAACATATAATAATTTAAAGAATACGCTGTTAGGACATTGACTAATCAAACATATAAAATATTTGAGATCTCTTTTCACATATTAATAATTGAAAACTTGGATTAAAGTTTGATCACAAACCATTATCAGTCATTCACATGGATCAGAACACCATTTTTTTTACCATTACATATAATTATTATTATTATTATTATTATTATTATTATTATTTTGTTTTGTTTTGAAGGATGTGCAAAATATATGGTTAACATAAATAACACAAATAATTCATAAAGCCTAAGATGATTATACTATTACATTCTGTGTATGTCTTATAAAGATCTAACAAATACATTAAGATGATTATACTATTACAGGAACAGGAACAAAGCAACACAGGGACAAAAATACATTAAGATGATTATACTATTACAGGAACAAGAACAAAGCAACACAGGGACAAAAATACATTAAGATGATTATACTATCACAGGAACAGGAACAAAGCAACACAGGGACAAACGTGATACAAAGGAAAACTCAATTCAAATGGTTACACCAAATTCGATCTAGTAAAGTAGAAGAAGTAAAGAAGACAGAAGACAGAAGAAGATTCATCAAACAGATAGAAGAAATAAAGAAAACCTGAATTCGTGTCACGAAATGTAATCCAATGCAATGAAGTAATCTTCTAATTTCCGATTCCTTATTGGTGAATTGTGTTGTGAAAGTAAAAAATAAGAACATAATATATTAGATTTATAGACAGAATAATGTATCATATGATGTATTTTCGGATATTAGTAATTGTCAAAAGTCATACCAAAAATATTTTAAATCATAACATAAATAGTAAATGTCAAAAATCATACCAAAAATATTTTAAATCATACCATAAATAATAACCGTCAAAAGTCATACCAAAAATATTTTAAATCATACCATAAATACTAACTGTCAAAAATCATACCAAAATTAATCATATTATTATCATATTTTCATTAAAATAATATCATACTAAAAATAAAATATATATTAGAAGCTGAAATTACTGTAAATGTTAGTAACATTTAATTAATATCATGAAATACTAAAAAAAATTTAAATAAAAAAGGGTTATATTACAATTTTCATTCCAATCCAGGACGGAATGAAAATTAACAAAATGGAAGGAATCAGAATTCAAATGCCTTTGGGAATGCTCAATTCCATTCCATTCTTCCGATTCCATCATACCAAACAAAACAAAATAATTCTTAATGTAAAAAAATAACTCGATAATAAATGAAATAAAAAAAAAGATATTACCAGGACTTCAAAACTAAGTTTATTAAATAAATAAATAAACAAGAAGGGTATAAATGGCAAAGGAGAAAAGTAAGCTACCCTTCTTTTTGGCCAAAGCCTGAACCAGGGACAGTAGAAATGCCAGTGGCTTCCAAGAGCTTGAGGCAATAGAAAACATTAGGAACTTTTCCAGCACTTTTTGCAGCTTCAATTGCGTTTGGGGGTAGTTTTATTTGTGGGAATGAATACATGGCGCCTGATTTCAAATTTAAATAAATAAGAAAGAATTAATATCAAGAAATATGAGGTCAGAGAACAGTTTTATCGGAAAATGGCTAACCTTCTGTGAAATTACAAACAACATTTTTGCAACTGTTGAATCCATATGTCATCATGTGTGGCTGTGTGCTCTCTTCCTTAGTGATTCAAGGATACCCTTGCTGCATTTGTTTACCAAGAGAATTGTCTAAAATACCCCTCCATAACAACAATACTTTGCAAACAAGTAATTTTATCTTTAAACTACTCTAATCATCTAATTATTATACCCTTCAGTGATGACAAAATAAGTGAAATTTTTATAAATCAACAGTTTGTGAATGATGAAAATTTGAAAATGGACAATTAGGTAATTTTACCTATCTCTAAGAAACTGCCCATACGAGATATCACCTCCGAGTGTAAGTTCTTGAGCTGAAGTACTAACTTTCAACATCCAGGTAGCAGGGTTATATCCGTCTTTTATCTTACTTACGCCATCAACAGCCTGTTTTATCAAAACATTCACTAAGGTGATAATGATAATATCTCTTAATATTATCTAGATTTGGGACGATTTTGCATATTTAATTAATATACACATATAAACCTGCAGTACGAATTGAAGAACATTCACATTCGTCATCCATCTTCTGTCTTTTTCTTCTTCCTCTTTGTATTCCATCGGCTTCAACATATCAGGTACTTTTTTTCTATATTTCTTTCTGTTTCATTTTCATCTGTTGCTCTGTGTATTAGAATGTGTATGGTTATAACTGAAAACAATTATCCTGCCACAGGGAAATACCAAGGGCAAGGGCAGTTTTTACTTTACAAGAATGTCCAGCAAACAAAGGGCCCTTCCAGCCATCTTTATTTGGCGGGTCATATCAATTACAAGGCCACCAACATTTGTTGCTGCTACTTGACCAATAAATCCTACCGCCAAAGGGATTGTTTTTCCAGTAGCCTACACAAGTACATCTGGTTTAGGCATAGTGTAACAAATGGAAATTTTGACTTTGTCCTACATTTCTGATTTTAAAACAAGACATGACTTAATAATTACAAATTCTTTAGATGTTAATAAAATTATTTTCTTTTGCAAATACAGAGGTTTTATAAGATATAAATATTACTTTACAATACAACATTTAAAAAAAAATCAAGTTATCTTGATTTTCAGTTTTACTTACTTGACCATGTATAATAAGGTATAATCAAAATATACACAAATCGAAATACTATCTCTATAAAATTGTTAATATATTTTTTTTTAAATAGAGAGTTTTGATAAGATAATAAAAATAACTATAATTTTACACAAAAATCAATGTAAATTTTTTGGGTTATTTTTTAAGTTCCAACATAATTCAATTCCATTCTCAATTTGCATATTATTTACGGATAATTTAGATACTTGACAGACTATTAAGGGTAATTTAGTAATTTACCTTTAAGAGCAGCTTGTAAGCCTCTAATAAGAGATTTGCAGTTGGTCCAAATCCATTCAATTGTGATACTTTAAAATATAAGTTTTACCACTTTTACATATATGGCCCCTGTGCTGTCTTACTTTTACTTTGCTCAGTCCAAAATTGTAACTTTTCCATGAAACCTTGAAATAAGGAGCAAAAGTGAAAAAGGTTTTGAGTTCAGACAAAACAAGGTAAAAAGAAGGAAGTACAGGGACCATTTTTTTAATTTTACTACATAAATTGCAAATAAGTAAGGATTACTCTTAAGATCTTTAAGCTTCCATATAGACCACTTATACTAATATATGTTCGTATAAAACATATAAAATTAACAAGTGTAAATGACATAAATTGTCTGCAATCTTGCTGATGACATATAGAATAAGATTGAAAGGGATGATGCATATATACCTGCCAATCCAATAGATCAACAATAATGTTATCTGCATGCTCATAAGCTGACTGGAGTTGCTCCAATTCTTGGGGAGAAGATATTTCAGAAATTGTGGCAACCAATTTAGCCTTGTTGTCAAAAAGACTCTTGTCTTCAATGAAGATGGGATTTATCAATGCTATTGCTGCGTGTAGCAACAATAAAATTAGGATGGATGAAAATCGTTTCTTGGATTTTACCACATTCATATGTTCATAACTTCTCACAGTATGTGATTTGTGGGAAATGTCAATGTAGGTGTGGAAAAGGAATGGGAAGATTTAGAACATGACATAAAGGTTTAGCAATCAGTAACTCATGGTGAATCCTATAAGAGCTTCTATAGAAATTAAGCTAAAATGGATAATGCGTTGCTAGCATCTATGATCTAACCTACGCTGAAAGCTGTTTAGGGGCATCCGATTAAGCTTTTGAGAGGAAAATCCATATAAAAACAAATCGATCCATATAATTATGAAAATTTCCTACATGACAACTGAAGTCCCGAGTGTATCTCCCTTTAGAAGCAAGTAACTAACAATATCAGTAGACTTACAAGACCAATCAGTAGCGAGCTGGCGATGAATAGAAGAGAAGATGAACGTGGTCCAACCCCTTTCAACAGCTGCCGTCATAACCTGCTTGTTCTCCGTCCATATCCATACCTCCTTCTTCTTCTTCTTCTCCATCGACATTGTTACAATCACACCGCTCCTAAATCGTGAAATGCGCTTACCACAGTTGCTTCTGACAGCACAATGGATTAATCTACGAGTCGTCAAATTGCCTAAGGACAATAAATAACATGATTAAATGCATAATCCAATGAATCGAGTAACTAATTGCACAAAGATAAACGAAGAGCAACCTCGAGAGAACCTGTAATGGTGATGAATGGGGAAGAAGGGGGAGAAGAAGGCGATAGAGTAGCCATTCCTGTGTTTGCTATTTCCAGTATTTTAACTCCTTGTTGGGTTCAAATGGAAGGAATCAGAAAAAGGGTTATATAATAAACCATACAAACGTGTAAACTCGGATAAAGGTCGAATACTCACAGATCAAGTATTGCATCCTCGTTTTCTTCACCGTTAATGACCTCGATTGCTTCAAGCCTGACGATCGGAGCAACCTGAGCCCCCGTGTCTTCGTCGTCAGCAGCGGCTTCCTCCTCTCTGTGTTCGGGATCATTGATAGCCATTATAGTTGAGGATCGAAGATGCTGAGACCTGAGAGCGTCTGTTAGGGTGAAAATCGAAGGCGGCGGTGTCTTCGTCGTCAGCAGCAGCCGCTTCCTCCTCCTCTCTGTGTTCGGGATCATTGATAGCCATTAGTTGAGGATCGAAGATGCTGAGTAGCATTAGTCTCCGTTACAGATCTAAAAAATCAGAGGTTTGATTGATCTGTTCATCACCGCCTCCGTATGAAGTTAGGAAAGGGGCATCTTTGGTGGTGTCGATGTGAATAGGTTAGATGGCAGTGTGTTTAGGGATTCCTTGTATTAGGGTGTAGTATATGATCCGTGTAGCGTGTAGTATAATACGTATAATGCTTAATATATTGTACATGAGGTAATATATGTTGTAACTCCTAATTTTCAAGAAATGGGCGATATCTTTAATAATATAGTAAAGATATATCCA
Organism: Lactuca virosa; assembly: GCF_052849685.1. Taxonomy (NCBI): domain Eukaryota; kingdom Viridiplantae; phylum Streptophyta; class Magnoliopsida; order Asterales; family Asteraceae; genus Lactuca; species Lactuca virosa. Next base: position 310,168,138 of record NC_136429.1, read on the forward strand.
ACAAATAAACTAAATCCAATCAAATGTCCAATTAAATTTTAATTGGTTTGGATCAGTTTTAATGAATAACTAGCAAAGTACTCGCGGCTACGCCGCTTTTGGGGTAATATGGAATAAATTGGCAAACTTTAAAAGATATGTACTAAAATTGTAAATAACCACAAATAGGAGAGAAAATCGACAACCCTTAAAATTAGATGTCAAAAGTATACAACTAAAAGAATGGACACTGGTGGAGAAAATCCAAAAATGTTGTGGTGATAATGTTAAAGTTGGGAAAATATGGTGGCAAAATTCTAAATGAAGTTTTTTGTGTTTTTTATGTCAAAATGTAAAAATTTTGATTACAAGGACGAAAAGTGTCAAATTCATTAAAGATTTGTGGCAAAAACACCATAATGTAAAACTTTTGGCTGTAAGGACTAAAAGTGTCAAAATCACTAAAAATTTGTGGCAAAAACCTAAAGTCACAAAAACTTAATCAAAACATAAAATGTAAAAGATTTGACTTTAAGGACTAAAAGTGTCAAATTCACTAAATACTTGTGGCAAAAACCTAAAGGTAAAAACATTACTATTGCTAAGCTCCTTTGGATTTAATATATATATATATATATATATATATATATATATATATATATATATATATATATACTCTAATAAATGAAAATCTTTTTGCCACATGTAACACTTATATTGATTTGGCCACGTGTGTTGTGGTTAATTTCAATTAAATTTTTTCCACATGGCATTTTGTGATTTTCCATTTTATTAAATTCACATAATATTAAATTTAATAATTACAATAAATATAATAATAAATGCATATCAGTTTCAAGAATTAAATGTCTTTCTAATTTCAACATTTCTAAATTAAAACTTTAGTTTTATTTGTTTATTTATCTAAATTATTTGTTTAAATTTAAAACAAAAAAAAACACTTTAATTTTAATATTTCAATATTTTTTCTAATTTTTCTTGTAAACTCAAACTTTTTCAAATGTTTAGAATTTTTGTATTTTTTTAAAATGAACCCATATAATATATGGGTCTTACATCTAGTATATATATATATATATATATATATATATATATATATATATATATATATATATATATATATATATATATATATATAAAATTAAATTAAATTAAATCTGGTGAAAGAGTCGAAATCCAATATATATAACCTTTAAATTTCCTCTGATGAACGCCCTATTTAAGGATACCTGAGGTATTTTTTTAAAACACCTTATACTTTTTTAAAACCCTTAACTTTTCTTCCTCTCGTCATATAGCCGCTCAAATCTCACCAGTCTTCTTTCGTTCTTCTCTGTGGGAGCTGCTATCGAGAGCTTCTATATTTTCCGGTCGACCTTGATCGAAGCCATCTGCTGCCTCCATATCCAACGCCGACACCTGCTATCTCCATCTCCAACACAGGTATGCTTCTGTTTTTTCATTAGCTCTGATAGGAGCTTGATTGGAGCTCTGTAATCTGTTAGATTTTTTCGGCAATTGCAATTAGCGTGCAATTGCAAACTTTTGAAAGTAATTTCATACCTCTGCTGTTTTCTTCTTCTATTACCAATATCTTAGATTTGTGTTTCTATTACCTCTGCAATTAGGTTCCCACGGTATGGAATTGTGTCTGATTTCATACCTAATAGCATCTTTGTGTTGGTTTTATTTGAAACTTTTTGTATACAGAATGGTTGATTCTGTTGTCTTTGATAATTAAACATACCCTTTTTGGTGATTTTACATGTGAAAGTTAGCAAAACAAAATTGAACTTATTGGGTGAATTGTGTGTAAGGTAAGTATGAAACAACATAATGTACTATTCAATAATATACTATGGTGTGTTTTTGTAAAATTGGATTATTTCAAAGGGTAGTGTTTGTTTATACTTTATAATTATAGTAGCTTATGTGAAAATTGCATACTGATGTTTACTTGTTTTGTGAAAGTGTAGGAATGGGAAAAAAGAAGTATATTTATTGGAATACGATCAGGCCTTGGTCAGATCTTACTCATGATGTGCTTTTATTAGTTATGATGAAGCTTGGAATTGTTGAGTTTCTTGTATTCAGCAGAGTTTGTAAGGCATGGAGATCACTGGCAGTTTCTAACAAGAAAAAGTTTCTGGGCTCCAGAGAACCAATGTGCGTATCTCTCACTATTAATGATCCTAACGATAAGGACTGCAATCTTGTTGGCAGGACAATTGTTGGAGTAACTTGTGGTTACTTAATATTATTTGGCGAGAAAACCTCCGACTTCTGGCTTCTGAATCCTATCACAAGCCATGACCTTCATTTCCCTGATATCCCCTATGATTTACTTCATTGCCCTGGAAATCACAGGGGTATCCTAGTCTATTCACCATCAATATCCGGATACGTGTTTGTTCTGTTTAATCGATGCTATAATCATAAAATATGGTTTTGTATAGCGGGTACACGAGAATGGACTTTTGTCTACACCGACCTTTACCCCATTCATGATTTAATTGCTTTCAAGGGGAAGATATATACTGCACACTCTGTTCATGGATCAGATAAAGTGAGGCTATGTGAAATGAAACTCTATCCAAACCCTAAATTGGTGTTACTCGAGACCTAGAGTTTTTCAGAACCAAATTTCAAACGTCCCGGATTTGTGACTTCTGGTGAAAATCTTTATTTGATAGATATTACAGTTTCAGAACATCCTTACAAGATTCATGAAATAGATCTTGACAAAATGAAATGGGTGTCACGTGAAAATAAAGGAAAACAATATTCCTTCTTTCTTTACGATTTTAAGTTATGTGATGACCACTTACAATATGGGCGATATGTTTTTAATGGTCAGAATGGAAAGGATGTGCCGGCTAAAGCAACAAGCATGTGGTATTTCTTCTTTGATTGTTTGAATGTTGATCGCATACATGACTGATTTATTTGTTACAACGTTTATCTTTCTGAATCCAAGTCTAGAAGTCACATACTTCTTCTTTAAATCTCCAAAAATCAACACAAAAAACTTAGAGGGCAACAATGGTGGTTAGGCTTTGCTTGGAGGCTGAGAGAGTGTGATGGAGGCTGAGGTTGAGAAACCCTATCCATCACATTCCATTAATTAAAAAACAAACCCCTAAAATTAGGATTTCTCATTAAACAGCTGCCACGTCGTGGCTATAGGCTGCCACACTGTGACAGTCATTTAAAATCTGCGACACAACTACCTTCACCATGTCGTGGGATGCCTTCACCACGTCGTGGCACTACCTAACATCCAAAATACACAAATTTTAAATACCTCCAAGAACCTAGATGTTATAGGATCATATTCCATTAGCAAATATCCAAGCCCTAAAGAATGAAGATAACATCCTTATGTGCCGAGGATTGCTAAAAGATTGCGTGACAATAACAAAATACTCCCACTTTGTATGGTATTGCATTTCCATGTTTATCTATTTTTTTTATGTTCGGAAAGAACTTTAGGCCTTCTTTTATATATATATATATATATATATATATATATATATAACCTATTTTGTAAGGGGTCATCAATCAAGAGTGTGTACATAATCAAAGTCTATTCTCTAATAACCACTTAATTATTGAAACTTTTTAATAGATAATATTTTGGTTTTAGTATTACTTCTTGTATTGCTCATATTCATATTATTTCTTGTTAAATATGTTGGTTAGGGACCAATAGGTACCTATAAGATTAGCCTTAGATATTAGTTTTATGGTTTCGACGACACCATCTTCCTAGTCGATGTTTACTCTGTCTACCCATTCGGACGCATTAGAACAAGAGTCATGTTGCTATGGTTTAAAGTTAAGTAATATGTTGTTATTATGGATTGAATTGAGAACATGTTTTTATAATAATAAGTTAAAATACATTATTATTATGATTTAAAAGTTAAATAATATAATGTTAGTATGGATAAAGCTGATAATAAAGTAAATTAATGTTATTATGGTTCAAAAGTATATAACATGTTTTTACTATAGGTTAAACTAGATTATGACCCGCGTTAAACGCGGACAATAATTAAATACATATCACATTAATAGGTGGCTTTGTCTTAGGTTGAATTTTAATAAAAAAAATGTTAGTTAGATTCATTTTTAGAGTTTTTGAACCGAACTTATTAGAGAGCAATTTGGTTTTTTAATGCAGTAATTTTTAACATAAATGATCTATGTGATCTTTGTTTTATCACAACTTAATGCGACTTTTTGATTAAAACATGTTGTCTAGTAGCTTTATGAATTGACTATGTTCGGTGTACCAAACCCCATGGAGGCTCATATAGCTCTTTTCATATTGGCCATGTAAAACCAAAAGTAACAATAAGTTGTTACATGTACCAGTAACACTAAATTCTGCAAATAAATTCAATAAACATTACAAATAAAGTGAGTTGTCATAACCATAAACATCAAATTCAGACATTGTAACTTGGTCGATTTCAAAGTATTTTTTCCTTATAAAAATTAAAATATGATTTTTCAGGCTACACCCAATCACATATACATATCTTCCGATCAAATAAATTATTACAAAAAAAATGTTATTAACAAAAATATAATATTAGTTTCATAATTTGCTAAAGGTTAACACTAATAAATAATAATGAACTTTCATAAATCTTGCATTTTGGTCACTACATCCAACTAACAAATGAAATTCGGTTTAGAGAATTGATTCAAGAAGTGCATCCATGAATTCTTGTAACTGAATTTTGGGAAATGTTAAGACCTACTGAGATATGAGGGAATGGTCTGTGAGGCTACGGTTGGTTTCTATAGGGCAATACACATTCAAAATCGTTAGCACATATCTTTCCTACCTGCTTCAATTATCAAATTTAGATCAAACTTGTCAAAATCAAATTATAAAAAAAAACAAATATGTAACCTAACAATCAAACAACATATTTTTCGTTGAAATAAATATCATAAATCTACAATTTACACTTTATATATTATTCTTAAATTATATATCACATTTTCAGCTTTAATGGTCACTCACACCTCTTTCTGCCTTATTGTTGTGACACGCATCTATATCGAAAATAAAAGAAAGAACTATAGAGAAGAATGTTAACAGAGTGATACTTTCATTGAAAACGTAGCAAAATTCTTCATAAGGCCGCTAGGATTCTTCTATAGACCGCTAGAAGGTCTATATAGTGACAACCGGTGTGGCATCCATGAGAACGCACCACTTAAAATAACTGTTTTGATTAATGTAAGTGAAAAAATCATTTAGAATGCTTACCAGTTTTGATTGTTTCCACTTGGATGTGAACATTAAAATTCTTGTAGAGAAATGGAACTTCAAATGAACCCTAAATAGCCAAATCAACAAACATGACAACACAAAAAGAAGCCTAACTTGGCATATAACCAAATTTCCAACAAATTTCAAAATTTAAGGTTTTGCTGAACAATTTTTTCAATTTATCAGAATTTTATTTTATTACAACCTTATACAAGTAATCAAGAATCTAAATTAAGTGAAAGAAGTAATTATTCATTTAAATCCAGTAAAAAAATTACAATATTGTGAAATTGCATATAATTTACATGTTTGCTTATTGTCTTGGAGATACCCGACCACTTGGATATGTACTATTATTTGATTAATTAGTGCATAAATTACATTATAGAATATGAAATTTAACGATTGTTCAAATTCATTTACACTTGATTTAACAATAGAAAATTGACAAATTTATAATCATAAAAGTATACTTAATTTAACAAATTTGTTATCAAAATTAATAGAAAACTGAGTTTCTTGAAGAAAAAAGTCGAATACACAAAAACGAATAAAAAACAAAAAACATTTGAAGATCATGTCAGAAATGTATGACCAATAAGATCTTTTTGGCACTTTTCAATATAGACATGGTTAATCTTTTCTCATCTTCAGGATGATAAGTACAAGTGAGTAGAGAAAAGAAATTTATAATCATAAAAATATGTTTAATTCAAAAAATTTGTTATCAAAGTTAAAGGAAAGTATTTTTGTCCAAAATAATCAATTATTAAGTATGTAGGATATTACCACTAAGGGATTTTGAGTTTTGCATCATCCTCAAGCTTCAATAAAAACATCAACTAATGCTTATCACTTTCAAGTAAAAATCTTTGCAATTTAAACTTAATTATAGTAAATCTAATCAATAACGTTATAGAAAACGGTAAGTTTAAGAATAATTACATAAAGTTATTGAGTTAGATAGTTGGAAATCGAGCAATTGTAATTTAACATGTATGAGACCGATTATTATATTCAAAATTGGAAGTATTTACTATATTAATAAGAATTAAATACAAGGTGACTGTTTTGCCCTTGATGAATTTTGGTACCATCGATGTACACTAAGAAAGAAATAGAATAATTAAAAAGATATATCACGTTGATTTGCAAACATATAGGATGGTTAGTGCATAAGTTATGGCTTTAAATTTGGGGAGGATTTTAATTTTAATTTAGGGATAACAGAAGTTGGTGAAGGTTTGAGCGGAAACATTGATAGACAACGTGTTTGACCAAACATTGATTAAGATGACGTAAACAATTTGATCTAAGGGTGGAAAATGTATAAGTGAAACTCAATAAAAAATATTTATTGCTTTAGATGATGAAATAAAGTTTCTCTTTTAGACATAGAATTCAATCTTTTATTTTGTATATGTAAATGTTTTACACTTGGGTTGCGGTGACTTAGTAAGACATGTGGAAGATATGGTGGATAACCTATTGACCCATGTTCAAATCCTAGCACTACTCAGCCTCTCTGGCTATGGAGGTTCGCCTGCAGTAACTCTGTGTCATGAGGCATAGCATCATGTTCGCAGTGGGGGATTAGTCGGTGCGTGAAAGCTGGCCCGGAAACCCTCGTTAGGGAAGTTCCCTTTCCAAAAAAAAATGTAAAAGTCTTAGTCTTTGCCTCTCTCTAGCGTCATTGTAATGGGTTTTATTATTTAAATTTGTAAAATTGTGGATATCATTAATATCTAAAAAATAATAATATTTCAATGGTAAATGTTTACTAATAAATTTTTCAATAAATTCACAAGGAATTGTAAATAATTGTTTTAGAACGGTTAAAAGATTTACAAAAGTTTATAATTTCATAAAAAGGTGTAGTTTGCTAATATTTATATTGAAGTTGTAATGAATAACATTGTAACAATACTGACAAATTCACATTCAAACGGAATAATAGAGTAAAAATGATTAAAATTCTAAATTCATATAAGTTTAAACCCAAAAGGCAAATAGATGAATAATTCAACATTTCATAAAACCCAAAATGTATTTAAATGATCAAAATTCTAACCCATAAAACGAATAGTATGAAACAAAGTAATCAAAAAACAAACCCAAAAACCAAATAGTAAGTAAACATAATATGAAATCAACCGTACTCAAATCACCCAACTACTCATATAAAATCATGAAAATCATATATTATTTGTCTTTGGATATCAGTTTTGGTTTGCCTTCTCCAGAAGTACGATATGTCATTGATGTTAATGATCATTTGGTTGAGGACATTGTTTCCATATTAGCAACATCGTAAACATCTTCCAAATTGTGTTTTAATTCTTCATGTCTAGACACTTTTTTAAAGGATGTCCACTTAGTTAGTGGACTTGTTACAATACTTTTATCAAGATTCGAAGTCAGTGTGACGTTATCACCAGTAAACGAAACTGCATCCTAAATATAGAAAATAAATTCATATGTCAATCTAAAAGTTAATAATATTTTAAAGTATTTAAAATATTAGATTTAGTTATATTATATTTAAAACCTTTAAATTTAATGTGTCTTGACATCCGAATTTCGCCGATAAAACGTTAAACGAATCGGATTACGACGCCTATATTTGTAGTACATAGACATATGTTAGTTGATCAACTAAAATATAAAAAATGAATCTAATAAGTGTAGTGTTTGTAGTAAGTTTCGTAAAAGAATGTTACATGTTCGATGTTAATTTTTTTTTTCAATTCAACAGTGATTTTATTATCAACATTGAAGTTTGAGATTGCATAACCATCAACATTGATCTTCAAATTATAATGAGAAATTTGAATTTTGAACGGAAACTTTTTATCCAAAAGTAATTTCAAAGCAGACGGATATATCTTCATATTACCCTACTAAAAATGGAAAAATTAACGGTTATAAAATAGACAGACAAAAAATAAAAATTAGTTTTATATAAATGAAGTTAATACCGATAACCTCATTAAACTTTCGAAGCAACTCTTGTGTGTGTTTTTTTTTCCAGAAGTTTCTTTGTGTCATGATCAAATAACGTAAGTGACACCACGCCGGTAAAGTCTTGTACTATAATGGTGATTTTGAAACTAAAACCATTGAAATAAACAAATTCAATAATATAAAATTTGAAAATTTAATCGAAGATTATAATATATATATATATATATATATATATATTATATATATATATATATATATATATATATATATATATATATATATAAGAGTTACTGAAAACCTTGGAACAACAGATACATCTTTGTTCATGCAAGTTGAAGTGTAACAATAAAAAACTTCTTTATCTTGCTTTTGATCCGTTCCACTAGCTTTGTCATCATGCATTAAAACGACTTTTATGGCTTTCTCTTGACAAACATAGGTCAACACATTAAAAAATCGATATAACAGGTGTAATTTTGTTTCTGTAACTAAATGAATGAAACTAATATGTTTAAAGTATATTGATTATTTTTTTATGACCTCTCAACAAGAACACAGTAATAACAAATAATAAGAACATAGTAAACGCAATAAATTGAAGAAGAATAAGGAGAATAGAGTAAAGTAAGAGCTTGAAAAAAAGAATTGGAGAAAAAGATTGCTCAAGAAGAACACTGTAAATCATAGGACTCAATCCAAAATCGTAAGAATAACCACTTCAGTGTAATCGTATATATAGGGTGTTTTTGAAGAAGGAAATCATTATCTTCTAAAAAAATTGGGATCTTAAGATATCATCTTGGAGATTTTCGGCTATTCATTTGGAAAAAAAAAGATATCAGTTATATTAATTCAAAACTTCAAATTAATTGACTTTCTTATTTAATCAGTTTTAAAATTCAAACAATACTCTCAAATTGATTCATTTTATGTGAGATATATTGAGAGATAAATTATAAATAATATTGACTTTAATTTGACTCTTAAATTTTGCTGATTTAATGAGATTAGATTAGATTTTATAGGTTAATACTTTAATTATTGATATTTTTGTTTAATTAGTTTTTTTTTTAAAAAAAAATAAATAATAAAATATAAACGGGTTTGAATTTGAAAATTAAAAGCTATAAATAAGATAGTTAAATTAGGAACAATATTAATTAGAGAAATTGATATCATGTATATAAATAGAATGATATGTTTCAATTGATAAAATAATTATTGAATTTAAAGATTCTATAATTATTACAGATTCTATAATTAAATGTAATTGTGTTTGAATTTTAATTATTGAATTTTGCTGATTTAATGGGATTAGATTAGATTTTATAGGTTAATACTTTAATTATTGATATTTTTGTTTAATTAGTTTTTTTAAAAAATAAATAAATAATAAAATATAAACGGGTTTGAATTTGGAAATTAAAAGCTATAAATAAGATAGTTAAATTAGGAACAATATTAATTAGAGAAATTGATATCATGTATATAAATAGAATGATATGTTTCAATTGATAAAATAATTATTGAATTTAAAGATTCTATAATATTACAGATTCTATAATTAAATGTAATTGTGTTTGAATTTTATTTAGGAAGATGATGTCAGCAGTTGATCTAATGGTGAAAAATATAGGATTAAAACACAATCAATGACCCTGATTGCTTCATTGGTGAATTAAAGGTTCTCTTTTAATAATATTTAGAGATTAAGAAAATGTTTTAATAATAAACTAAAGTACATTGCTAGTATGGTTTAAAATTGAATTAGTGTGTTTTATTATGGATAAAAATAATAATAAAATCAAGGACATTGCTATTATGGTTTAAAAGTTTGGTAGTATTTTAGTTTATTATCAACTTAAACCATAAACCAACATATTATGAAACTTTTAAACCTTAATAACAATGTTTTTAGTTTATTATCAATTTTATCATAGCAATGTTTTTAGTTTATTATCATAATAATAGCAATGTTTTTGGTTTATTATCTATTAATAATAATCACCACCTATGTATTAAGCGAGGCTTGAATCCATAACCTTTCAAATGAAAGAGTCACTCTATACCACTAGGCTAAAGGTCCATCATATATATATATATATATATATATATATATATATATATATATAAGCGTAATCGTATATTTCAATTGTTAATTGTATTTAGTGTTTACAGTCTTAAGAACATGATACAAGTCATTTGGCGACATTAATAAATAGTTATTACTACGTTCACTTACAAAATTAAAACCTTACATTAATATTAGTTTAGTAGAATTCTTTAGTTAATTAAAAAAAAATAGGTAACTAACTTATCTACTAGACATCAAAATTACTCGATTTCTTTGTTTATATTTAAATCTTACAATAGTAAATTAAAATAGTTGGTATATAGCATTAATAATTTGTATTAACCAAATTAGTTGGTTGAAAAACATATTAGTATTAAGTATATTTGGTAAGATAGTGATAAATTTTTTTTTGCACAATTTTTAGTTAATACGGCACTCAGTTTATGAAAAAAAACGAATCAATAGTACTATACCATGTTCACCCTTATTTTTATAGTAATATTTAATTAGGTTTGTGTTTGAATATTATAATTATCATAGGCTTAGTATTGAACTTTTTCTACACATTGACAAAAAAAAAAAAATAGAACTTCAAAAAAATTATTTTCTTTAATAAAAATCAAATTACTGATGGAGTTTCCGTCACTAAAATGTTTTGTTGGAAATTCGTTGGTAAAATGGTCAAACCCAGTCAAACGTACTTCGGTCAATATTCCGCTGGTGATATTTTCTTGTCGGTACTTTTTTGACAAACCTTTCGGTTGGAAATCTATCGGTGCCATTTACCCAAAAACCAATATACAATAAACTAACTTCTGTCAAAAATCTATCGTTAACACCCTTCTCCAACGGAATACCAATTGGTTATCCCCTTGATATTAGCCCCCTTTTCTTGTGGTTTATTTTAGCCCGCAACAATCTTACAAGACGTGGAAAAACTACTGCTCCTACAGCTAGAAAACAGCCAAAGATCAAAAGATAAAAATAAGAATTTGATTTATTCCAAAATATGATTATACGTAAGTATGCATTTCAATACCTTTAACTTGACCAAAGGATTCACTTTCAGTTAAACCACGCGATGTTTATTATCAGTGGCAATTAATTAGTTGTTTTATCTACTAGCACCCTTCCCCCCTCTTGTTTCATGTAGGTGCATGGCTTATTTACAACTACACCAGGCTCTCTCATGGCACCTTTAGGTTGACCAAAGCCTTCACTCTCCCTTCAACCACATGATGTTTACTATTCATCGAAATTAATTACTTGTCTTATTTGATACATGACTTTTCGCCCAAGTCTGACGGCGGCCCGTTAGTTAACAAGTGGTAGTTGGGTTTATTGTTTAACTTGCGTATACTATCATATATATCAAGGGCATAACGGTCATTTAATCGCATTTTGCGTAGTAAGCTACTACCACGAGTGAGACAAAGTTAGAAGGATCAAACATGCATATTCTCTTTTATGTGTACGATTCTATGGTTGTTTTTTATTTATTTTTTTCATCCTTATCATGAATGGTAGTTGGGTTTATTGTTTTAATTATAAACGTGACGAATATGATGATGCAACCTATTTTGACTTCCTTTTTCATATTTGGTGAGATCATCAACAAGTGTGTGTGGATATTTTGTTTTCTTAGATTATTCATATCCAAAGATTGATTGAGGTTAATCTATTACAGATACTTAAAGCTGATATTTCCAATTCTATGGTGGCTACTTGATCTTTGAGCAGAAACAAAGAAACCATGTGGTGTTACCATTTGATTTCATGAACAGATTAAGCATCTGAAATTAAAAGAATATAAAGTTTTGGTTGCATATGAACATTTGTTTCATGATTACATGATGGCTAAAACATCTAGGAACACAGTTCTCTTTATACAACAAACAAATTCATTCATTCCTATATAAAAAAAAAGATCAAGAGATTTACTTGAACATATTACTTAATCTCTATTAGAAAACCCGAATCCATTTGAGAGTGCATGCACTGTTGGATTAAACGCTAGTCTTCCCAGAATACCTTGCTTGTACGGCAAGAACGTTTTCTTCTTCATGTCATTCGAAACAGCTCGGTTGACCGTGTAATGCAACTCGTGAGCCGATACACGTCCCCTTCTGGTCGATCCGGATCCAGACCCGGACTTGTCGGACCGTATGCTCGAGTTTCTAAGATCTTCATCATGTTTCCTGAAGGTGGCCGAGTATTTCTTCAAAGGGTCTCTATCCATGGCTCGACCATCTGAAGCACTTCTGAACAAGAAAAGATCCTTAAAGCTCCATTTTTTCGACCCTTTTCCGGACCCAGAAGAGGAAAGAGCGGTGGAAGTTGAATCCGTCGTAGGTCTCACCGGTGGTTGTTCTAGGCCTCTAACCGGAGGAAGCGATCTTGTTCTTCTACTTCTTGATGAAACTAAACCAGACGAGCTTCTCTCTCTTCCCCTCGACGTTTTAATCTCTCTGTTCTTGATTTCACGAACAGGTGGCGGTGGATCCATAGACTTGATGACGCCAGCGTCGAATAGATCTTCAGCCGTGGCTGATGAATCCCTATAGAGTTCACCACTCACATCAAACGCAAAATCAGTGTCAAAGACGTTAATGAATGACTTTGGAACGCCAGGCCTTTCTTCCCAGGCGAAAGGAACAGTTGCAAGAGAATTGTATCGTTGTGCGCCATCGGAAACCAAGAGCTCATCAAACTCACGGTGTAACTCTGTGACTCGTATAGGGCTGTTCGGAGCACTGAAGTAGCAGTCGCCTAGAAGTCTTGGAGTCGAGGGTGCGCTAGCGTATGCCGAAGAATTGAAGTCGAAGTCCTTTGTCGGACTGAGGGGTAGAATAACCTCCATGTCGTTTCTCTGGTTTGAGAACGCTGGAGTTATGGGGAGGCGGTGGGAGTTTATAGAAAGAGGAAGGGAGAGGAAGGAGGGTGGAAGGGAGAGGTGGGGGTAGGGGTCAGCCAGATAAAGTTGACTCGAAACGGTAGGTCTGAGTTGCCGTCTGGTGCTTCCTTCTGGAACAACGTTCGTCGGTTTGTGTGAGTATGAATACTACTCGTGTTAGTCATTGTTAACTGCTGAGCGAAGAAATTTCATTTACTATTTTATATATTTCGGGGCCTAGAAGCTGACAATATTAGAATTATATTAAAGACAAGAAATTTCATTTACTATTTTATATATTTCGGGGCCTAGAAGCTGACAATATTAGAATTAAATTAAAGACAAGCCGACAAACAAGGAGAAATTTGATAAACATAAAACGTGAAAGTAAAACGTATTTTTTATTATCTGTTTATTATGATATTTTAGTAAATGGATTATTAAAATACGAAAAGTTTAATGTAAATAAAAAAAATGATGTTTTAGAAATATTTTTATATCTTATATTTAACCAAAAAGATAACAAGATTCTTATTATCAATTATCGATAAATGAGAAGGGTGACATTAATATATTATACTTATATCAAGACATACAAAAATAAAAGAATTGACTCCCGTTGTCATTTAGTGCATGTTTATATATGTGAAAACTTTGTCACATCTAACAACTCTTGTTAATATAGAGTATAACAATTTGAAATATATGTTTATATTAACTTTCAAATGATCATGTGTATATTAACTTTTAAATAATAATGACTAATTGGCCGTTCAAATTTAATACCAACGGCTATCAGTTCACCATGGAGTCGCTCTAAAATAGTTGTCATCTCATCACATCGTCACCATGTCATTATCATTTCCATATCATAAACTAAAGAAATGATAACCATTCCACATCACCTTACAATACTTGTACCGTATATATTATGTGTTGTAAATTTAAGAGATTGAGAGATAGGAGAAAAGAGAGAGGCAAAGAGAAACGTTATCAATCGTGGTGCGAACATCTACCAAACTAAAACCACACCCACCACTCCGTCCTTGGGGTGGTGTTCACGCCACAACGCACATACGGCTCACAATCCGGATAGCCTAAGTATACAACGTCTAGATTGGGTTAGATGTGTATTGAAATTTAGCCCCCACCTCCTTTCAAGCAAAAAAAGAAAACATTATCTCATGTGTCTCCAAAAATTCATCAACCTCAACTTCTCACTAAAACCCTAATCTCTAATACAGATGGCCTCATATGTCACGCGCCATCATCGGCCACCACTTCTGGCTGCCACCTACACCTCACTCACAACACCATCGTATCACCCCTATATCCGCCGATAGAACTTGGACAATCATTGTCATACAAATACATCCATTACCACCATAATTTGCACCGCCACTCTTAGCCACCATCATTGTTTAAAATGGCCGCCACCAACTTCACTTTCTCTTTACATCCTTCTGTTTAGGGCGCACTCCACCACTATCGTTGACGGTAAATGCGTCCGTTATGACGTCATAACAGTTGCTACTCGTAACGTCCCAATTTTCAACATAAATTTTCATTTTTAAATAAGAAAAATTGTCAGTTTCATATAACAAAAAACCAATAAAAAACATTTGTTCAAAAGACATAATCCCATAATCAGAGTATGATAAGTAACACAGAATCAAAAAATACAAAAGTTGTTCGTGAGTGTGTACACTCATGCATTCTCCTTCCCACAATCATCTTAATTACTTGAAACATTTAACTCACAATTGTAAGCCAAATCTTAGTAAGTTCCCCAAAATACCATAAACAATACAATACATGCAAGCATACAAACATTGGCCTTTAGTCCAAAGTTTGTTAGCCCCTTTGGCCTTCAGTAGAAAGTTGGTCTTGTAACGACCCGTATTTGCTCATATAATTAACATTCAAATTATAGAAAATATCAGAGTATCAAAAATTCTTTAAAAGTATTTTCAGAAATCATTAACCGGTGTTACCAATTCATATCTTAACCACAATTAAAGCAACAAGAATAAATAATGAAAGAGTAAATTACAGGAATGATCCCTATGGTTTAGGGTAATTTGCACGTTTGGTCCCTAACTTAATTTTTTAACTCGGAAGGTCCCTGCTGTTTGTTTTTGTTACGCACTTGGTCCCTGTCTTACCTAAAAGGACTATTTTGCCCTTGATTTTTTAATTTATTTAAATAAACACACTCCCAACCCCATCCCACTCGTCTTACCTTAACTACCCCACAATTTTTCTCTATTTAAATAATAGTCTTTTTACGTAAGATAGGAACCAAACGCGTAACAAAAACAAATAGTAGGGACCAAGCGCGTAACAAAAACAAACATTAGGGGACCTTCCGAGTTAAAAAAAGAAGTTAGGGACCATTCGTGTAATTTACTCATAATGAAACAAAAGTCTAGTCTAATCTAATGTCCTTGATGATTCTAAACCCACTCCCTTTAAGGCTTGATACTTGAACCTGAAATACATGGAAACCATATTTATCAGACAATATCGATGGGTTTATTAGGTTACAACAATATGCACAATGCGGAAAAACACTTAGTAATTAATAAATGACACATGCAACCTAAAATGATCTATATCTTTCACTTTGAAGGCAACATACTTTAAATCACAAAACTAACATGAACCCTAGCAATTTTGAAATTGAAAAATCAAGGTTAAAGGTTTACATACCTTCGATTTGTTGTAGCAAACAAATCACTTCAATCATTCCTTTGAATAGCTTGGAAAGCTAAAACTCCAAAAGGATGATGCCTCTAATGCCTCAAATCCAAACCCTATAACTAGCAGATACTTGAGGAGATAGGAGGAATGTATAAATTTCGTTCTTATGGTCCTTGGAAAGAGCATCCACTAATTTAAGGTCTAAAGGGGTCATATTTATAGCTAGGTAACTTAGGGACAAAGCAAGATTTGAATTAATTAAAGAATGGGTTTAAATCCAATTCAAATCATTTCCCTATCAACATCGAGGAGACTTATAGAAACCTTAGAAGAGCACCCAAAACTGTCCACCCTTGGAATGTTCTAGAATTGCCTCTTTTGTTCAATTATTGACCAATTACAAATCACCTCTTGCACCTTTAATTAATTCAAGTTAATCTCAAAATAATTCTAGATTAATTCTGATTAATAATTAATCAATTCTAATTGATTTCATATTAATTTATTAATCATAAAAATTAACAAATCAATTATTTAACTATTGCTCTCATATTAATTTATTAATCTTATAACAAATTAATTAATCAATTATCTATTTCCAATTAATATATTTGTAAGTCCTAAAACTATGGATCTTATGCAATATCAATCTTAATTGCTTAAAGAATATGGAATGTTAATTAAGCAATGATTATGGATCTTATGCAATATCAATCTTAATTGGTTAAAGAATGCAGAATGTTAATTAAGCAATGATTCAAGAACACACAAATTCGTTTAAAATGCACACGATTTTATTAAGAAAAATTATCTGGTACACCAGAACTTGATACAGCCGAGAACAATATGATCAACAACTCAAAACCTATACGGCAATATCATATATATATATATATATATATATATATATATATATATATGAGCCTAATACAAAAACTATTAAAGCCCAAGCCCATGCATGACCGAAATTCACTAGGTGATTTCGGTCCAGCTAACCAAGAACACATACAAGCCCATTAACAAAATAATATTCTAAGCCCAAGAACAATAAACATTATGAGCCCAACATAAACCAAAAACATTTGACCCAACAATCTTCCCCTTGGTTTATTGCTGGCTGCTTTTACAGCTTGTCTACAAGATGAACATCAGACTGATCGAATGTCCCAACCCACAGCTTCTTGTCACTTATAGTGGCAACCATTCCGGTGAAAGCTTTGCTAGCAGCTTCAAATAATTCATTTTTTACAATAAGTTGAAAATGTGACAAAGTATGAATATCACTTTCTCTAAACTTTAACAAATCTTTGGGATCGACAATGCGATACTAGCCCTTCTTCAGCTTGATCACCGCCGATGCGGTAACCTCATCATAAACCCATAATTGCCTTGAGTCCAAAGTGCCTTCTGGTAAACGTTTGGGAAGCGGAATCCTTTTAGCTTGCTATGTGGGAGGCCACATAACATTCACCAAGGTTTTATTTGTGTGAGGATCAATGGCATCCTTAGCCTTTTTCGTGAACGATGAAGCAGTCTTCATGCCTTTAAATTTATTTTTAGCTTGATCCTCAAGAAACCTCTTCAAATCCCAGGCCGCGAAATCATTGGTTGGATTGTTGAAAGGAGCATGAATAAGTTCAGCAAGATCAACTTTTGTCCAGGACATAAAGTCAACTGGCTTCTCATAAAACTCTATTCGACTGCTCTTTCGCTTCACGATCCACATTTCTTGCCAGCATCATATCCCCACATCAAAATGCCAGAGCGATCTCCATACTTGTCAGTAAATTTCTTCCCAGTTTCCCTTAAAAACATTTCAGGGTGATCACGTGGAACATTCTTATCGGAATGCTTCATCACTAACATCTTCCCTTTCAGCTGCTCAATTCGAGCTTGCTCCTCTCTTCTTTCTTGAGCAGAAAAAGGACCAGAAGATAAAAATGTGTCAAAATTTGCGTTTGGAGCAGGTATTACAACTGTAGCACCCGGTTCCTGGTAAGTATTCTATTTAAGTAATTTTTGCATTTTGGCCTTGGACTCGGCGAGTTGAAGGACCAACTCGCCGAGTAGAAGCGGGATGAGGCGCGAGATTTAAGTGATGGACTCGACGAGTAGTCTCTGACTGGACAAAACCCTAATCTGAGGGTTTGCACCCTATTTAAACAACCTTATGCAGCCTCCATCGCCCCTTTATTCTCCCAGAAACCCTCCATAGCAAACCCTAAGTGTTTTGGTGCAAGATCTAAGGCTTTTGAGTGATTTTGGTGGTTTTGTTCACAAGGAAGAAGGAAGAGCATAGAAGGATCAAGAGGGAACTGAAGGATTCGAGTTTGGTTCATCAATTGCAGTTCTTGAGAGGTATAAAGTCTGTACCTTGCTCTTTCATTTGATAAATCCCTTTTTGGGGAGATTTAGGGCTTTTATAAGCTATTTTTGGTAACCAACCATGATTGCAAACATGGTTGGGGGTTGAGGCTTTGGAATCAGGTCTTTAAAGGGGTCACAAGGCAGATTTGGGTTGCTTTTGCACCCAAGGAAGGCTCCATGCAACACTAGAGCCATTTTAGAGCCTTTTTGGCTCAAAAGTCCCATGCATGCACGTAAAGTTCGTAACTTTACGTGCTAGATCGAGCTTAGGGGCTTGGATCTATCATTTGGTCAAGTGTTGTACATCAGAAATCGAGGATTTAGGGTGTGGATATTATCGAATCGGCGAGTTCGTTCTTGGGACTCGACGAGTCCAAGGCTTTGAGTCCCATATCTGTTGAGGGTCAAAAGGACTCAGTTGGGTGTTAGAAGGGTTGTAGCAGGACAGAAAGAGTGACCCAACGCATTGGACTTAATTTTAGACCTGGAGTTCATGGGACTCGACGAGTGCTAGAACAGACTCGGCGAGTCCAAGGAAATCTTCTTATGTTTGAAGATGAACTCGACGAGTTGTTCATACAACTCGGCGAGTCAAGGTCAGGACTTATTCATCAGTTGAAGGTGAACTCGACGAGTGTTCATCCGACTCGGCGAGTCGGATGAAGGTCCATTGATGTTCGTGAAGAAGGGGAACTCGTCGAGTCGTTGCCAAACTCGACGAGTCAAGTCGTGGATAAGGACGAGTAAAGGGAAGGGACTCGACGAGTTGACGGCCCAACTCGGCGAGCCGGGTCAACTGGAAGTTGACTTTGACTTGGACTTGGTTGGGGGTAAAATGGTCATTTCACCCTAAGAATAGATATCAGATTCTGATTAAGTATTTTGTGGGGATTGTAGCCGGAGGATTTCCGGAGCGGCAGCAGACAGAGGTTTCCCGCACAGATTATCAGCTACTTGTACGAGGTGAGTTACCTTCCAGTAGCGGTGGGTCTACGGCCACAATGCCGGCCCACCAGTAGGAGTTGTATGATTGGATGATTGTCTTTGTGATATTCATCTAGGTTTGCTACCACCTGATATGTTATATGCTAGCACGATATGTATATGTGACAGTAGTAGAGTCCGGTTGTTAGGACCGGAGGGTAGGCCAGACACCCCAGATATGTCTGACAGTATGTGATAATATGATTATATGTTGGCATGTTATGTTATATGTGATAGTGGTAGTAGGGAGGGAATAGTCCTCAAGTTCGGTTGTTAGGACCGAAGGGTAAGTCGAACACCCCAAAAACGTCTGACAGTATGTTTACGTTATGATATATGTGATAGTAGCAGTAGGGGGTGGAATAGTCCCCGAGGTTCGGTTGATAGGACCGAAGGGTAGGTCAGCACCTCAGAATGGCTTGACACGGGTAGGTCAGCACCCCAGAATGGCTTGACACGGGTAGGTCGGCACCCCAGAATGGCCGTACTGGGTAGGTCGGGCACCCCAGAATTGCCCGGCAGTATGAATGCGATATGTCTGTATGGTATGTGGTATGATGGGGGAACTCACTAAGCTTTGTGCTTACAGTTTTAGTTTTGGGTTTCAGGTACCTCTTCGTCTAAGGGGAAGGAGCCGACAGTGTAGCAGCGCATCACACACACACATGATTTCCGCATGGAGTCTTCTGGGATTGTACTCTGATATGTTACTATTTTATGACTTGGGTTTTTAGACATGACACATTGTTTTATGAGATGATGTGTTTTCACAGTATTTTCTTATGAATGTTTTTATGAGACAGTTAATTAAAAAGAAATTTTTGGACTTGAAAATTGGGATGTTACAACAACTCTTTCACTTGCATGTCGAGAAGGTGGAATGATTGGATCAGAACTAGAAGCATAAATCTTTTTGCCTTCAGCGCCTAACGGTTGAAAATCATCACCAAACCTCTGATGTAAGTGTTGTTTCAGGTCAAATAATAAAGCAGTTAGACCACCAAGATTTGATTGAAGTTCGGAAATCTTCGCATCTTTAACAGAGTTCCCCTATTCAAGGTTAGAAACTCTCCTATTCGGACTACCAATCAGTAAGTCCTTCTCAATGGACTCCTGCTTCAAAAACATAATCTCTTGTTTGAGCTCAGAGATGGTTTGATGGGAGTCTTCATCACCTCCTTGCCTGGAGCCAATAGATATTCCTTTTCCTTTGGATTGAGAAATGGAATCTTGAAATGCAAGTAACTTGGCTAGTTTGACAGACACAACATCGTGCTCTGGGGGTGGTGGGGCAGAAGAGCTTCCCGAAGCAATTGTTTCCTCATTAGCCATTTGACTTTGAACATCTTGATGAACCTGAGCTGGTTCAATAATTGGACTTTGAACATCTTGAATAACTTGAGCGGGCTCAATAATCGGACTTTGAACATCATGAGTAACTTGAGCGGGCTCAACAATCTGAGAAGGTTGTTGTACTGGTTCAGTAGAAAGTATTCCCGACCTTGGATCTCTACGTTTTCGCTTTCTTGGCAGCATGGATGCTTTTGAATTATCTTTATCACTCCCAGATGGAGACTCAGAAGTAATAGAAACTACTTGGGGAGGCTTCTTTGCAGTTGACTGTAATTTGTCAATAAGAGCTTCCATCTGTTCGGGCGTAGGATCGTTTTGTTGCTTAAAAATGTTGATTTCCTTTTCTGTCTCAGCCGGAGAAATCACAACCTCATTGACTGGCTCATTCGACGGTACAAACATATGAAAATCCATACTATCGTCATTACTATCACTCTCATCATCATCATCATCATCAACATCATCATCATCATCATCATCATCAGAAACTTCAAATGAAGAACTGAGATTTGGTCTTGATGGCACCACGTGTTCTTCGGCCACCACAACAGTTTGAGTACTTGAAGTTTGAACACCTTCTGTCTCTGAAAATGTTCCAAATTTCACATGATGACTTGGAAGTCTGTCCAACTGATGGATTGCTGAAATGAGGCTTAATTGGAAATAGAGTCGATTTTGAGACCACATTAGAGTTATCAAAGGAAACCTAAAAGGAGTTGAATGGCTCTAAGTCATGTCCATTTGTCTTAGGAATGATTTCCTCGATAAAAAAATGTTTCGGAGGACCGGAGTTGAGAGCACAAACTCTAGTAATGCCTATGTTATCTAAGGATTCCGAAGACTGATTTAGGTCCAGGGATATCAGCGGTGGAAGATGCATCGAATCAGGATATTTAACAGTGATTGGTTTGAACTCAGGAATCAATGATTGATATTTGTTAGAGGTATCTTGAAGTGAAGCTAATGGTGAGACATGGGTATCTGAATAAGTGTGTTTAAGAATATCTCCAATGAACATTAGGTTTTGAAGTTCCTTCAGGGGACAAAAAACTGGCTTCGGAAACTCACTTCAGAGACCAAGTGCTTTAGACCAGGGATGACGAAAATTGTGAGTCATTCTTTCATTAGCTTCAAGAACATCAAGCGAATTATGCAAAGCATCAATTTTCACATTAAGACGTGTATTATCAGTAACAAAGATGATTATTTCACTAGGAGTAATTTCACATTTTTCATTCAAAATAATACATTCATCCTTATCCATTACAAGTTCTCTCCACAATGATTCAATCTTAAGCTTGTGGTCTTCAAAACGTAATCTAAGTCTAGTCAACTCACAATCCAACTTATCATTAACTTCTGTGGCCGACTCATATGATTTATGGATAACTGTCATATCTGATTGAATTTGAGTAAGATACGGTTCACAAATAAATAAATCAAAATTATCATCAGTAATCATAGACTTACCTGCTAGATGATGCTTCTGTCATGTGGATCATTTGTTGCCATGTAGCAATAGTTTAGCTCAACATCATCATCATCAGCTTCTGAACCAAAGGACCAGTAACCATCATCACACTCAATTAATTGTCTTGCCATAAGATACAAGTTCCCTATATAATTTTCATCACCTTCATCCCCAGATGACCAATACCCATCAACATTTCTAAAAACCATAGCGACAAATTCCTTTTCACTATCTTCAAGTTCTTGTGCTCGACGAGCATAATAGGCAGAATCTTTCACTTTTGGTTTTTGAGGAATTTCAGCCAAACTGTCCTTAGCATAGTGGTTTTTGGGACCACATTTGTGTTGGATATAATGTCTAAGTCCATAACTATAATTGGTATGTACTTGACCCGACCCGGCATGGTCCATTTGGGTTGTGTAACGACGTAAATTTTAAAACAATTTTTCATTTTCCAAACACAATAAAACTCATATAATATTCTCAAAATCTCATGTGTATCCAATGTCATCACAATAAAACATATCTCAGAATCTAAAAAACATAATACTCTGCCAGTGTGTACAAATCATGCCGGTGCCTTCCCGCGATCCTCGGTAGTACCTGAAACACATATCACATAACACGGTAAGCATAAATGCTTAGTGAGTTCCCCAAAATACCACATACAACACATAAAGCCACTCGAGGCTATAACTCGGTAAGACCCTCTGGTCAATGTGTCTCAGCGGGACCCTCCAGTCCCGTAGCTCGTTGGACCCTCCGGTCCGGTCTAGCTCGTTGGACCCTCTGGTCCGGTCTAAATCGTTGGACCCTCCGGTCTGGTCTGGTTGAGGACCCTCTGGCCTCGTAAGTCGTTGGACCCTCCGGTCCGGTCTAAATATCACATAGCATACATAAATCACAATGCACATAATCTCAAGTAAGCACATAAGACCCTCTCGTCACACATAGTTACCACTCTAGGTAAAGTATAGTGAGAAGACTCACCTGGCAAGCCAGCAAATAACAGTCTCGTACTCGGAAATCTTGAACTAGCCCCCGCCTATCACATAGGATAAATATCTCTAATTAATTCTCTATTAATACTTGCCTATTCCAAAGGCTACCCTATTTCTCTGTCTAACTCTTGAAGTGGATAAAAGACCACTCTACCCCTCCATGGTCTCCATTACTCACGTTGATTAAACCCTAAAGTCAACAGAAGTCAAACTCAATTCAATAGTCCATGTTTGACCTGAATCGTCGAGTGCACTCATGCAACTCGTCGAGTCCCCTCTTTTCCTCAGAAGTCTCCAGAAAGTCCTGCTCAGCTCGTCGAGTTGACCCCCAACTCGCCGAGTTATCACATGATCAAACTCATCGGAACAAACCCTAATCGACTCGTCGAGTCAGGCCATGGACTCGGCGAGTCCCTTCGATCAGATTCCTCATTCCAACGATTTAAGGCAGATCCATCACCCCAAACACTAGATCTACCATCCTAAGGGTCGATTGTCACGTAATGCTGCAAGCTTTACGTTTAAACATGTCATATAGGGCTCATAATGCCAATATAACTCTAACAAGGATGATTAACCACAATAACTCTTATATGACTAAATAAAGCTATAATCTTTGGACTCTCTAGACCTCACAGAGTCCAGATCTGAAATCTAGACCTCAAAAGGGACCTTATGCATTCAAAGTCCTAACAATGGTGGAAGAAACCCTAATCTTCCATAGCAACAAGATCTAAGCAAAATAACAAGAAAGGTGCAAGCTTTTACCTCTTACTCAAGCCCTTGCACGGAGTTACACCAGATCCACTGATTCTCTAGCTTCCTTGTTGGATGATCTTCTCTTCTCCTCAAGAGATGCACTAGTCTACTCCAAGTTTTAGCTTCCAAGACTCTCATGGCTCTCTATGCACGTTTAGGGTTTTCTCTCAAGGAAGGGTAGCCGTAAAGGAGGCTATAAGTGCCTTTAAATAGGTCCCAAACCCGGGAAATTAGGGTTTCTCTGCCCAGCACCTACTCGGCGAGTCCCTCCTCTGACTCGTCGAGTCCATTCATTAAATCCACGCAGGCAACTCGATTCGACTCGGCGAGTTGGACCCTCTACTCGTCGAGTCTTTCCTTTAATCTCAAGATTAGCATACACAATAATATCCCTGAAAATCTGGATGTTACAATTCTCCCCCACTTGAATTAGATTTCGCCCTCGAAATCGCTCCTCAACAACATATAATACTAATCCAATAACCGAACAACACCATCGAAAGGATCTCGCACCACACAACTATCTTCCTCTCTGGACACCTGAATCCATACAGGAACTCCCTCTGGAAAAAGGATAGACCCATCCGCCACTACGCTACCCCTTCTGACTCTCTAGAGTCTGGAAACTCTAGTGGCCTGCCACACAGCCAGATACGCCCACTCAAGATGTCACCACATTATTCGCTCCTCGAATAACAGACCCTGATAATTCACCGCCCCTCTGATTCTCACAAAACAAAATCCAACAATCGGCTACCGATCACTTATACCAGACATACTAAACGATCTGAATCACACTCTAAGGAACGGAAAGCGGGGGGGGGGGGGGGTTCGCACCTTACCAGGGACTCATCCACTGAACTGCTATCAGAACCCATCCGAACAATGAACTCTCAAAACCTTGTCCTTAGACACAGTAAAATGATCATGCTTACTCAGCAGTATCCTCCAACATCTAACAAACATAAATCCCAGCCCCCCCCCCCCTCAAATATCCCCCTTTCAACACTGAGCACTAGGTCATCTCCCGACCCAGTAATTGAACCTCCAAAGGTTACCCATTGCATGTCCCAAAACGTCTCACTGACTTCCTTCTCACAAAAACTATCTCGGCCTAGTGTGACACACAAGTCACGAATTTCGCTTTACCTCAAGCGAATACGAAAGTCGTCTCACCCCTACCACTGTCATCTACTACTCCTTAGTTTCATGCGTCTCGTGGTTTTCCCATACCGACGAATTGACCCACTCAGGTCTTAAGACACCAGATGAAAACAATACCCCCTTCAAAAATGAAATTCATCTCTGAATCTGAAATCTAATTCTGCCTACTCAATACACCATTGGAATCGAACTCAACTCGAGAGTCTGGTCCGACACAGAATTGGGACCACTCGTCCCAACGAAACACTCAACTCATGACCCATGACCCGCAACTCACGCATATACCACTTCTCCAATTCCCTTGGGTTGCGACAACCACCACTCAATTCAGAGCATAACGATTCCCGACAAATATGGAGACCCCAGTCTCGCCCCTGGTTCGACCACCAGGCTCTCAAGAACTCAAATATTAGGGCTACCCATGCCTAAAAATCTTCTGCGTCTTGCTCTGACTAGAGAGTACTCATCACAACACCCTCTCGCTGGCTAGTGAGTACTACGGCTCCCCGCAGCATCACAACAACCTTTCACTAACTAGTGAGTACTACGGCTCGCCGCAGCATCACAACAACCTCTCGCTGACTGGTGAATACTTCGGCTCCCCGTAGCATCACAACAACCTCTCGCTGACTGGTGAATACTACGGATCCCCGCAGCATCACAACAACCTCTTGCTGACTGGTGAATACTACGGCTCCCCGCAGCATCACAACAACCTCTCGCTGACTGGTGAATACTATGGCTCCCCGCAACATCACAACAACCTCTCGCTGACTGGTGAATACTACGGCTCCCCGTAGCATCACAACAACCTCTCGCTGACTGGTGAATACTACGGCTCCCCGCAGCATCACAACAACCTCTCACTGATTGGTGAATACCACGGCTCCCCGCAACATCACAACAACCTTTCACTGACTGGTGAATACTACGACTCCCCGTTGTATCACCACACCCCTTTGCTAACTCATGGATACTGCAGCTCCCTGCAGCCTTACATCACCTTCTCTTACCACTCACGGTCTCGTCCTCAAGTCGACGCCACACACTGCATCCATTAACCCACGTTCCACGGCCCACATAGATAGATGCATACATACCCATCCAAAAATAAGCGTCATTACTCCTGACGGCAACCGTCATGACAAACTCCTTTTCTCACTGCAATCCTCATTCTTAAATAATTCCGTTTAACATCAATTAGTCGAAGTGCTCCCACTGGAACCATAGATACTTGCTACACCACTTGCCATCTCTCAACTCAGAACTCAGAATAATCTAGAAATGAGGACATCATACCCGGATACCTCGGTACACCAACACAGAATCTCACGATGTTTTGCCCAATCCACTGATCTCATACTCACGACACCATGCTTGGATACCGTATTTTTCTTTCATAATCTCTCATCCGATCTTGCTCTCGCACCACTTGTAACCTCAGAGTATTCCATCTCCCAATTTGAAATACCGAGGCATCGCCAATGGCCCAGAACATGTTGTCGAAAACCCGAAATTCCCCCTCTACTGGTCACTACCCTTACGGAACTACTCATATCGACCCTGAAATTGGTTGACGAATCAATTGCTGCCCTTCCAGGGGTATAAATTACAATCTATACCCTCACTTGCAAATCTCAGCTATTGCATCCGCAATCCAGCGACCCGATCGCACTTGAACTCGACATATGTTAACCCCAAAAATCAGAGGCCACAATGAATTTTCCAATCCACGGCCACCTGCCGTGGATCCACTCATCTTTTCTTAAACACAAACTCATACATCTTCCCATCTGGCACCTCGCCTCCTCCTCGGGCTCATGCGTCCGCACCGCAAATTCCCATAACCATTTCTCTGATCGCACATGAATGGATCACTGGTCCCCTAACTGGAAAACCAGTTCACCCCCACTCAGGGTTCGAACAATCACCAATTGGCACATACACAACCTACTCAGAAGATTGTCTCACCAGTCATGACACACTTGACTCTTAAAAGTATTACGCAATCATCCCAGGGCCTTCCCATAGGAAACCAAACACTCTCCAATTTCCGTCCCTAACAAAATCTTGGAATCCTCCCCACATGACTGCATCTAGTCACCTTGAAGGCTCAGACTGACACACCGCCAGAAACCCCATTGTTCCGAATCCAATCTGTCTCTAATCCGGAAATAGTGCCCTATCGCACACTTCGACTCTATTTCCTCGACCCGCCTCCCAAAACGGGAATAATCAGAAAAGCACATACCTCATTCTCACTGTTGATACACAATGTAGACCATGAGGGCCACTGCCCCGATATACTCCTTTTTAACCACCGGAAACTACTAATAACAACACCTTTTCCCCAACAAGGAACCTCTCTGTTCTCATCAGTCTTAGTCCCACTAATGACTCTTTCCTGGTATAAGAATACCTCGCACATACTGCCCAAACATTCTGGTGAAAAGGTCACCGTGCTTGCTACCCCACAGGGTTTACCTTCAACTCTGAACCAAAAACTCAGTATCTCTCCTGTTTCCCGTAGAAAACTGAAGTAGCACCACTCAGGCCACAAAAAGTGACATCTCCACTATCGGCCGGTCGCTCAGCCCAGACCGTATTCTCCCATAACGCACCATCCTTACTCATCTCTGAGTCTTGCAACTCCAACTGGCATCTTACCAACAATCCCTCGGAGCTAACTCGATTTCCCTCCCATGGGATGCTCCACTAAAACTAGTTCATCATGGCCCTCTGGCCTCAAACTCTTTCACATCTGATCTCAGTCTAGACAATCACCACGGAATAACCGGTAAAACCAGAAGCACTAACCGCCACGTGTCATGGTACTCAAACCATGTGACCACCTCTCGATATGCTATGAATCATGGTACCCGAACCATGTTATCTCCTCTTAATCTGCTACGAATCATGGTACTCGAACCATGTTCTCTCTTCTCAATCCGCCTCAAATCATGGTACACGAACCATGACATCACCTCTCGATCTGCTACTTAGATCCTCCGGAATACTCCCTGCATCGAGTATGGGTCCTCTGCTTTCAGTAGTACGGGCCCATACTACCTGCCACATCTACCCATACTCTCTATACGGACCATCCCAGAGTCCCTAAGTAGCTGCTCAACCTTCTCAATCACTAATCCCGTCACGCGTGCTCGCTTCCCAGCAAAATGCTCTACTCTGTCAGCGTACTCATCTGACTAATGTCACTTCCTAGGCTCTTCCTAGGTCCTCACACTTCTCCGCCATCAGCTGCTGAAGTACGCCTAATGATGCCAACCATCTACCTCCTGGATATTGTCATATTCACTTGGTAGCTGACTCCCATCATTGAAAGTTCCACAAAGCACGAAGCAAGCAACATTCGGGCATCGAATAAACACATAAAACCCACTCTAGGTGATAACTCCAATTGCTCTACTCATACTCAAAAGATATCACCGAACTCAGCAACTCTACCCCTCGCGGGTATCTAACTACTCTCTCAATAGGCTCAACAAATGCTCATCTAGGTATCTCTCCTAGATTACTCCTCTACTCAAATCCTTCTCTAAAAGGATTCCTGCTGGATACTCTTACTCAGCACATACTCGGAAGCACATCACAGATAACAGCAACTCCTAGGCTGAGGCATCACAAATCAGGCCACTCTAGTCCTAAAATATGAAATACCTAGCCTGCCTCTAGCATGCATAATATCTCATAACATATCTCATAAATATCTCATAATACAAAAGTAAGGGCATTTTGGGAAATCACCGTTCGGGCTCTGGCTGATTGTACACACTGCTCTTCCTCGTTTTCTCTTAGAAACTCTTTCTCGCTTTAGAAAAATCATTTCTCTGAAATTTTTTCTCAAATCCTCAGTTTGAGTCCAGATTTACCCGAAGGTGCATCCGAATCCCTCAAACCAAGGCTCTGATACCAACTTGTAATGACGTAAATTTTAAAACAATTTTTCATTTTCCAAACACAATAAAACTCATATAATATTCTCAAAATCTCATGTGTATCCAATGTCATCACAATAAAACATATCCCAGAATCTCAAAAACATAATCCTCTGCCAGTGTGTACAAATCATGCCGGCGCCTTCCCGCGATCCTCGGTAGTACCTGAAACACATATCACATAACACGGTAAGCATAAATGCTTAGTGAGTTCGCCAAAATACCACATACAACACATAAGCCACTCGAGGCTATAACTCGGTAAGACCCTCTGGTCAATGTGTCTCAGCGGGATCCTCCAGTCCCGTAGCTCGTTGGACCCTCTGGTCCAGTCTAGCTCGTTGGACCCTCTGGTCCGGTCTAAATCGTTGGACCCTCCGGTCCGGTCTGGTTGAGGACCCTCTGGCCTCGTAAGTCGCTGGACCCTCCGGTCCGGTCTAAATATCACATAGCATACATAAATCACAATGCACATAATCTCAAGTAAGCACATAAGACCCTCTGGTCACACATAGTTACCACTCTAGGTAAAGTATAGGGAGAAGACTCACCTGGCAAGCCAGCAAATAACCGTATCGTACTCGGAAATCTCGAACTAGCCCCCGCCTATCACATAGGATAAATATCTCTAATTAATGCTCTATTAATACTCGCATATTCCAAAAGGCTACCCTCTTTCTCTGTCTAACTCTTGAAGTGGATAAAAGACCATTCTACCCCTCCATGGTCTCCATTACTCACGTTGACTAAACCCTAAAGTCAACAGAAGTCAAACTCAAGTCAATAGTCCATGTTTGACCTGAATCGTCGAGTGCACTCATGCAACTCGTCGAGTCCCCTCTTTTCCTCAGAAGTCTCCAGAAAGTCCAGCTCAGCTCGTCGAGTTGACCCCCAACTCGCCGAGTTATCGCATGATCAAACTCATCGGGACAAACCCTAACCGACTCGTCGAGTCAGTCCATGGACTTGGCGAGTCCCTTCGATCAGATTCCTCATTCCAACAATTTAAGGCAGATCCATCACCCCAAACACTAGATCTACCATCCTAAGGGTTGATTGTCACGTAAAGCTGCAAGCTTTACGTTTCAACATGGTAAATAGGGCTCATAATGCCAATATAACTCTAACAAGGATGATTAATGTGACATCCCCATTTTCATGGCCAGAAAAGACCGATTTTGTTTATGCTTTATAAAAATCAGAGTACCTCTTTTAATAAAAATGTTGCGGAATTTGTTCCCAGAAAAACATGATAAATACATTATCAAAGCATTTCCGAAGAAATGTATTTTTATTCATTTTAAAACATTGGGATGTCATCGTCAATACAGAAACAATAAGCATAAACAGAACTTACATTCATTATCAATAGTGATCTACATCTCTTTTAAATCCCTCAGTGTAAAGTAGCTTCATATCGACACTTGTGATACAAATAAGCTTGAGTGGGTCAGGTTGGGAAACCTGGTGAGTACATAGGGTTTTCAACCCACAATAATATAATTATTAGCATAAAAAAATCAACCCAATTACCCATCCCCATTATCTTATTTACTCTTAAGGATCTACCCTAAGAATTAGCTATTCCTCATTCATTCATTCCTAAGGATCGTCCAAGGGAATCAGCACGAAATCCATTGTTGCCAGGGTTTACTCAACAGGCACTAAGTCGCATAGTCGCCAGGGTTTATACAATAGGCACTACGTCGCATAGTCGCCAGAGTATAGGCACTAAGTCTCATAGTCGCCAAGGGTTTATACAACATGCACTACGTCGCATAGTCGCCAGGGTTTAGGCACTAAGTCTCATAGTCACCAGGGTCTAGGCACTAAGTCTCATAGTCGCCAGGGTCTAGGCACTAAGTCTCATAGTCGCCAATGTTTACTTATATCCTCTTTCATCCCTCCTTGTTCATCTACCCATGTTTTACCCATCATATTCGTAGATATAAAATACATATACAGTTTAAATCATTTAAAACATGTATAAAATCGTTTATACAGCATAGATAACAAGTACACAGATAATATGTACATATAGCACGTAATTTATATAAAATACTTCATATCTATGTGTAAGATGAAAGTAACTATGCACTTAACTGATATGGTGGTGACTCGGTACTCGGACAACACTTCGTTATCTCGAAACAAATTTCCCTTGACAAACAGCGGGTTTTTTCTCAAAACCGGGCTTCGCTGGAGCAGCGTTTTTGAGCCGAAAGGCTCTTTTCTTGGGGCTTCGGGAGCCTCGGGGCTTCCTTCGGGTGCTAGGAGGTTTACCTAGGCTTAGGGGGGGGGGGGGGTTTGGGGGCTAAAGAGAGAGTATAGAGAGAGAGAAAGTGGAAGAAGAAAGGTGTGAGAATGAATGGAACCCGACACTCTTATTTAAAGGGTGAAATCCTGATGGAAACGCCGAGTCGGTTCACTGAATCGCCGAGTCATGCCATGTGTCATCACCTGATGGCTTTTCTTGGGGAGAAAGCCTTGGCCCATATTCAGCCACGTCACCCCTTTTGCAGCAGCACCTTGCCGACTTCTAAACCCCGTAACTTTCGCATACGAGCTCCGTTTTTTTCCACGCGTACGTAAAAACAAGATCTACAACTTTCATTTAGACTCCATCGGCTAATTCTCGACCGATCTTAAATTTAACAGTAGGAGGAGATTAGACTGTTAAATGACCGCGAAAAATTCGTATCTCCTTCATACGGACTCCGTTTTCGTCTGTCTTTTTACCGTTGAGTTCCTATTAATGAGACCTTCAACTCTCATTTAGGTCGCATAGTCGCCAGGGTTTACCCAAAAACCGCTCGAACTAAAATTCGAGTTACGGGCCGTGCACTGCTATGCCAAATCTTAGAAAATTCATAACTTCCTCATACGAAGTCAGATTTGGGCGTTCTTTTTTGTATGTTCTCGGTTTAACGTATACTACAACTTTTGTTTAGATCACTAAGGGTAAAAAGTCCTGTATCGTAAATTCACTATTTACGTCTCCCGGTGCCGTGCCGGTTTTGCCGTAAAACTTCGACGGGTCATAACTTCTTCGTTATAACTCGGATTCCGGCGTTCTTTATATGTACAGAACCCTTGAGACATATTCTACAACTTGGTTAAGATTAAATAATATTTTGTCAAAAAGTCGTTTTCGACAATTACTGCCTCTAAATTGACTAGCCCGGATCTGCGGGCGTTACAACTATCTCCCACTTAGGACGATTTCGTCCCGGAATCATCAACAAAACAACGCTATATAATGATTCCATATGTTATCTCTTCATCCTAGGTAATAACAGTAACCTATATGCTTCGAGTATCTGACTGTTCGACTTCTTGACTGCAGGCAGTGCTTGATCTTGCACCCGCACTCTGTCTCGTACCAGGCTTTCATTCATGACCTTCCTGTCACAATCTCGGCTCTTATTGGAGACTCTTTCTTCTTCTTAACAATCTTAAGATAAGTTCTTTCATTACTAACATGGACCGATGTGTCATATTCTAATCACGTATCATTGTATGTTGAAATGCTTAGACTCAGGTCTCTTAGAGTCAAATTCTAGAACAGACTATACCTTCCTTCATGTTCTAATGTGATATAATCACATCTTAAAAGGTAGCACTTCTAGCTACAAGCAACTTTTCGCGATACCTCTACTGATCGTTTTGATTATCTTTTATTTCAATCTTCCGACTTATGTCAGGTGCTACATCGAACATGGTTCTCTGAACCACATTACATCTTCAGCGTAGTCAGACTCAATTTGATATGACCACTAGGGTCGGAATAACAATCATCTTCTTAGTCATTATCGAAATGATGGTAACGACATACTTGAATAAAACAGAATCAATTACTAGCTTCTTGGTAACCTTGTGACTTTCCCTGATCCAAGTGTGAGTCCTGTGCTTCCGGTAGTGTATGCATCTACTACCTTTCACACATACTCATACTCGTCCCAAGTATTGTTTCGCAGTTCTCCAAGTCATCATCACAAAAAACAATTTTAACACATGCAGATGTGTCCAAACAATCATATAATTTTCCCTAGACTCTACTAGGACTTCTTCCACTCGTATCTTCAATCATCAATTCTGCTTCAACTTGGTTGGTGGTGGAAATGCCATACGATGGGACAACTTCAGGACTTATGCCAATCGTTCCATCATCCCGCCAATCGAAGGGGTACTTCGGACGTACCGTACTCTCCTAAACACACTGTTATTTTATCATACATATTCTAAAGGCAAGATACCACTCTTACGATATCTTCCGATAAGTGTCATTCTCTATCATAATCCTTTTCATTTCCTCCATTTACTCAATTTGCTACGAGCCTTCACCATGACGTTACATTTACGGAAGCATGCGTTCAGCACATCGAGACGAGAATATAGATAGAGAAGATTTAGACGCATAATCCTCCTTATTACTTCGAAAAGTTACATGCCAGTTCTAATACCGTATTTAAACGTTTAGAAATATGAACACATAAAGTTTCTAGATCCGGTCGGTAATAGACCATAGATCCGATCAAATAATAACATCATTTAACATCATAAATCAGTTAGCACAGAAAAGCATTTTAGGCATCTTCCCTAAATAAGCTAGTGCTTTTGTCTATTAAGGTGTATTATCTAAATATACTAGACACACTCCTCACTATCATCGCTTAGCATTCTAAGTTTAAGTCTAGAAATAAATCCTTATTCCTAGTTCGCTTAAACTAATGCTCTGATACCAACTGTGACATCCCCTATTTCACGGCCAGAAAAGACCGATTTTGTTTATGCTTTATAAAAATCAGAGTACCTCTTTTAATAAAAATGTTGCGGAATTTGTTCCCAGAAAAACATGATAAATACGTTATCAAAGCATTTCCGAAGAAATGTATTTTTATTCGTTTTAAAACATTGGGATGCCATCGTCAATACAGAAACATAAGCATAAACATAACTTACATTCATTATCACTAGTGATCTACATCTCTTTTAAATCCCTCAGTGTAAAGTAGCTTCATATCGACACCTGTGATACAAATAAGCTTGTCGAGTGGGTCAGGTTGGGAAACCTGGTGAGTATATAGGGTTTTCAACCCACAATAATATAATTATTAACATCAAACAATCAACCCAATTACCCGTCCCCATTATCTTCTTTACTCTTAAGGATCTACCCTAAGAATTAGCTATTCCTCATTCATTCATTCCTAAGGATCGTCCAAGGGAATCGACACGAAATCCATCGTTGCCAGGGTTTACTCAATAGGCACTAAGTCGCATAGTCGCCATGGTTTATACAACAGGCACTACGTCACATAGTCGCCAGGGTTTAGGCACTAAGTCTCATAGTCGCCAGGGTTTATACAACAGGCACTATGTCCCATAGTCGCCAGGGTTTAAGCACTAAGTCTCATAGTCGCCAGGGTCTAGGCACTAAGTCTCATAGTCGCCAGGGTCTAGGCACTAAGTCTCATAGTCGCCAATGTTTACTTATATCCTCTTTCATCCCTCCTCGTTCATCTACCCATGTTTTACCCAACATATTCGTAGATATAAAATACATATACAGTTCAAATCATTTAAAACATGTATAAAATCGTTCATCTAACATAGATAACAAGTACACAGATAATATGTACACATAGCATGTAATTTATATAAAATACTTCATATCTATGTGGAAGATGAAACTAAGTATGCACTCACCTGATATGGTGGTGACTCGGTACTCGGACAACACTTCGTTATCTCGAAACAATTTTCCCTTGACAAAACAGCAGGTTTTTCTCAAAACCGGGCTTCGCTGGAGCAGCGTTTCTGAGCCGAAAGGCTCTTTTCTCGGGGCTTTTGGAGCGTCGGGGCTTCCTTCGGGTGCTAGGGGGTTTACCTAGGCTTAGGGGGGGGGGGTTGGGGGCTAGAGAGAGAGAGAGTATATAGAGAGAAAGTGGAAGAGGAAATGTGTGAGAAGGAATGAAACCCGTCACTTTTATTTAAAGGGTGAAATCCTGATGGACTCACCGAGTCGGTTCACTGACTCGCCGAGTCAGTGCCATGTGTCATCACCTGATGGATTTTCTTGGGGAGAAAGCCTTGGCCCATATTCAGCCACGTCACCCCTTTTGCAGCAGCACCCTGCCGACTTCTAAACCTCGTAACGTTCGCATACGAGCTCTGTTTTCGACGTTCTTTTTTTCCACACATAGGTAAAAACAAGATCTACAACTTTCATTTAGACTCCATCGGCTAATTCTCGACCGATCTTAAATTTAACAGTAGGAGGAGATTAGACTGTTAAATAACCGCGAAAAATTCGTATCTCCTTCATACGGACTCCGTTTTCGTCTGTCTTTTTACCGTTGAGTTCCTATTAATGAGACCTTTAACTCTCATTTAGGTCGCGTAAGCCAAAAACCGCTCGAACTAAAGTTCGAGTTTTGGGTCGTGCACTGCTATGCCAAATCTTAGAAAATTCATAACTTCCTCATACGAAGTCAGATTTGGGAGTTCTTCTTTTTGTATGTTCTCGGTTTAACGTATACTAAAATATTTGTTTAGATCACTAAGGCTAAAAAGTCCTCTATCGTAAATTCACTATTTACGTCTCCCGGTGCCATGCCGGTTTTGCCGTAAAACTTCGACGGGTCATAACTTCTTCGTTATAACTCGGATTCCGGTGTTATTTATGTGTACGGAACCCTTGAGACATATTCTACAACTTGGTTAAGATTAAATAATATTTTGTCGAAAATTCATTTTCGACACTTATTGCCTCTAAATTGACTAGCCCGGATCTGCGGGCGTTACAATTAACCACAATAACTCTTATATGACTAAATAAAGCTATAATCTTTGGACTCTCTGGACCTCACAGAGTCCAGATCTGAAATCTAGACCTCAAAAGGGACCTGATGCATTCAAAGTCCCAACAATGGTGGAAGAAACCCTAATCTGCCATAGCAACAAGATCTAAGCAAAATAAAAAGAAAGGTGCAAGCTTTTACCTCTTACTCAAGCCCTTGCACGAAGTTACACCAGATCCACTGATTCTCTAGCTTCCTTGTTGGATGATCTCCTCTTCTCCTCAAGAGATGCACTAGTCTACTCCAAGTTTTAGCTTCCAAGACTCTCATGGCTCTCTATGTATGTTTAGGGTTTTCTCTCAAGGAAGGGTAGTCGCAAATGAGGCTATAAGTGCCTTTAAATAGGTCCCAAACCCGGGAAATTAGGGTTTCTCTGCCCAGTACCTACTCGGCGAGTCCCTCCTCTGACTCGTCGAGTCCATTCATTAAATCCACGCGAGCAACTCGATTCGACGCGACGAGTTGGACCCTCTACTCGTCGAGTCTCTCCTTCAATCTCAAGATTAACATACACAATAATATCCCTGAAAATCTGGATGTTACAGGTTGCATGGCATTGTAATACTTGGATAGACCAAAATGAGAGAAAGGACACTTAAGGTTTATTAATAGTATTATTAGTACTAATATATTAATAATAGTATTTGTTTAGTATTGATCAAAGAATTAATATTGAATTGAATAAGTGATCAAAGAGAGACTAATTAAATATATGGGTTTGATTGTGTAAATAATCTATTCTTGTATAATGGGCTAATGATCCATGGTTTGTATGGATTGGATTAAAACCCATAAGGTGCTCCATGGATAGTCCATGGAGGTTACAAACCCATGGATCATGGAATATGGAAAGCCATGACAATTAGGGTTTACATGGTGTAACCCTACTTGTGTCACAACTATATAAAGACTCCTTATGCAGGCAAAATCGACACTACTACAAGCAAGTAAGAGAGCTAGCCGATTTTTGAGTATAGTGTAATTCTCTCAAGGTTATTCCAAGAATTGTGGTGTTGTGTGAAGCATTTGAGGCATCACATTTGGGGTGCAAGGCTCACAAAGTCATCAAGGAATCCAAGCTTCTAAAAGGTATGTTATTCTACTTGAATTTGAATTACAAGTTCCCCATGACATGCTAGATAGGAAGTAAACCTTGGAAAATCAAATTTGCATGTATTTAGAGCAAACATAGATCCAAGGTTTCTAGGGTTGCATGTACACCATAGGAGTGTTAGAATGCTCAAAACCCATTAATTTGTGAGATAAAACCTTCGGTTTGACTGAGTTCAGAACTTCCTGAGGTTCCAAAGTGTGATTCGGAATGTTGGGTCGGTATGCAGGTGGATTTTTAGTGGGTTTAGGATAGGGTTGAGGATTGCTTTGATGAAGAGATTAAATCAGTTTTGAGAAGGCCTTTGACTGGGATTCCATGGGTATCTGTACTTCATGGATAGAAGTGCAAAATCATGTTGGAAATGAGGTTTAGAATCATCACAATCTAGATCAAGGTTTTATTCAAATGGATAGTTTGGAACTGGAGAGGTTGGTGCAACAAGTGGTGTAGGTTGAACAAATGGAATAGGTGGGATGAATCCAAAAGGATCCAAGGCTGATGGGTTCGGAATCAGTGGTTTCACTGAACTAACTAAAGCGAGAGGACCTCTACAAAGTTCTCTCAACATTTGAGCAAGGTTAGATTCGTAACCTTCCAGTTCGTCAAATAACTGATAGAGCTTTAGTTTCTTTAGAGATCTGTTAATCTGAAGACATGACTTCAAATTGACCCATTCTTTTCCAAAGTTGTTTATGAACTTGAGGTTGTACTCAAGTGGAGTTCGGACTACTCCATGTGTCGTCATGCTGATCACCACGATCCTGTACTGATTTGATGCGGAAGCTACATATTCACCATGATTTTTAGTGAAAGTGTCAAAGTCATTTACAACAGATGTTAAATACTTATCCTTCATGTTCTCTGAACCTTCAAACAAATCTTGTAGTGTATCCCAAATCTCCTTAGCATATTTTCACAACTTATTGTGCTTAAAGATAGACGGAGGTACACCAAACACCATTTCAGAGAAGGCGATTTGATCTGCATGAAGCTTCTCAATGTCTGATGCAGTCGGTGGTGATAGTTGAGATTCTTCTTGACCCATGAGATTGGAAACAACATCTCTAACCACTTATCTTGCTGGAGCATGAGGACCTTCTTTCACTGATCTCCATATTTATTCACCTTTTTCTTTACAGAGTAAAAATATCTCCATTCTAGCTTTCCAGTGATCTTACTCTTGAACAACTAGAAGTGGGGCACACGTTAGGCAACCCACACAATTTTCTATTTGCATTGAGTACAGTTGTTGAGATTAATTAGAAGCAGCCGTTGAAGATAGGATATTAGAGCTAGAGTGGTATCTACAAGAACTTTTATCCTGAACACAGAAATGATTGAGATACCAAGGTAATCTTCAACTAACTATAATATGTTCTAATGGATTAATACGAAAACCAATTAGGCTCTGATACTAATTGTGAATGCTAATGAGGGTGCACATACAAGGTTTGAGAATATAATCCTTGAATTAACTTAAGATCAATGTCTGCTAATAATAAGGATCTAGTCAAGTCTGGTAAACCATTCTTGTATCAGAATTAAGAGATTCAACAAAGTGCTCAAAATTATAAAAAGATTAAGTATAAACAATGTAAAGCAATATAAGAACAATAATAATGTAAGAGAGAATGATTGACTGAATAATTCTAGATTGATGTGAAAAAAATGTATGTTCCACTTTCTTAATTCAAAGGTAACTACTCCTAAAATAGCCAAGGAGTAACTAAAATACCAACTAAAAAAGTAAGTGTGGACTATCAGACATATGAAGATCAATAGACCAACATAGCCTCTTATGATGATATTGTATCATGTACTATGCTATCAAACAATGAGAATATAACAAAATAGTACTTGGAACAATAAATGCTCATTACAGGCTTAGAAACATTCTATCACTAAGATGCATCTCTGACTAGTCTTCTTCTTCGGAATAGTCAGTATTTCGGAACTCATCATCTCAGACTTTTCTCCCCTTCAGATTGCACAAGGATCACTTTTCATGTTCTATCATATTTGTCTCATGAGCATCAGTAGATGCAAGGGTTTGAACAAGCATGATAGTTCGACATCCATCTCTTCTTGTTCTAACCATTGCATTATGTTCCAACATAATTTATCTGACCTCCTCAATAATCATTCCCCAATCTAAAGCTAAATCTTCCAAATCAACTATTAACTAGAATTTCTTGGGAGGATAAGCTGAAGAGTCACCAGTGGCTGAGGAACTTCCAACTTCAACATTATTTGCTCTTCCTGAGAGTGAAGCCTTTATTTTTCTAGAATTGAGCTGATCATTTTTAGACTCAATGTCGATGTTAATTTCTCGAGGAATCTCCCCTTAGAATATGGATCGGGGTAAATAATACTTAAAGGAACTGTGGTTTGTGCCATAAAATCGAAGTTAAGAAACCCTTCATACTCATCATTCTCAGACTGATCATTAGAATTTGGAATGGGTTGTGCATCATTCATTACCTCGGACTGAAAAACAACCGTTTTTCTTAATTACCCACCATTTAATTTTGATTATCCTCCCTTATTCATTTAGATTAAGACTGATCAGTCTGTGATGAATTATTCTCCCCTTTTTGACATCATCAGTTTGGGGAGGAGTGTCATGAGGTGGAGAGGGGGTTCAAGGAGGAGGATTCATTGATGGTGAAGTAGATTGATTATTTTCGCATGATGATGGGTAAGGATTATTTATGGGTGGTGATGGAGGAAGTTGATCATCACCTGGAGAGGCAAGAGGAATGTCTCCAATGAATACATCATCATCATTGTTGACCAAAGATATTGATCGTTTACATCACTTTCAACCTTATTCAGCCTTTTTCCAAGAGACTGAGTCATCTTGACTAGGAGGGAGAGTTGGGAGAGCACCGTTGTTTGAAAGTTGGAGCTAGATTCCCCTTGAAAGGTAGCAAAAGTATGAATCGGCATTGGAGAAACATTTGCAGGTTGAGGAGAAAGAGACGCTGATCTTGGAGAATTCACATCTTGAATTATTGGATCAATAGATTCCACTTGAGGTGGAGATGATCCATGTTGGACTAAATATTTTGCAAGGAGGGTTGTTGGTGAAGTAGAAATTGAGGAGAAGCGAATGTGTTAATTCAGTTTTGGAGGAGAATTAGTCATTCCCTGAACAGAGGCTTCTCCCACATCATCGTCTAACTCACTATCTTCATCATCAGCATAATCAACATCATGTTCATTGATTTCTTCATTATATTCTGCTTCAGATTCATAGGTTTCATCAACATATGGATTTAATCCAATTCTCGATACTCCAGGTAAGATGCATATCACCATCAGAGCGACCAACATTGATAATCTCTGATGAAAGAGTTGGAATTGTTATGGAGACTCCATGATTGACATTGTAACCTTCTCCATTACAAGAAAAAATTAGAGTAAGCCAATGAGGATAAGGAATGTATGTTGGCTTCTTGTTCCCAGTGACACACTCAACCAATTGATCAAAGAATAGTTGAGAAAAATCTAGTCTTTTGTTGCAATCCATGGCAAACAAGATTCGTTGCTCAAATAGGTTTAACTAATCTAGGCTTCCCGTCTTATGTCCAAGACATTTTCCAATTACTCTGTATAAATACTTCCATCTTGCACAATAGAATTGATGTAGGCTGTATTTGGTTAAATCATGAGAAGTTCCCTGAAGAGAGAAGTTATACCCCAATCTTAAACGAAAAGCCTTGCACGTTTCTCCAGATAGGGGTTTAGTATAGTTTTCTGAGTGAGAAAGACGAAGAGCAGTATAAAAAGATGCAACATTGATAGTAACCCTAGAATGACCATCTCTGATATTTCCATTAATGGTTTGATCCTTAGAATCAACAGAGAAAGAATACTAGAACTCACATACTTGCTTAGGGTAGAATGCTCTAGGAAATCAGCGAAAGCATAGCGAACTGGGCCGTTTTTGACATAGTTGATGAAGACTTTAATCCATGAGTTCTTATACTGAATTGGGATAACATCGAAGAATGCAACATTGTTTGCTTAAATGACAATCTGAGTATCATTAGCATGAGGGACTTTAACCACATTAGCACCAAGAGAAAATACATGGAGAACCTTCGACATGATGAAGACTTAAGGAAGACGATGATCAAGAGATTTTTTTGGGAGGAATTTGACTGCTTGAATAAATTGTAAAAGTGACCTAAGAGAGAGAGAGAAAGAGTTCTCCTAATTTATACTTGAATGTTCTTCCTTTTACGTAATCATGATTGGAGAAAGCGGTACCGTAAAAAACTTATATTTCTAGGAATTATTTCAAATCTTTAATAGTCATCCAAAACTTACCATTGAGATAAGTGATTGAGTAAGACAAAGTGTCAGCAACATGAAATATCAGCGAAAGCAGTCAGCATATCGGAATAATACTACCAGCGTACCAAAGTTTCAACTGACAATGTAGTGAGATTGTGATGTCTCCTGATAGAATGGGTTTGAAACATCATTTACTAACATAGTAGTCTGAAGCCCCATTAGCATATGGTTTCATATGTTGAATCATCAGCTTATTTTATTAGAAGAATACAACGTGAGAGTAGGATGATGTGTGTAATACATTCCGATATGAAATGTACCCATCGGCATATAGTGTTGAAGTTTCATATGTGTATGGTTAATACAGTGAATCATCAACTCTTTTAATAGAAGATTTTTTAGGAGAGAAAGGGTAGGTGTGTGTAATACATCACGGGACAAAACAAATTTTTTGAATTCTCATCAGCGGCTGCTTTCATACGCTGAATCATAAAATTATAAAGAAGAAAGTAAGGTGAGTGTAGCACCCGATCCCTGGTATGTCTTTAATTCAAATTTTATTTTTCTCTGGGACTCGAAGAGTTGGTGGCTCAACTTGTCGAGTAGAGATGGGATCCGCGGGAAGTTTAAGTGACCTACTCGACGAGTCGGGAGACGGACTCGGCGAGTAGGTACTGTTTAAGTGAAACCCTAAAATTGAGGGTTTGCACCCTATTTAAGCATCTCATTCAGCCTCCCTTCGTCCCTATTGCTCCCAGAACACGTCCTACTGAAACCCTAATCATTTGTGTTAAGATCTAAGGCCTTTATGGTGGTTTTTGGTGATTTTGGTACATAAGAAGGAAGAGAAAGGCTTGAGGAATCAAGAGGAGGCCAGAGGAGTTCGAGTTTGTGCACCCACTGCAGTTCTCTAGAGGTATAAAGCTGATACCTTGTTCTTTCATGTTTTAGATCCCTTTTTGGGGTGATTTATGGCTTTTAGGAGCCATTCTTGGTAACCAATCATGAGTGCAAGAATGGTTGGGGGCTAAGACTTCAGATCCAAGGTCTTTAAGGGATTATAAGACAGAAAGGGACTGATTTTGGAGCCTTGGAAAGCCCCATGCATCTTAAGAGTCTCATTTAATGGCTTCTTATAAAACTTCGACATCTCCATTGAATGGCTTCTTATAAAACTTCTTTACTCTGTTGTTGGAGTAAAAAATCACCGCTTCATCATCACAGTTGACGATAAGACCTTCGTCTTCAGAGCTTTCCTTCTTAGTAGCTTCCATCTCACCTACTCTTCCCGATACTTTCGAAACCAACGCTAATGGACCTCCCATATTGATTTTTGACTCTTCAGATATTTCATTTACTTCAGTTTTGTGAGCTTTTATCAGATTGTAAAGATCATTAAGAGTCAAAAAATCGAAGGTTTGTTGTGTCTTCATCATCAAACTCACATTCCTCCACTCCTTGCGAAGCCCCATTATGAAAGTAAGGTTGTATTCCATATCTGATTTGGTAATTCCATACCTATTACACTTGTAGATGAGCTTGTTCAGACGATCATAATATAATTCGATCGATTCACCATATTTATGCTTAAACTCCCTTAATTCAATCAGACATTGCTTGACTGAACAAATTTTGGTCTTCTCACTACCCTGGTACTCTTCCTTCAGTGTATTCCAGATTTCTTTTGATGTTTTGCAAGTTCGAACATATGTATACACCACAGGAGGAAGAGCTCCACCATGCTCTCTCATGCATCTTTTCTCATTCTTCTGTAGCCTTTCAGTTTGTTCAGTAAAACTTTGAGTTGATGCAGAACTACCAATGCTTTAAACAGATGAATGTGGATGAACATCATCAGTAATGCACTTCCATAACTCTTCATCGATTCCATTCAAGTAATCCTCCTTTCCATCAACCCATTGATCATAATACTCTGGAATAAGCATAGGAATTTTTGTTGAAAATCCTAGCAAATGCGAGAAAGATGTCATAGTATTCATGTTGAAGTTCGCCATTGATGTACGGACAAATTAGATCAAAGATTGTGAAATTTGAGATTAACAAGACGAATCAAACATCAAATGAACACCGAACACTCGATTTATCAATCGAAATGCAGAATCAAATCAGAACTGAAGATCTACAAAAATTTTCAGGATCAAAAGTGTGGAAACTTTTGAATCTAGAATTAGATTCAAAAAGCTTTTCAAACAGAAGAAAATCAGATCAAAACAATTTGATTCCTACTCTGATACCAAATGTAGATCCGATTGAATCGAGTAAATAAAAAAAAAATCAGAGTTAGAAATGATTTAGAACAAGAAATCTAAATATCATCTGTTTTGGCACGTTATATTGCTTGATCAATTGAATACAAGAGGTTGAAAGAGAATACGATTACAATCAGAAAAGTTCTTAACCT
This sequence comes from Lactuca virosa, assembly GCF_052849685.1. Lineage (NCBI taxonomy): Eukaryota > Viridiplantae > Streptophyta > Magnoliopsida > Asterales > Asteraceae > Lactuca > Lactuca virosa. The sequence goes on from NC_136429.1 coordinate 310,211,821, forward strand.
CTAAAGTATCCTTCCCATATTTATAGGGAAAACTTAAAGCACAAAAAGTATAAGGACTTCGACATCTAAGCTTCGTTACAAAAGTACTCCTTAAAATAAACATACAATCCAAAATTTCGACATTACAAGTAACAAAGATAATTTCTACATCTCACAACCTTCGAACCTCAACATTGATGAGTGTGATGTGTTTGAGTCATCATATCATAGGGTGTGACCTTAAAGTTGTTTGTATTTTAAGTTTAAAAGCATGTAACCAAGAGTGGACTAATCACATTCTCCTTACAATATGCATCCAATGCAAACATTTTCATTTTAAATAATAAAGTGAATACTTATGAAACTACACGTGTTAAAATAGAAAATGGTCCCAAATCCACTGGGTTTGAGATGCCTAGATTGTGGAGGCTAATGCCTTGACCTTTATATAAAACAAAAAATGGTTATAAAGCCCCAGGCTTTGATATGCCTAGTGTCTGGAGGCCAATTCCTCGACCCTTATCTAAAAAGAAAAATGGTTCCAAAGCCCCTGGCTTTGACCTACCAAGACTTTGAAGGCCAATACCTCGACCTTTATCTAAAACAACAAACAGTTCCAAAGCTCCAAGCTTTGACTTTCCTAGAGTCTGGAGGCTAATGCCTCAACCTTTATTTAAAACGGAAAATGGCTCCAAATCGCATGGCTGGACCTGCTTCAAGTCAGAAGGCCAATACCTTGACCTTTTCTAAAACGGAAAATGGTTCTAAAGCCCACGCATTTGAACTTCCTAGAGTCTGGAGACCAATTCCTTGACCTTTATCTAAAAAGACAAATGGTTCCAAAACCCTTGGCTTTGACCTTCGTGGATTTTGGAGGCCAATGCCTTGACCTTTATTCATAACGACAATCGGTCCCAAAGCGAATAGGCTCTGACTTGAACAAAACCCAACAAAGAGTACCTTGAATTACTTATAAATTTGGGGCACAACGCATACTAGTATTGGCCCTAAGAAGAATAGAGAGTAAAAAGAAAAAGAGAATCTATAGAAAACTTGTCTTCGAGCCTATCAATACAACAAAAACATAGATCAAAAAAAGAAATAAAAACACAAAGGGTAAGATATCCAAACCAAAACAGCAATTCAGAAGTAAGAAAACATGTTCAAAAAGGTTCAAACCAGCCTAAAAACCAAAAGTATGATGTCCAAAAATAGAGAGATCAAAAACCCAACATTCAAACCAAGAGATACACTTCAAGAGGTGTTGGCCCCACTATCAAGTTGTGTCACACCCCCGGACCAGAACGGCGGAAACGTCCGGAGGCGGGTGACGTCATCGTGCAGTATCATAACAATTGTATATACTTGAAACATAGCAAATCCAAACATCATACATAAATATAGCAAGCTTACGTTGTTTTACATCATGTTCATGTTATCAAATTTTACACAAAAGAGACATCAGTAAACAAATCCAAAATATAGCAAAATAATCTTGAGTCTGCGATCCACAACCTGCTTATTGGTTTCCTGAGAATACAAGTCGTTTGAAAAGCGTCTCCATAAAATATGTTCGTGACTTCATAAGCATTTTTGTATAAAACTTGACGATAGTTTAGAAATCCAGAAAATCCAATATTTTCTTATCAAATAGTTGTATGTCTTGTTTCAACTCGAGTATAGTTGCATGTGTGTCTTAGTTAGTCGGTTTCGAAAGTCGTATGTGATTGTTTCTCCAGAAAATCCTATATTTTCTGATATATAAAAATAGTAGCTTTGAAATCCGTAACACTTGTATAGAAAAGTTTCATTTGAACAAACCAAAACATAATTGTTTGTAACCAGAAGTGAAATCTGTACAAATACATTTCTGATATATTCTAGTGAGTCGTTATAACGATACTAATATGGAGGAGTGCCTGTTATGATGTTCTTCAGGCGTCGGTTTTGTTTAAGACATTTGTCACCCTAGACTGGCCGGTCTAGCTGTAGCAAACAACGAAGGTGCGGGGTGTCAACCACGTATAGATCTATACACAAATTCCCGTTCCCCCTCCAGGAGACTCTGGTTATAACTCTTACAGGACTTTCAGCGTACACTATTATATGGAAATATATGTACTGTGAAGATTTGTCTGACTAGAATACCAACAGTTTTCTGAGTAAATTGTTGAAATCAATTATTTACTAATAAATAATATTAGTTGTATTTGTAACTAGATAGTTCGTGTCGTTCATTTCGTTTGTTGAAATCATTCCACTTTGAATATTTATCAAATTGACCCAATATAATCGTAGCCGGCAAACAACCCTTTTTCCATTATAAAATACTAAGTGCGGCTCAATTTGTCGGAAAATACCAAGTTATGATTTGTATACAACTTAGACTTGTGTGGGTTATGACAGAAGCTTTATGACACACAAATATTTCTGTCATAAAGGTTCGGATCGTACATTTTCTTGGCACAAATATTTATATTAAATATTCATAAAATGCTCCCTAACAGTTTGCAAGAAGTCATTGATAGGGCATAAAGTTCCAAACTTTGAAGATTCTAGAAATAGTGACAACTTATAAGGTCTATTTTAGCAACTTTTTATTTCTAGATATAGAGATATGGAATAAGGGGGTATATTGGACACACCCAAAAACCTTGAGAGACTCTTTTTGTATACAAAGTATTCTTTATGTGGTGATTTTTAAATATTTTTCTAATTTCCATGAAATCTGTGAAGTTTCACGTTTATGAAGATCAAAATAAAATAATAATATTTCAACTCACACACTAAACATACAAATACATGCAATTATCCAAGGATTTAGACATGATTTGACTTGTATTCTCCCCAAAAACAATAAAAACATAGAAAAAGGTGGGGTATGAAGCTCACCTTGATTAACTTGCTGGGTGATTTGAAGGGATGATGAGGAGTTTCCAAGTTTCAACACTTGAAAGATTCTTTGAACTTTAGAATATTCTAAGAAAACATTTATGTGTAAATATAATGATGAAAGTCCCTAAATCTGCTTGTGTATGAATCATATCCGTTTGATGGTGCGGAATCCTAATCAAACATATGATTTCAGATCTAATAGAATAGAAGGAGAAGAAGAAGATGAATCTATGATGTATTCAAGATTGGAATGATGAACAATACACAAGATTCACACACACTTTCTTCTTTCTCGATATTCTCTCACACCTTAGAATACACACACTTAAGCTCCTTGGCTCTTACCCTCACATGCACTCCTCACCCTATATATATATATATATATATATATATATATATATATATATATATATATATATATATATATATATATGGACCTAAGGCCAAGCCCAAAATACAAATAATCCAATGCTAGACCGAAAACACATGGGTTTTGGGTCCAAGCTACAATTAATCCTATACTATTTTCGGCCCAAATAATAAAAACAATAAATGCTTAGAAAAGCAAAGTATAAACCATATTTTTGACCCAACAATCTCCCCCTTGGTTTATAGCTTTCTTTTCTAATTGACCCAACAAGCCCCCCCTAAAAAGTAGCTGGCACTTCTTTTCAATCTTCATTGGGAGCTTGGCTTCAGCTATTATCTTCAAATTCTTCACAACGTCAAGATGATCTTGATGAATCTTCAATGAATGACTTCATCTGGAGCAGTTGGGCTTTTCTTCAAGATTTGACATTGAACGCACATTGGGTGAGGAAGCTTCATGTACTGATTCTTGAAAGATAGCGCTTTCAGCTTGAGAATCTTCAGAGAGAACTAACAGAGAGAAATAATCTTCTGGATCACTTCAGCAGGTACATAGATAGCAGCAAATTGATTGAGGAGGGTTCAATGCAATCTGTCACATAATCTTCAAGTGCAGCTTCACCTTGCTTCTGGGGTTGAAACATTGAATGTCAAAAGAATAATCTTCATTTCTTGCTCCTTCGAATGAGAATTCTTCGATGCTCACGGATGAAGCCTCGGCTCAGAAATTTTCAATACAGTCTCCACGAGTCTCATCTACACCTGGATTCACTTTTCAAGACAAACAAAACAAAAAGATAAAAACAAAACTAAAACAAGGTTAGCACACAATATTTTTGAAATTTGTTTTTTGATTTTTCTGAACAAGTAATAAAATAGAGGTAGCACTAATTTTTTTTTAATTTTCTGATTTTTTGTTTGTTTTTTTTAATTTTCTGATTTTTGTTTGATTTTTGAATTTTATGAATTTTGTTTGATTTTTGAATTTTCTGATTTTTGTTTGATTTTTAATACTCCCCCTAAATTTGTGCATAGAGAAAAACTATGAACAAATTTAACAAAAACAAAAAAATTTGGGATCAAAGTTGTTAGACAGCCTTAATCCGTTCATCGGTACCTCCCCCTTCATGAATATATCTGGTCGATCGCCGGTATTGTGGTCCACTTAAACACGAAAAATTGTGACAAATTTTGGACATGCTATAAGTGACAAGACAAGTTGATCCTATGTTCCTAGATAAAACTTCCTAAGGACCATTCATCCGACGACGACCAAGGATATTGTTGTCCACCTAAGTTGAGCAGCAAGATCTACAGATAATCTATAATTGTTCAATTTTAGTTGTACTAGAACGTGTTTCCCGCTTCCTGATATACCCCAATAATCAAGAACTTCCGAGATACTCCTTACTTTAGGTGAACAGACAATTATTAGGAGAGAGAATTGATTTAGAGTGCATATGCTGTACACCCAGGTCGGATCTCTTCCAATCACGCAGAGGGTGAAACATATGACTAACTAGAATTTCAGAGGGATTGAGAAGCAGAAGGTTGCATATGCTGTGTACCAGGTCGGATTATTAATCACGCAAAGGAGACAACATATGGCTAACAGGTAGAAAGAATAACATAGATAGAAGATGCAGAGAGACAGATTTGCATATGTTGCAGTCCATGTCGGATCTTTCGATCACACAGAGGAGGCAACATATGACTAACAGTAGGAAAGAAAGACAATAATTTTCTACAGACCTAATTTATCGGAATTCCCCAGTCGCCCCGTCAATATCGGAATTAAGGACAAAATCCGTACATTAAGGAAAAGTTAAACCACAGTTCTAGATACGGATTCTCTTAATGTGACCGATACATTCTCATGTATATCTCCCTGCTCAACCTACCCAAGCGTCATATTGTCAGGCTAAACGGAACTATCTAGGTCATGATTTATCAAGTCTCTAGATTCCTTAAGTTCATCTGTACCTAGTCAAGTCCATTAAACGTTTCGTGCCTACCAGCGCATCGAACACAGAGCCTAGACAATTCAGCTTTGGAACCTTACACAGATTCAGATTGCCTGTTATCACTTGTTGATATCACTTCCCAATATGTCACACCCCAAAACCGGAACGGCGGAAACGTTCGGGGGTGGAGGACGTCATGTACAGTATCACAACAATGCAAAGTAGTAAACAAGCAACAACATCATCCATTGCATTAATAATATAATTTAATACAAGTGTGTTCTGTCAAGTTATATAGACACCAAAAATATACATCAAAATAAAAGATGAGTCTTGAACGAGCTCCATCTTCTCAAAACCTGGCACCGGTACCTGTCTACTGGTGACCTGAGAATACAAGTTATTTTGAAAGAGTTTATCAGCTTTAAAGCTGGTGAGATCATAAGTATATTAACGTCTGTATTTGTATGAAAGTGTTTGTAAGTCTTGTAATGTAATAGTTTTGTAAAAGTTTGTAATTGTTTTGAACTCTCCTAGAAAACCCTATGTTTCCTACTAAAAGTAGCCTTCTACCAAGGCATCTAGTATCTGTGCGTGTGTATCTTGTAAGAGTGTGTATTTTCCCAAATCTGACTATCATTAACCAAAAATATAGTTTTTTTACATTATTGTTTATTGTGTGAATATCACAAGGTAAATGTAAAGGGAAAATGAAATAGTATTGTAGTGTTGTATTAAGTAACTACTGCTGTACTAATTACTTTAAACTAATTGTTATTTAAAGTACCATGTGATCGGCCTGTATCCTGCTACCGACTCTATAGTAAAACGACGATGTAAGACGTCGTAAGAAATGACGTTTGGCACCCGTAGACTTGCAAGTCCCACTGTAGCGAGCAGCAAGGTGTAGGATAGTCAATCCAGTATAGATCTATACACAAGCTCATACGCTCTCCACTTAAGGAGATTCTGGATACAAAACGGGTCATGACAGGTAGTGCCATGCCCCCGTTAAGTGGCTCACATAACTGTATGTAATGTATATGTATATGTATATGTATGTGCTAGCTGTATTGTGTGTTCTTTCTCTGTCTAGCCTGTATGTTTTGTTTCTTATCACTGTGTATTATGTTTGTTTCTCATCACTATGTATTATGTTTGTTTCTCATCACTATGTATTATGTTTGTTTCTCATCACTATGTATTATGTTTGTTTCTCATCACTATGTATTATGTTTGTTTCTCATCACTATGTATTACTCATGAATGAACTGACTCATTGTAGGTTTCATTGTTCTAGTAATAGTATCTTCCTAAACTATACCTATTATAGTTTACTAGCAATGTTGTTTGTGTATATGAACATGTTTGTATACCTTTGCTACCCAAAGGCATTGAACTGAATAAATGAAGTAACCTTTTATATCTACACACATATACATGATATATAACTAGGATTCAAACGACCTTCAGAAAAATAACCCGAATACCCTAAGTCCACAACCAAACAAGGAACAGGAAGTAAGGTGAGCTATCAGTCCTAAGTCCTTTCAATCCTACTTATATAATTATATCCATATAGATACACATAATATAAGTTAAAAGAGTTTAATAAAAGTATTTGATATGTAAAAGAGTTTGATAAAAGCATTTGGTATGTAAAAGAGTTTGTAAGACAGTTTGAAGTAAAACAGTTTGGTAACACAGTTTGAAAAGTAAGAAATCCACTTGTTTGGTAGTTATTAATCACATGTGATTGATATAATAACTATAATTGTTCAACTTGTATTCCCCCCCATAAAAGCATTTAAAAACATTTAAAAGGTTAATTAAGGGGTATGAACTCACCTGTAGTGAGTGGTTTGGATGAACGGAATGTATAGGATGCTAGGTGTCAAGTGAAGACTTGTACACACACAATGATCCTTGTTAACATATAATAACACATATATGTATCCAATTAGTCTTTAAACAACTAATTAACAAAGTTAAGACATCCTAGGACATGTAAAACACCTTATATAAGTGCTATAAGTCCTTAGGATTGCATCTAAGTGTTGTAGGACATTGCTATTGAGTTTAGGGTTCAAGGGACCCTTTATTGGAGTTTACGGTTTTGTGACCATAACTCATTGAGTTTACGGTCGTAAACCCATGAGTTTACGGCCGTAAACTCATGTTTCTTTGACCATTTTGTGTTTTGAAGCCTTAAAGATCACAAGAAACATTCCCACTTCATGTTTAAGCCTTAGGAAGAGATTAGGGCACCATTTCACTCCTTTTAGGAGTTTACGGTCCTTGGACCATTTCCCTTTGGGTTGACGGTCGTAAACCCAAATGGTTTATGGTTTTATGATGTTTTCAAGTACTAAGCACATCAAGGAAGGGATCTAGGCTAGTTTCCAAGGCTTAGAAGGGACTAGGGCACACTTTGGCACCCTTTTTAGGGTTTACGATCCAATAACATCTTGGACCGTAAACACCTTTGATCCTTGGTTTCTTTGGTGTTATCTTGAGGTTTAGAAGTGTAACAAGCTCTATAATACTCTAGGATAGAAGTACTTACTAGGTAGAAGCTTGAAAAGGTGCTAAAAGTCCAAGAACACTAGTGTGTGTTCTTGGTGAAACTTGAAGATCTACACTTTTGGAATGATTTCACGGATGGAATCATGTTAGATCACTAGATTAAGTAAGATGTCAACTTTTTAGGGCTAGAAACACTTACATAGTTGAAGATCAAGAAGAAAAGTCGATGATACTTGAGAGAGAATTGAGTTTTGGATCTTGAAATTGTGAAAAGTGATAAATAATGACTAAGTGTCATATTTATACCCTCTTTTAGGGTTTACGACCGTAAACACCTTTGTTTAGGCCGTAAACTCCAAACTCTTGGAGTTTTGGAATTATATTGTTGGACAATAAACCCTAGGGCATCCTCTCTCCTGTTATCTCCTGAAGTACTAATCTTAAAATACTCAAACTTATTCCAAAAAGCTTGAAAATTAGCAGAAACAGTTTTGACTCCTATTGAAGTGAATGGTTGTACATAATAGAAATTTCGGGTTGTCACATCATCCCCCCGTTAGAAGGAATTTCGTCCCGAAATTAGAATTTAAGCAATTAAGTAGTTACAAATAACTAAGTCAAAAGACGAGGATATTTCAGTTTCATCTGATCCTCTCGTTCCCAAGTGAATTCAGGTCCTCGCTTGGCGTTCCAGCGAACCTTCACTATAGGGATACGGCTTTGTTTCGTTTGCTTGACCTCCCGGTCCATGATCTCTACAGGTTCTTCCACGAAGTTGAGGCTCTCTTTGATCTCGATCTCGTCGAGTGGGATTACAAGAGTCTCGTCGGACAGACACTTTTTCAAGTTTGAGACGTGGAAAGTAGAATGTACGTTACTGAGTTCGCGCGGTAAGTTAAGTTTGTAAGCTACAGGGCCGTTTCTTGCAAGAATCTCGAAAGGCCCTATGTACCTTGGATTTAGCTTTCCACGCTTTCCGAAGCGTATCAAGCCCTTCCAGGTTGAGACCTTCAATAGAACGCGGTCGCCCACCTGGAATTCCAATGGTTTCCTTCGTTTATCAGCGTAGCTTTTCTGTCGGTCTCTAGAGGCTTTCAATCGTTCACGAATCTGAACGATCTTCTCTGTCGTTTCCCGAATGATCTTCGGACCCGTGAGAGTGCTTTCAGGAACTCGTCCTTTAGCTAACTGGGTATCACCCACCTCATCCCAACACAGAGGGGATCTGTACTTTCGGCCATAGAGGGCCTCGAATGGAGCAGCCTTTATGCTCGTGTGATAACTGTTGTTGTAGGAAAATTCTACAAAGGGTAAATGAGTATCCCATGCTTTCCCACAGTCGATCACACAGGCTCGCAGCATATCTTCCAAGGTTTGGATAGTCCTCTCACTTTGCCCGTCTGTCTGTGGATGGTAGGCTGTACTCATGTCCAGCCTAGTTCCTAGGGAACTTTGTAACGACTGCCAGAACCTCGAAGTGAATCTACTATCTCTGTCTGAGATAATGGATATGGGAACACCGTGAAATCTTACAATCTCCCTAATATAAGTTCTTGTAAGCTTCTCCATCTTGTCTGTTTCCTTGATAGGCAGGAAGTGTGCGGACTTGGTCAATGTGTCGACGATGACCCATATGGTATCAAGTCCACCCGTTGTCTTGGGCAACTTGGTTATGAAATCCATAGTGATCCGCTCCCACTTCCATTCCGGTATCTCTGGTTGTTGTAGTAGACCGGAGGGTTTCTGGTATTCGACCTTGACCTTGGCGCAAGTAAGGCATTTACTCACGAAGGTAGCAATCTCTGCTTTCATGTTAGGCCACCAATATAGCTTTTTAAGATCCAGATACATCTTATCTGAACCTGGGTGGACGGAATATCGAGTGTTGTGTGCCTCGTTCATGACCAAGTCTCTGAAACCACCGAGCTTCGGGGTCCAGATCCGATCCATGAGAAAATAAGCTCCGCCACCCTTAACCTCCAAGTTCTTATCCATCCCTCTCAGGGATTCACCCGCCACATTTTCAGGTTTCAAAGCGTCGAGCTGAGCCTCCTTAATTTGCGTGGACAAGTGTGAATGGATAGTCATAGTCAATGATTTGACTCTACGACCAGAATATTCTTTCCGACTTAGGGCGTCAGCTACTACGTTGGCTTTACCCGGATGATAACGAATTTCGCGTTCGTAGTCACAGAGTAGCTCGACCCACCGTCGTTGTCTCATGTTGAGCTCCTTCTGGTCGAATATGTGTTGTAGGCTCTTGTGGTCTGTAAAGATAGTGCTTTTGTACCATACAGGTAGTGTCTCCAGATCTTCAGAGCAAACACAACTGCTCCTAGTTCAAGATCGTGGGTAGTGTAGTTGACCTCATGTGTCTTTAGCTGTCTCGAGGCATAGGCGATGACCTTACCTCGCTGCATCAGAACACATCCGAGTCCTTGATTTGACGCATCGCAATAGACAACGAAGTCTTCTATCCCTTCGGGGAGGGATAGTATTGGTGCGGTGCACAAGGCCCGTTTGAGCGTTTGGAACGCTCTCTCCTGCTTTTCTTCCCAGTCAAAGGCCACGCCTTTCTGGGTCAGTGTTGTAAGAGGTTTCGCAATGCTGGAGAAGTTCTGAATGAACCTGCGATAGTAGCCAGCGAGGCCTAGAAATTGACGAATTTCTGTAGGCGTCTTCGGTGCCGACCAGCTCTCAATGGCTTTAATTTTGGAAGGGTCCACGTGTAATCCCTCTTTGCTAACCACGTGCCCTAAGAATTCGACTCGTCGGATCCAAAATTCGCATTTCGAGAACTTTGCATAAAGCTTCTCCGCACGCAGGGTTTCTAAGACTAGTCGCAGATGTCGACTATGTTCTTCCTTACTACGAGAGTAGATAAGTATGTCATCGATGAAGACGATGACGAACTGATCCAAGTAAGGACGACACACCCTATTCATTAAGTCCATGAATACTGAGGGCACGTTTGTTAATCCGAACGACATCACTACGAATTCGTAGTGCCCATAACGAGTTCGGAAGGCTGTCTTCGGAACATCCTCCCCTAGCACTCGTAGTTGGTGATATCCGGATCTTAAGTCGATTTTGGAAAAGAAATTCGCCCCTTGAAGTTGGTCAAATAAATCGTCAATACGAGGCAATGGATAACGATTCTTGACGGTCAGTTTGTTGAGCTCCCTGTAGTCGATGGACATACGAAACGATCCGTCTTTCTTCTTGACGAACAAGACTGGAGCTCCCCAGAGTGAGAAGCTTGGTCTTATAAAGCCCTTGCTGAGCAGTTCGTTAAGTTGACAGGACAGTTCTTGCATCTCTGCAGGTGCTAGACGATAGGGCGATTTGGCTACGGGGGTAGCCCCTGGAACTAAGTCGATTCTGAACTCGACTTGACGTTGCGAAGGTAATCCTGGGAGTTCTTCTGGAAAGATGTCGGGAAAGTCGCGTACTACTGGAATGTTCTGAATGTCTTTCGTTTCTTGGCTCACATCGACCACATGAGCAAGGAATGCGCGACATTCCTTTCGCAAGAATTTCTGAGCTTGAATGCTCGAGATGATACGAAGGTTCGTGCCGGGTTTGTCGCCATATACTACTAGAGTTTCGCCAGACGACAGATTAAGGCGTACAACCTTCTCGTAACACATAATGTCGGCACGATGAAGACTCAACCAATCCATGCCGATAATGACGTCGAAACTTTTAATAGAAACCGGCATGAGGTCGATCGAAAATGAATGGCCATGTAAAGTTAGGGTACACCCTATGTATATACTGCTAGTGCTCTCTGTCTTTCCAATAGCCATTTCTACAGTGAACGGTTCTTTAAGTGTTCGTGATTTTTGCTTAAGTAAATGAGCAAATTTTTGATTCACGAAACTCCTCTCCGCTCCACTATCAAACAGAATGCATGCATAAGAGTTATCGAGGAGAAACGTACCATTGACCACTGTGGGGTCGGCAACCGCTTCCTCGTGGCCTATGGCCAGAACTCTTCCCACTCCACCGGCATTCCCTTCCTTTGGGCAGTTCCTTTTGTAGTGGCCTACCTCGCCACAACCGTAGCAAGTTTGGCTCACACCAGCGCCGGGGACTTGGGTGATTGGCCTCGCCGGAGCTTTGCAGAAACGGGCAGTGTGCCCCTTCCTGTTGCAGTTCAAACACTGCATTTCCCGGCAGGCTCCTACGTGGTGGAAGTTGTGCTTGTTGCATTTAGGCAAACTTCCAGCATACTGCTTTACCGGAGCAGCAGCAATGGCAGGTGCTATCGCAGCATGAACTGCCACGACCTGCTGCTTTTTGGCAGCCTTTGTCTTTCTCTTGTCATCCCAAAACTTCCGCTTGGAATCAGCGGTTCTGGCGGGTTCTGAGATGGCCAGGGTTGTTGTTGCGGCCGGGGTACGAACCCCATGGTCTATAAGCCGCTGTGCCAATCGCTTGGCACTATCGAATGTAGTGGGGTTTGAAGCCAAAACATTTCCCTGGAATGGAGGCACCAGCCCCCATATGTGTCTTTCAATCTTCTGCCCCTCTGTATGAACCATGTTGGGACAGAGGGCCACCAGTTCACAGAACCTGGCGGTGTAGGAGACTATGTTGGAGCCCTTCATGGTTAGGCTCCACAGTTCTTCCTCCAGTTTTTGGATTTCGCCCCTCGGGCAGTACTCCTCAACCATTAGCTCTCTCAGGGTTCCCAGCCCATAGCATTTGCCATTATAAGAGATAGTGACTTGACATGGCTATTCCACCATGTCAGGGCTTTTGACTCGAAGGTGCAAGTAGTAAACTTGACCTTGCTTCCCTCCGGGCATGAGCAGATCTCAAAGACCGACTTTGTCTTTTCGAACCATTGCGAGAGGGCCTCGACACTTGATTTTGAACTTGAAGCCGATCTTCGAGTTGACTTTGATTTTGGATTGGGCTTTTTGCCCGACATTCCTTTCTTGACCTTGGGAGTTGGATTCTTGGTCTTGTGGGATTGATTTTTGGCCTTCGTGGCATTCCAGTCGCCATTTTCTGAACGTGGCCTCAAAGGGTTTCCATTGTAGAATCTCCCTCTTGGCGTATTCTGCCAGCCTTGTGCGTAGTAGGGAACATATGCGCGATTTGGACAATTTCTGGCAATGTGACCAGGTGTTCCACAGTGAAAACAAGTGTTTTTCTTCACTGTGAAGTTGTTTCTTCCTGCCCCTGGTGGCGTATCCTTGCCTTGTCTCTTGCTTTTCCCACACGCACAGTTACAGCAGGCATTCCGTTTAACTTGTGTTGGTGGCCTGTATTTCTCAACAGTAGGCTTGTTAGGAGTAACAGAATTAGAAGCAACAGAATCAGAGTTCAAGGAGTGTAGTGACATAAGAATATGGTTTGGCATGCAGAATTAAAGATTGCACAATGAACATGGTGATTTGGGTGTTCAAGAGATGTATTGGTTGTATATGGTGTTACACAAAAAGGATCTAGATGTAGACTACATAAATAACCCACACTTACACACTCACTTTTACATCTCTCAAGCACACCTCTACATGTGGTATGAACCCACTATTTATAGAGGTGTTTACATGTCTCACTCTCACTCTCTATCTCTCATGTGTCACAAGGCTAATACTCCACATGCAAGTGGGTTTTACAAAGATCAAACATTACAAAGTCATTCAATGAAAACTTTGTACCCCAACATTCTCCCCCTCAAAGTTAGGAATGAATGACCCACATCAAATCTTCCAAAATCGAGCATCTACGCGATCCGAGCCTCGAGGGTGACACATGTCGAAACGAACTTCAATCTTCATTTCTTCCATGATTCTTCAATTTGGGCTCTAGGATGTGAAACCATACAAACCGAGCATCAACGAATGATCACGAGCTTCTCAAACTCCAAATTGATCACCAAAAGTTGAGCATAAAGCACACCCTAAAAATCTTCAATAAAACCAAACCCATTTCGAATACATCACTTCCGAACTTCTAATTTCATCATTTCGTAAGCTTCAAAAAATTAAGGTCACTTCGGTCGTCAAATCCGCGTAATATGAAAAATTCAAGTTCGAATTTCCATATAAATTTCTCCCCCTTTTTATAATCGAAATTTGATTATAAAATCTTCAAGGAAAGAGAACGTGCTCTATTCGGAATTTTTCATCTCAAAACTCCCCCTTAACATGTGGCATAAACTTTGTGCTTCAATCCGGAAAATCCAAAAAATATTCAATTTTTATCTTCGTTCACGGATCGCCTTTGACAAAATTTCTCAAAAATGGGTAGAAATTGTCAATTTCAAAATTATACAGTGACCCGGTGCGCCCAAAACAGCAAAATATGCAAAACTCTCCCCCTTTTCCAAAGCTGGGTAGAAAGCGTCAATTTGCACAAACTGCAGGGGCTTGAAATGCATTTTCTTCAATTTTCAGCAAAAACAGTCCTTTTTCGAATTTGGGTATGAACCGCCAAACATTCGAAGCCTCAGGGACTATTTTTGAAAATTCTGCCATTTGTGCACCAAACATACGAAGAGTACCCCAAACATATGAAATTTCAGCTAATTTTCGAAGTTGGGTGAAAAGTGTCAAAAATTCGAAACTTCGGTGAAATGTGGAAGTTGTCAAATATTCGAAGCTTTAGGGACTGCTTTCGAAACTTTCACTTTTGTCTAAAAAACATACCAAAAGGTTTGCCTATTCGTACGAAAGATTAGGGGCTGATTTCGTAACATTTGCTTTTGCATTAATTCGTACAAAACTTTATCAATTCATATGAACGAAACTTTTTTTTTCTTTCTCAAGGCACACGAAATTTCAACCTTACGTACGAAATCTTGTGGATTTTCTCTCTCCCCTTCGTATGAAACTGCATCTTCCCCGGTTAAACGAAAATTTCATAGCAACATACGAAATTTCATACAAACGTACGAAATTTCATCCCTTCGTACGAAATCATTCTGCCCATTTTCTCTCTTCGTACGAAACTTCTTCTCTCTCAATTTCGTTAATCTTCTCCAATTTCGTTAACAGGCAACGAAAAATTCTTCCTGTTTTTAACGAAAATTTTCACTGCACCCTATTAACGAAATTTTTTGCATATAACAAAATCGTTATCACAATCCAAACAACAACCAGGAACACTTCGTACATCATCGTTCCTAGTCGACTATCTGCAAACAATTTCCATTGAACCATGGCTTTGTTCGTTTTCAAGAAATTCGACCCGTAGATTCCATCGATTCCAAATCAGTAAACCACATCAACATCAACATCGTTTGCCAAGAATCGATTTCACAGCCTTCGTTCTTAACCTTTGTCTTTGGAACCCAAATCAAAATGATCGATCAATGATATGAACAATCGATCACAGTTCTTCTTTATCAAAACTCAAATCAACAATCCAATAACCCCTTTTCACCCATTATCGACTTCCTGGACTTGATCTAATTTCAAACCATTTGACTAGCAAAACATCGTTTCTGTTCGTCACTCGCATCATCTTTTTCTCAGTGACTTTCTCGTTTAACATCAAGACTATAAACTCAACGATTTTCGAAATTGATCCACCAATCAATCATGATTTTGACCTGTATATCTCATATTCAGCTTGCATCAAGCAATTTCGAACTATAATTCATCGAAATCAATCCATAGAAATCGATTTTGACTTTTCGAATTCGTCAACCAACAAATACAAATCGATGTTTCTAGTGACAAAATTCATATCAAAATATGATTATCCAACTATTCTTCACAAGTTCTTCACAACAGTTTCAAATTTCTTGATCAATTTCATCAAAATTAATCATAAACAACTGGCTCACTTGATCCTCATCGGTTTGAAATAGAAGAAGCCATAAACAACCGATTCACAAGTTTAACAATACTAATTGGTAATCGATTTACAAGAATTGTTGAAACGAAAACTGAAAGCGAGAAGAAATTGAACACAAACGATGAACAACAGATGACTTTGTACTGAATACGTTTAATGAATCTTTGTGGGATCAGCCTTTTAAGATATCGGATTGAAACAAATTTTGGGCTCAATGAAGTGAACATTACCAGATCCATTCTTTTGGATCACAATCGAACAATGTATTGGGCTTGAATCGATGAATAGTAACACACAAATTTTGATTTGGCTTGATCTTTAAAAAAAATTATTGAATCATCAATGGGGTTTTTCAAGAAAAATTTGATCCAACGAGTCAAACGATCACAAATCAAAAACGCAACGCACGAATTCAAAGAAATTAGGAGAGATCATAGAGAGAGACTCACCAAAAATTGCTCCAATTGTGACAAAAGTTGCCAAACCGAGAATCGTTCTTCAAAAATCACCTTGATCTTGAAGACCTGCTCTGATACCAATTGTAGTGACATAAGAACATGGTTTGGCATGCGGAATTAAAGATTGCACAATGAACATGGTGATTTGGGTGTTCAAGAGATGTATTGATTGTATATGGTGTTACACAAAAAGGATCTAGATCTAGACTACATAAATAACACACACTTACACACTCACTTTTACATCTCTCAAGCACACCTCTACATGTGGTATGAACCCACTATTTATAGAGGTGTTTACATGTCTCTCTCTCACTCTCTATCTCTCATGTGTCACAAGGCTAATACTCCACATGCAAGTGGGTTTTACAAAAATCAAACATTACAAAGTCATTCAAGGAAAACTTTGTACCCCAACAAGGAGTCATTGGATTGTTCAATAGCTTTCTCCTTGTTCTCATCCTCTACTGCTTTACCTGCACAGGAAGCATAATCATTAGTATCTTTCATCTCAACACCCTCAGTTGCCTGTTCAGCAGCTGGTTTACCATATACCATATATGGTTCTCTATCAATCTCTTACTGAGTCAAGGGATTAACATAATACGAATGGTTAAATGGAGGAGGGACACTATCATACCCTAGACCCTTGTTTTGATTATCTTTGAATTTTAATTGGTTTTCAAATAAGGACTTGACTGTCTTACTTGACACAGTATCATTTTTGAAACTAACATCTGTTTTTCCACACTTAATTTTCAAAGCGTCAAGTTCTTCAGTTACAGCAACAAGTTTTTTCTTAATGTGATCGTAATTTTCACACTTGTTGCTGTAATCTTCTTGTAATTTCCTAAAGTCCTTAGTCTTGGCCTCTAATTGAGCTTTCAGAGGTTTCTGACCTTTCCTAAGAGTATAGCCTTCGTATTTGAGGTCCTCATTTTCTCTTTTTAATAAATCGATTTGATCTCGGAGAAATTTAATAGTAGTTTCACAATATGGAGTACATGAAACTTAATTTACCGGAATTGATGCGGAACTCATTTTTTTTTTAAAAGGAAAAAGTCAAAATTAAAAGTCAAAAATTAAAATCAAAAATTTTTAGGTTGAAAAAGGATTTTAAAAATAAAATTTTGAATTTTTGGGTTAAAAATGTGAATTTGCGAAATTATGAACCGAGAAGGGAGTCTTTAAGAATTAAAAACGGGAGGAGAGTAGTGTGTGACTAAGTAGCTCAGTTGGTAAAGTGCTGGTTAATCAGGGTGGAGACGCGGGTTCGATCCCCGACACCCCCAAAATCGCTTCTTCTTTTTTTTAATGGAAGCTGCTGCGAGGACGAAGCTTTGAATGCGATGCGAGGACGAAGGTGCGAAGTCGGAAACGCTGCTGAGCCGTGAACCCGAGGCGAGACCGAAAACGTGTGTGAACTGAACACGTGCACCGCAAACCCACCAGACCGAACATGTGCGAACCTCGGACCGAAAGCTCGGACCGAAAACGTCGGACCGAACACGTGACTTCGGACCGAAAAATCCGGCCGAAAACTCCGACCGAAAACTCCTCGGAAATCGCTGGTTACGACGAAAAACAACGTTTTTGCTCCTTTTTGCTCCAAAACTCGATCAAAAACTCGTTTTTATGAAAAACTCGAAGAACAAACCCCCCTTATTTTACCAAGATCTATCCAAAAACGCAAAAATCTCTTCAAAATAAGATCAAATAAGCTCCAGATCTAAAAAAATTGATTGATACAACCAAGCTCTGATACCACTTGTAAGTCCCCAAATCTGCTTGTCTATCAATCAGATCCGTTTGATGGTGCGGAATCCCAATCAAACGGATGATTTCAGATCTAATAGAATAGAAGGAGAAGAAGAAGATGAATCTATGATGTATTCAAGAGTGGAATGATGAACAATACACAAGATTCACACACACTTTCTTCTCTCTTTATATTCTCTCACACCTTAGAATACAGACACTTAAGCTCCTTGGCTCTTACCTTCACATGCACTTCTCACCCTATATATATATATATATATATATATATATATATATATATATATATATATATATATATATGGACCTAAGGCCAAGCCCAAAATACAAATAATCCAATGCTAGACCGAAAACACATGGGTTTTCGGTCCAAGCTACAATTAATCCTATACTATTTTCGGCCCAAATAATAAAAACAATAAATGCTTAGAAAAGCAAAGTATAAACCATATTTTTGACCCAACAAATGAAATCTTAGGAATAATGTGAAGAATCACTAGTAAAAGAGGATGAACACTTACAAAAATTTTGGGAATTTTCCTTGAAGGAAGGAGACTTGGAGCTTGAAGGAGTTGAGAGGATTCTTAGGAGTCTTCTGAATGTGAAAGTGAGGAGTGCGATAACAGGAGAGAAGAAGTTCACGTATTCTAAGTGGGGAGGATAAAAGGTGAATTGACACTTGCATGGAGGACTGGTGTACAAGGCTTCTATCCATGGATATTTTTGTGTTTAATTGGGATTTGCATGGGAAATGAGAGGTTTACATCACATCATAAAGTCAAACTCCTTATCTTATTAGAATCCCTAAAAAAAATCTTGGGTATTATTTTATATAAATATGTTTAAAATAATTAATTTTGGCATAAAATAGGGGTATAAGGGGTTTAGGATATGAAAAATACGAGTTTGGTGTGATTTCCAACGTCAAAATGCCTTAAAATGATGAAAAAGTCTGAAAATGACAAAAATCCGGAGTGGAGGGTTGTTCCTGCGAGGTTCCGAAGCACTTAGAGAAGTTTCGGAGCCATTAAGCAAATTCCGGAGTCATCTACTAATTTCCGAGCATTTTCTTGGATTTCTGAAGCCCATGCAATTTCCGGAGCGAAACCACCAGTCCTGACCGAGGTGCGAAGCCGGCCAGGAGGTTCCGAAGCAAAACAGGTCTTCCGGTGCGAGGTTCCGAAGCAAACACGGGTATTCCAGATTCCATCAGAAGTTCCGAAGTAGGGAGAGGGTTCCGGACCAAGAGGGTTCCGGACCAAGAGGAGTTCCAGACCAAGAGGAGCTCGGACCAAGAGGATTCCGAACCAAGAGGATTCCGGACCAAGAGGATTTCGGCCAAGAGGTTTAGGACCAAGAGGAGTCCGGACCAAGAGGAGTCCGGACCAAGAGGATTCCGGACCAAGAGGGTTCCGGACCAGGAGGGTCCTTTTGAGTTTTCTCCTCCGGTTTTGGGCTGTTTTCGACTGAGGAAGGTACATAGAGAGATTTGAGAGAGATTTCACATACTTGGAGAGATTTGGGAGAGATTTCACATACTTGGAGAGATTTTGGAGAGATTTCTCATACTTGGGGAGATTTGGGAGAGATTTCACATACTTGGAGAGATTTGGGAGAGATTTCACATACCTGGAGAGATTTGGGAGAGATTTCACATACTTAGAGAGATTTGGGAGAGATTTCTCATACTTGGGGAGATTTGGGAGAGATTTCACATACATGGAGAGATTTGGGAGAGAGAGAGAGAGAGAGAGATACAGTGGGATAGATTGAGAGAGAGTTTTCCGGGAGCCTTTATTGGTGTTTTTCTTCATAGTTCAAAGACCGTAGACTTAGTTACATCGCATTTTGAGTGCTATACACCCACGAAGGGCACTTAATAGTGTTTTCTAGAGTTGTTACTTCCCTCAATCAGATTAGGGTTTTAAATCTTGAACATTTGAAACTTTCAAGTGTTACTTTGCATTAGGATTTATAGTTATACATTAGTAAACATA
Organism: Lactuca virosa; assembly: GCF_052849685.1. Lineage (NCBI taxonomy): Eukaryota > Viridiplantae > Streptophyta > Magnoliopsida > Asterales > Asteraceae > Lactuca > Lactuca virosa. The sequence continues at coordinate 310,231,603 of NC_136429.1, forward strand.
AAGAAATCCCTAACATATAAACACTAGTTGAGTTGACCAGATTAACTTGTTGACCTGACTTGACTTTGACTTGACCAGAAGCTTGCCGGTTGTCACAAATTGGATTAAACGTTTTAATCTGACAACATACAAATTCCCCAAATCTAGCGAAGACGCATAATCCAATGATGCCAATGGATTCAAAGCCTCATCCAACACCACTTCATGATCCACGTTACTCTTCGACACATCCTCTAAATTCCCACCATTTCACATCAAATCTGTCACCTCACGTATACCCAACGCTTTCCTCACAACAACACATGCATCGTGAAATTGTTTCACACCATACCCAAACTCTTGAATTTCCAGAACTCGATCCATGACTCCAGAAAAACATTCCTTCATAACCCATTCCAAATCTCGTTCCAAACCTTTAACTACACAAGACTTTTCCACAACAATTCAATATTTTTTAACTGCATATTTCTCAACACTCTCCAACTGTATAATCAGACCCTCATTCTCTTGCTTCAATCGCCTAACATCAGCACCCAAGGCAATCTTATCACACTCAGGGTTAAAAAACCTTTCTTCCAAAACCTACTTTTCGACAATATCCCTGTTTATCTCAAAAATGTTTTCCTCCAACTAAGACACTCTACTTTGCAACTCTGATCGTGAAGACAACAGATCATTCTGTGAACGAAGAGTATGCATCTCCCTCTATAAAATATTTCATTCATCATCTGCACCAATAAATTGTTCCAACCAAGTGAGACAAAACATACCCAACCATCTCTATTTCTATGCCAGGAGGAAAATAGTTCCTCGTAAAATCTACATCAGTTTCAAACATGGAGAGACGAGAATCCTCCCTTAAAGACCAACTAGGATGAAAACCCACAAAGATGGAAACCTGGTCCCCCGTATTCCACATAAAGCCAACTCCAGCCCAACTAAAACCAACTGAACAAAAGTTTTCACAACTACCTTCATTGCCCACAACAGAACATACTCGCTCAGTAACTTAAGAACCACCATCTGATCCCGCCACCATCATTCACATCAACGCCAATATCAGGGGTCACACTTTTCTCCATATTTCCATCATCAAGCATATCAATAACTTCAACATGTTGGTTTACCATACGATAACTTCCTCTAGCAAGCATCCTTGGACACAGACGTCGTACAACAGCTAGATTCCCAACATCCACATTGTTGACATTCTGCCAAGCAGAGTTTTGCTTATTCATAGGACGAGAAAGATCACCTTTTTTATTTTCTTCAACAAACTCATCCTCCACCTATTTCCTTTTCATAGAATCAGTCTAAATAGGGTCAACAAAAGAAAAATGAGAGGGTCGTGCCGCAGCACGATGACGTTCAACATCTTGAATGGTAGAAGCTCTTGCAATAAAAGCTTTATTATGAAAGGGAAACGATGGAAACACTCTGTCAACAAGTTCCACCTCCTGATACCCGAGACTTTCAACCCTCATTTTGACCAACACATCCATATAATCGACCCACTTTTCAGCACTTGCAAACAAAATTACAATAAATAAAGGGAGACAGGAGGAAGAAGAAGAATGAAAGATAAAAGAAGAAAAATACCTTTCACCATAACATAAAACTTAGGATTTGTTCCTCGAAACCGACAAGAAGTACTCATTCTGGCACCTATGAGGACATATTCAAGGAAGTCATCTGCTACATCCTGAAAACACCACAAAACCCTAGCTATTTGCTCCTTATTAGCATAAAGAGTAAATGACTGGTCAGAAATAGGACTCGACCAACGTTGCATAAATCCAATACAATCCACATTCACCCAATAATAGCGACTGGACAAATTCTTAGGGGAATTCTTCTACTCTATCATTAGTGCATGGCTATACTTGCAAACGATGAACATATAGTTCTCACCGAAAGAAGCTGATGTGAATTAGAAAAAATAGCGCAATACCCAAACGTCAGGTGTTATCCCATTTTCCTAACATAGCATCTCAAAAGCCACCACTTTTGCTATATGATTAGGAACGGGTTGGTTAAGATGAACTTTGTGATGCTTAAGGTTGCGGAAAAAGTCAAAAGTAGGAAGGAAGTAGTTGGCATCAAGTTGATTAATTTAAATCCAAATCTTACCCTCCGGTGGTTCAAAGAATACCACCCTCTCCCCATGAAATGTCATGCCAACCTCCAACTAGAAACGGTACTTTTATTGGAGAGTAGAAAACTGATTGGGAGTAGGGGTGACGCTGATCGGAGAATCCATAACAGAAAAGAAGAAGAATGAGAAAGAAACCAAGCCAAAGAACGAAAATATGAGAGAAGTAAAATTGAAAAGATAGAAGTTATAAAGAGCGTTAGTGGGCCTGAAATTTGAAAATCCTAATGATAACGGTTGATGTCACGCCTGATGAACTACTACATCATGTAGCCAAAACGACAAGAACTAAGAATAAAAGAATGCATGATATGAGGTAGTCGCACCCGCCACATCTAAGCAGTCCTACGCCATAACATATAAGACTAGGTACAGTTGATAGTGTTCCTCCCAGCCACGCCTGGATGAACGATCCAGCTGAGCTTTTCAACAACATCGCCACCCTACTATGTTCCCATCCTATGCCAAACTGGCCCTAATGGCACGTATCCATCCTGGAACATACGCGGGAAAGTTGATAAACGACAAGCACACACCTGCTAACTCTAGTAAGGGTACACATACCGTTATCATGGTTAAGACAACTACGACTTGGACAGGGGACAAAGGTAGAATCCACCGATCAACGTCTCTATCCCAATCGGGGTTTGACACTCTTGGCTCCACATACAGGATTTATGCCCTGATCCACACTATATAAGGCTAGATGCCTCTATTGTTAAAGGGGTAGAACCTTCACTCTCTAATCCTTACACTTTATTACACACACATCTCTTTCTCTCTCTCTCTCTCTCTCTCTTAAAGACTAACTTGACTATCAGAACATTCTATCGGGAACCCCTCCCAAAAATTCGTTGACGGCCTGTTTTCTCACGTTTTGATACATCACCTACAAGCCTTGAATCAACTGATGAAGAATAGATGCCCGGAGGTCCAATATCACATTAGTGGAGTTTGAGTAAATTAATACTTACGAAGTAGGTTCAAAACATGAAAAAGGAGAACATAATGATAAACTAATTGAAATGACAAATCTTCATCATATATTAAGACCTCCTACTTAAAAATCGCCAAATCAGATGAAGACTTATATTATTTAAATTTTAAAATTAAAAAAAACTATACTAAGTTTGCTCAAGCGAAAATATTTATTAATCAAATTCCTCATGACTAAGTTTTACTATCAAACTCGGTCAGTTATATTGACTTAGCGAATGGATTGACAAGATATTTTTTTCAATATGATTCTAATGGTTATGATGTACTTACATTCGAACAACTATTAAATGTGATAGTACATACTAAGTATATGTTATGTTATCTTGTGTGACTTAGGATCTATACTCTAGGTAAGTACATCCTTACATTCATAAGAACCATCAAAAGGACCACCAATGATTGAATTTCAACATTAATGTCACTAATGAATCTATTTTAGTCACATAACTCCACTTGCATTCTAACTGGGTGTAATATACTCTAAGTTGATTCTTAAATCTGCTATGGTGTATTACTTGGTAGTCTTTCAATCTAATACTTCACCATTTAGTAAAATCATGAATCTCGACTACAAACGGAATCATCTTTATTAGTCTCCAACTTAGCATCAATGTAACCTTTATGTTGATCTATTACCTCCTAGGACACTAAGGAACACACTCGATTTTGATTCATTTATTCTCGCTAAGTTTATCTGATTTAACCTGACATGCTCGAGGCATACAAATCATCAGATCTGATATATGCAATGGCATACTTGATTTATTCCAAAAGAAGAAGCATGTGGTACATGAATCATTTCTTCTAGATTAATAATGGAACTAAGACATTAGTGATCCTCAATGTCATGTTGTACATAATGAACTATTTGGAGTTTCTTTGAGATTCCATGTGCTTTGGCTTAGCCTAATGAAATAGTTGGATCTATCTCCATAGACCCTTACATTCCGTAAGTATGATTTTTCTCCCATGTGATTCAAGGTGAAAAAATTCCCAAGGAAAGCCAAGATTTTACATTTGATATGTTAGAACGTTATTTCCTATGAATTGTATATGAAACATATACATTTCAAGGGTGACTCACAACAGTGGTCCCACTAGCATTGATATATATATATATATATATATATATATATATATATATATATATATATATATATATATATATATATATATGGCTCATCTTTGTTTCTCGAAATTCAAACTCCTTGAACTTTCATGTTAAACAAAGATCCATAATGCACTCAGTAGCATCGACATACATTATGGTCCATCTTCTTTTCTCAAAGTTCAACTCCTTTAATTATCTTATTGAAATAAAGATTCAATTTTGTGATATGCTTGTTTTAGTTTATAAATGAATTTCATGAGCTTGCACATTCTTCACAACCTATCTTGGTTTAACTATGTTTCAGTTCCCATCCATGTTTGTTATCTTTTTGAAGATCCATAAACACTTACAATTTTAAGTTCAAGTGTTTCATCAACAAAGTTCTCAGGAAACCACATAAATGAATCTGTCTCTCCATGTCATTCTCCTATGCATCCTTATAAGGTCTGACATAGCTTCTGATAGCTTGTATACTGTGATTGGTATCTACTAGTGACTCATTTACCTTAGTAACATAAAATATAACAACTATGTATATGACGTCCTCTATCAAGTCTATTAAGAAGAGTTAGAGGTATGTTAGTTACCTTAATAGCTCTTTCAATCTCCAATTGAATCTTAGGATAATGTCACACCCCCAAATCGGAATGGCGAAACGTTCGGGGACGGAGGACGTCATGTTCAGTATCATAACTATGCACAATAGTAAAAATAGCAACAACATCATCCATTGCATTAATAATATAGTTAATACAAATGTGTTCTATGTAAAGTTGTAAGACACCAAAAATATATAATCAAAATAAAGACGAGTCTTGAATATGCTCCGTCTTCTCCAAAACCTGGCCATCTGTACCTATCTACTGGTGACCTGCGAATACAATTTATCTTGAAAGAGTAGATCAGCATTTAAGCTGGTGAGTTCATAAGTATTTTAGTGTCAAATGTTTACATTAGTTTGATGAAAATGTTTGTAAGTATTTTGATGTAATTGTTTGTATACTTCCTAGAAAATCCTATATTTTCTACTAAAATGGAGTAGTCTTCTACCAAGACCCGACTGTTTTGTAAGTTTGTTCTCTCCTAAAAATGAATGGTTTCCCAAGTTTATGACTATCTTTACTAGAAAATAGTTTGCATTACTTTTTTTGTGAGAATATCACTATATGAATGTAATGGGAAAATGAAGATGTACGGTAGTATTGTATAAAGTAACTACTGATGTACTAACTACCATAAAACCAATAAGCTATATTAAGGTAAAATGTGATGAGGTTATAACTATGCTTGATTGACTAGTATAAAACACGACGATCTAAAGACGTCGAAATGGTATGACATTTGTCACCCGTAGACCTGCAGGTCCCACTATAGCTAGCAACAAGGTGTAGGATGGGAAATCACGTATAGATCTATAAACAAACTCATGCTCTCCCTCCAGCAGCCTCTGGTTTCAAAACGTGACACAACAAATATATTGCTATGCCATGAAGTAGTGGCTCACATTAATGTTATCTCGTTCTTGTTATAGTATGTTCCTTCCTGTTCTAGTTATAGTATGTTCCTTCTTGTCCTAGTTATAGTATGTATGTTCCTTCTTGTTCTAGTTATAGTATGTTCATTTCTGTTCTAGTTATAGTATGTAAGAACTGACTCATGTATGAACTGACTCCTATAAGTTTCACTGTTCTAGAAGTAGTAAGTAGTAATCCTCTAAACTATACCTATTATAGTTTACTAGTATGATTGTTTGACTATTACAGATTTGTAGAAAAAGACTCAATTACTAACCATAAGCAACTAAGTTAAGTATGCACCTTAAAATGGGTTTAATATTCATATATGTATTTAATAGGTATAACTATGATTTAACCGACATTTAGACTAGTGATCCTACCCCTAGCCCACAACCAAACAGGAACATGAGTCAAGGTATCTAGCAATAGGCCTAAGTCTATTAAAGCATACTTATACGTAAATAGATAGACGAATATGATTTGATATAAAAGAAGTTTATAAGAGATTTAAAAGAGTTTTCAATAAGTTTTGAGTATAAGAAATCCTTTCAGATGTTGTTTTCACATGTAAATGGTTAACACAATTTCATTGTATTCTACTTATATTACCCCCTTAAAAGCATTTAAAAACATTTAAAAGATAGATTATAGGGGTATGAACGCACCTGTAGTGAGTGATTCAAATGAAAGATCGATATAGGATGCTAAGTATGCCAAGTGAAGTCTCGAGCACAAAAAGATCCTATTAAGCATATAATGACAAATATATGTATACAATTACTGTATATAACAACCAACATGCAAGGGAAACAACCTTAGGAACTAGGAAACACTCTCTATGGAGTGTTAGAATCACATATGATTCAATGAAGGGTGTTCACGGCCACATATGGAGTGTTCACGACCTTAGGAGGGTTCACGACCATAAAACACATGATGTGTTCACAGCCCAACCTTGATCTTATGAAGGGTTTATGGTCATGGATGGAGGGTTCACGGCCCAACCTTGCATCTATGAAGGGTTCATGGCCGTGAACTCTTGAAGATTCATGCAAAGTGGTGTTTGTTTCGTGGGTGGAATCAAGTGTTTCTAATGGACAACAAGATGATGGATGAGATACTTATGTTTTGGAAGCCTTTAGAGTGTTCACGGACCAAGAACTAGTGTGTGTTCTTGTTGTTCTTAGTGGGAAAGATGGTGATTTGAAGATCTTGAAGGAAAAGTGGTGAATTCAAGGATGTTATCAAAGGGCTTAACGTGAATAAGAAGAATAACTAGTAAAAAGGCATGTATTACTTACGTTTTTGAAGAGAATGGAGGGTTTCCCTTGATGACACTTGAGAGAGTTTGAGAGTTCTTGGCTGGAAGATGTAAGAAATGAAGGAAATCTATATATGTGGTGAGGGGTTCACGGCCAAACATGGGTTCACGGCAGTGAACCTAGTTTGCGGCCGTGAACATCCCTAGATGATGTTTCCGGCTCGAATGTAACTCAATGAACTCAAGCTAACACTTCCTAACACACAATCCTTGAGTGTACTAGGCTTACAAACTCTCAAACCGACCCTTAACAAGGCTAAAAGATAACACAAACAAGTCTGAATTTTGATTGAATTGATTGACTTTACAAGATAGAAATTTCGGGTTGTCACATCATCCCCCCGTTAGAGGGAATTTCGTCCTGAAATTAGAGTTTAAGCAAATACAGACAGACTAAGGGAAAAGATGAGGATATTTCAGTTTCATTTAATCCTCACGCTCCCACGTGAATTCAGGTCCTTGCTTTGCATTCCAGCGAACCTTCACTATCGGGATACGACTTTGCTTCGTTTGCTTGACCTCCTAGTCCATGATCTCTACTGGTTCTTCCACGAATTTGAGGCTCTCATTGATCTCGATTTCATTGAGTGGGATAAAAAGAGTCTCATCGGATAGACACTTTTTCAGGTTTGAAACGTGGAAAGTAGGGTGTACGTTACTAAGTTCTCGAGGTAGTTTGAGTTTGTAAGCTACATGGCCGATCCTAGCGAGAATCTTAAAAGGCCCTATGTACCTTGGATTTTAGCTTCCCATGCTTTCCGAAGCATATCAAGCCCTTCCAGGGTGAGACCTTCAATAGAACACGATCACCAACCTGGAATTCCAAAGGTTTATGTCTCTTGTCAGCGTAGCTTTTCTGTCGGTCTCTAGAGGCTTTCAATCATTTACGAATCTGAACAATCTTCTCTGTCGTTTCCCGAATGATTTCTGGACCCGTGAGAGTGCTGTCAGGAACTCGTCCTTTAGCTAACTGCGTATCACCCACTTCAGCCCAACACAGAGGGGATCTGCACTTTCGGCCATAGAGGGCTTAAAATGGAGCTGCATTCATGATTGTGTGATAACTATTATTGTAGGAGAACTCGACAAGGGGTAAATGAGTATCCCATGCCTTTCCAAAGTCAATCACACAGGCTCACAACATATCTTCCAGAGTTTGAATAGTTCTCTCACTTTTTCCGTCGGTTTATGGATGGTAGGTTGTGCTCATGTCTAACCTAGTTCCTAGGTAACTTTGTAGCGATTTCTAGAATCTTGAAGTGAATCTACTGTCTCTATCAGAGATAATAGATATGGGAACACCATGCAGTCATACAATCTACCTAATGTAAGTTCTTGTCATTTTATCCATCTTGTTAGTTTCTTTGATAGGTAGGAAGTGTGCGGACTTAGTTAACCTGTCTACGATCACCCAAAAGGTATCGAGACCACCCGTTGTCTTGGCCAACTTGGTTATGAAGTCCATTGTGATCCGCTCCTAGTTCTACTCAGGTATTTCTGGTTGTTGTAGTAACCCTGAGGATTTCTGGTATTCGACCTTAACCTTGGCGCACGTAAGACACTTGCACACGATGGTAGCAATTTCTTCTTTCATGTTAGGCCACCAGTATAACTTTTTGAGATCTAGATACATCTTATCTGAACCAAGGTGAACGGAATATCGGGTATTGTGCGCTTCGGTCATGACCACGTCTTTGAAACTACCGAGCTTCGGTGTCCAGATCTGATCTATGAGGTACAAGGCTCCGCCATCCTTGACTTCTAAGTTCTTATCCATCCCTCTGAGAGATTCATCCGCCACATTTTCAGGCTTCTAGGCTTCTAGCTGAGCCTCCTTAATTTGTGTGGACAGATGTGAATGGATAGACATAGTCAATGATTTGACTGTACGACCAGAGTATTCCTTCCGACTTTGGGCGTCAGCTACTACGTTGGCTTTACCAGGATGATAAGGAATTTCACATTCGTAGTCATTGAGTAGCTCAACCCACCGTCGTTGTCTCATGTTGAGCGCCTTCTGGTCGAATATGTGTTGAAGGCTTTTGTGGTCTGTAAAGATAGTGCTTTTCGTACCATATAGGTAGTGTCTCCAGATCTTCAGAGCAAATACCACTGCTCCAAACTCAAGATCATGTGTGGTGTAGTTGACTTCGTGTGTCTTCAGTTGTATTGAGGAATAGGCGATGACCTTTCCTCGTTGCATAAGAGCACAACCAAGCCCTTGGTTGGATGCATCACAGTAAACCATGAAATCTTCTATCCCTTCTAGGAGGGATAATATCGGTGCGCTGCATAAGGCTTGTTTCAGCGTTTGGAACGCTTTCTCTTATTTCTCTTCCCAGTCAAAGGTCACACCTTTCTGGGTCAATGTAGTAAGTGGTTTCGCGATCCTAGAGAAGTTCTGAATAAATCTGCGATAGTAGCCAGCGAGGCCTAGAAATTGACGAATTTTTGTAGGCGTCTTTGGAGCTGACCAGTTCTCCATGGACTTTATTTTGGAAGGGTCCACGTGAATTCCCTCTTCGCTAACCACGTGACCCAAGAATTCGACTATTTGAATCCAAAATTCGCAGTTAGAGAACTTCGCATAGAGCTTCTCTTCTCGTAGGGTTGTTAAGATCTGACGTAAACGGTGACTATGTACCTCCTTTCTACGAGAGTAGATAAGTATGTCGTCGAAGAATACAATAGCGAACTGATCTAAGTAAGGACGAAACACCCGGTTCATTGAGTCCATGAACACTGCGGGTGCATTGGTTAATACGAAAGGCATCACTACAAACTCGTAGTGTCCATAACGAGTTAGGAAAGCTGTTTTGGGAACATCTTACTCTAAAACTCGTAACTGGTGATACCCGGATCTCAGGTCAATCTTGGAAAAGTAGTTTGCCACTTGCAGTTGGTCGAACAAGTTGTCTATGCGCGGTAGAGGGTATCGGTTCTTGACAGTAAGCTTGTTTAGTTCTCTGTAGTCGATGTACATACGGAACATTCCGTCTTTCTTATTCACGAACAATACCGGTGCTCCCTAGGGTGAGAAGCTTGGTCTAATAAACCCTTTGCTGAGTAGTTCGTTCAGTTGACCGGATAGCTCCTGCATCTCGGCTGGTGCTAGTCGATAAGGCGATTTAGCTACTGGGGTAGCTCCTGGAACTAAGTCGATTCTGAACTCAACTTGACGTTGTGGTGGTAATCCTGGTAGTTATTCGGGAAAGATGTCGGGAAAGTCGCATACTTCTGGGATGTTCTTCATGTCTTTCGTCTCTTGGCTCATATCAACTACATGAGCAAGGAATGCATGACATTCCTTTCATAATTGAAATGATTCGAAGGTTCGTACCCGGTTTGTCGCCATAGATAACTAGGGTTTCGTTAGACGGTAGTTTAGACGAACGACCTTCTCATAACACATGATGTCAGCACGATGAAGGCTCAACTAATCCATGACAATAATGACGTCAAAACTTTTAATTGAGACAGGCTCGAGGTCGATTGGAAATGAGTGGCTATCTAGAGATAGGGTACATCCTATGTATATACAGCTAGTACTCTCAGTGTTTCCGTTAGCCATTTCTACAGTGAACGGTTCTTTAAGTGCTCGTGGTTTTTTTTAAGTAAGTGTGCAAATTTTTGGTTCACGAAACTCCTCTCCGATCCACTATAAATAGTATGCATGCATAAGAGTTATCGAGGAGAAATGTACAGGTGACCACTGTAGGGTCTGCTACCGCTTCCTCATGACCTATCACCGAAACCCTTCCCACTCCGCTGGCCTTCCCTGCCTTCGGGCAGTTCCTTTTGAAGTGTCCCACATCACCACACCCATAGCAGGCCTGGCCTGCTCCAGCACCAGGGACCTGGGTGATTGGCCTAGACGGAGCTTTGCAGAAATGGGCAGTGTGCCCATTCCTATTGTAGTTGGTACACTGCATCTCCCTGCAGGGGCCGTTGTGGTGGAAGCTGCACCTTGTTTCAGTTAGGCAGGCTTCCAGCATATTGTTTTGTCGGTGCAGGGACAACAGGTGTTGTCGCGGCATGAACAACCACGACCTGCTGCTTCTTGGCAGAGGTCTGCACTGCGTTTCCCTTCTTCTTGTCCCAAAACTTCCGTTTTTTGTCGGTGACTTTGGATGGTTCTGGGACGGCAAGGGTTGTTGTCGGTGTGCGGACTCCGTGATCGATGAGCCGTTGTGCCAATCGCTTGGCACTGTCAAAGGTAGTGGGGTTTGAAGCTAAGACATTCCCCTGAAATGGAGGCACCAGCCCCCAAATATACCTCTCGAACTTCTTTCCCTCAGTAGGGACCATTCCTGGACATAGAGCCACCAGATCACTAAACCTGGCGGTGTAGGCTACTATGTCGGAGCCCTTCATGGTTAGGCTCCAGAGTTCCTGTTCAAGTTTCTGAACTTCGCCCCTCGAGCAGTACTCCTCAATCATAAGCTCCTTAAGAGCTTCCCAGCCCATTGCATTAGCCACTCTCAGAGTAAGTGACTTGGCGTGGCTATTCCACCACGTTAGGGCTCTGTCCGAGAAGGTGAAGGCAACAAATTTTACTTTGCTTCCTTCCGGATAGAAGCAGATCTCAAACACGGACTCAGTCTTTTCGAACCATTGCGACAGAGCAATGTTCCCACCGCTGTCGTTGAAGGTTCTGGGTTTGCAGTTGGTGAAGTCCTTATACGAACACTCTCTAGCGCGCACGGGAGCATCACCTTAAGTAGAATGTACAGCTGTTCCACTTCTGCTAGTACCGCTAGCGCTGAATTGAGCTAAGGCTGCCGTAACAGCCGCAACCATTGCAGCTTGGAGAGATGCAGGATCGTATTATGGTGGAGGTGGTGGTTGAGTTGGAGTTCTCGGAGGATTACGTCTCGTTGATCGGCGTGGAGGCATCTTTCAACTGAAATTTTACAAAGATGAAGATGATAATAAGCATTCGATAGTGAGAATAATGACAGTGATTCATGGACTAAATCACCATAGCCCAACAAATAGATGAGAGTATGATTGTAATGGATATTTAACAATAGAAGGATGAAAACATTTGGATAAAGATTTTCCCATGAGATTAGATGTCTGTCAATATCACTGGTATTTAAAGATGTAATAAGTTCGGGAAAAATGACCTTGGAGTAGGTCTTACATCATACCAGAATTGAGAAAATTTTGACAGCACAAAGACCTAACAGACTGAAAGTTCAAGGTATTAACATAAGCAAGAAATTAATACTAGAGTCTATACATAGACCTAATTTATATCCAAAATACAGATAGAGTAGGCTCTACTCGCGAGGGGAGTTGTTCTGGTTGGTACTTGATTCAGCCCTCGATTCAGCCAGCTGCTATTCCGTTTCCCAAACATGCCTTTGCAGAACCACTTGGTTCAGACGAAGATCCCTAACTTCATATTGGCAGGCATTCAACTCCACCAGTAGGGTATCCGTATGAGTCCTTTCCAAGTTCTTGTCATCGGTCAGATGAAGAAGACGAACTGTGTTGACTCCGGAGTTAGCACGGATCTCCATGACTTGGTCGAAGTTTGCTCTTCCCTGCTCAACATTACGATCAACTCGACACACCAAGACAGGAAGGAGTTTGTCTCCTGAGCCTCCCTCATTTAGATTGTAGAAGCTTCAGTCGCCATTGTAGGGAGGTGGTTGTCCCTGTTCATTTCTCCACCTTCCCAAGTTCACCGCCCACAGAGGCCTCGGGCCTTGAAAAGCCAGACGAGGGTTAGGATTCTGCACAACTTGGGGTGGATTATAGACCTCCGGTTCTGAGTCCGAGTCTTCCGGTAATTTCTCCTCGTTTTCTTCATCGAAACTTTCTTCGGGGTCTTCTACTGCTGGGACCACCGGGTTCTCTTCTTCAGGTTCTGCTTCAAGCCATCCTCCGTGCCCTTGATCGGGAAAGTATGGGTCGCCAGGGAGATGAAATCCAACCATTTTATCGAAGCGAGAAAAGGGATGTAAGAAACATATAATAGACGTACTAGTTAAGATAATTATAGGATGATCCTTACCAGTTACTTCAATACTTGCGTAGTGCATACTAGTCATATGTAACCAAGATGGAATAGACCTTCGAATAAGTGCCCATTACTCTAAGTCCACAACCAAACAAGGAACACGAAGTAAAGCAAAGATCACAGATTCTAAGTCTATGACACCTTAGCCACACATAACCTTAGCGTATCCACTCAGCAACTATTGACCTACTAATAAAGACATTTTAGTTTTCAGACAAGTGATTATAGTATCGCAAAATACTTCTATAGTATTTTAAGTTTATGTTATGTTCTAAAGTTCTCATTGTAGTAGTGTTGGTAAGTTTTAGACTTGCTGCAACACCACGATCATTCCTAGGCACATGCTAATCACTTCTCGGAAAGATATAGTTGATCAGGCTATATCACTCCCAGATCCGATTATATGTCCCCAAGCCTACTTGTGCTGTCCAACAACCGCAATACTTTTCTTCTGTTCTAGTATGACACTGATCCTAGTATGAATGCATGTATGTATACTTTAGTAAAATATTTTATTATTTTAAAAGTATAAACTCTTGGTCAGAGTGTTTTAATCCCGATGTGTTTATAGTTGTATATATTTTATTTGTTGATATACTCAATTCACTATAAACAAAGCTCTAATACCAATCTGTCACACCCCCAAACCGGAACGGCGGAAATGTTCGGGGGCGGAGGACGTCATGTTCAGTATCATAACAATGCACAATAGTAAAACAAGAAAAAACATCATCCATTGCATTAATAATATAGTTAATACAAGTGTGTTTGTTCTATGTAAAGTTGTAAGACACCAAAAATATATTATCAAAATAAAGTCGAGTCTTGAATATGCTCCGTATTCTCCAAAACCTGGCCATCTGTACCTGTCTACTGGTGACCTGAGAATACAAGTTATTTTGAAAGAGTAGAACAACATTTAAGTTGATGACTTCATAAGTATTTTTGTGTCAAATGTTTGCATTAGTTTGATGAAAATGTTTGTAAGTGTTTTGATGTAATTGTTTGTATATTTCCTAGAAAATTCTATATTTTCTACTAAAATGGAAAGTAGTCTTCTACCAAGACTCGACTGTTTTGTAAGTTTGTTCTCTCGTAAAAATGAATGTTTTCCCAAGTTTAAGACTATATTTACTAGAAAATAGTTTGCATTACTTTTTTTGTGAGAATATCACTATATGAATGTACTGGGAAAATGAAGATGTACGGTAGTATTGTATAAAGTAACTACTGATGTACTAACTACCATAAAACCAATAAGCTATGTTAAGGTAAAATGTGATGAGGTTATAACCATGCTTGATTGACTAGTATAAATCACGACGATCTAAAGACGTCGAAATGGTATGACATTTGTCACCCGTAGACCTGCAGGTCCCACTGTAGCTAGCAGTGAGGTGTAGGATGGTCAATCCCGTATAGATCTATACATAAACTCACGCTCTCCCTCCAGGAGACTCTGGTTACAAAACATGACACAATATGTATATTTCTATGCCATGAAGTAGTGGCTCACATTAATGTTATCTTGTTCTTGTTAAAGTATGTTCCTTCCAGTTCTAGTTATAGTATGTTCCTTCTTGTTCTAGTTATAGTATGTATGTTCCTTCTTGTTCTAATTATAGTATGTTCCTTTCTGTTCTAGTTATAGTATGTAAGAACTGACTCAGGTATGAACTAACTCCTGTAAGTTTCACTGTTCTAGAAGTAGTAAGTAGTAATCTTCAAAACTATACCTATTATAGTTTACTAGTATGATTGTTTGACTATTACTGATTTGTAGAAAAGAATCAATTACTAACCATAAGCAACTAAGTTAAGTATGTACCTTAAATAAATGGGTTTAATATTCATATAAATATATATAACTATGATTTAACCGACATTCGGACTAGTGATCCTACCCCAAGCCCACAACCAAACAAGGAACATGAGTCAAGGTATCTAGCAATAGTCCTAAGTCTATTAAAGCATACTTATACATAAATATATAGACGAATATGATTTGATATAAAAGGAGTTTATAAGAGATTTAAAAGAGTTTTCAACAAGCTTTGAGTATAAGAAATCCTTTCGGATGTTGTTTTCACATGTAAATGGTTATCACAATTTCATTGTGTTCTACTTGTATCCCTCCCTCCCCCCCTTAAAAGCATTTAAAAACATTTAAAAACATTTAAAAGATAGATTATAGGGGTATGAAATCACCTGTAGTGAGTGATTCGAATGAAAGATCGATATAGGATGCTAAGTATACCAAGTGAAGTCTCGAGCAAAAACGGATCCTATTAAGCATATAATGAGACATATATGTATACACCTAGTGTATATAATAACCAACATGTAAGGCAAACGGCCTTAGGAACTAGGAAATACTCTCTATGGAGTGTTAGAATCACATATGATTGAATGAAGGGTGTTCACGGCCACACATGGAGAGTTCACGACCTTAGGAGGGTTCACGGCCATAGAACACATGATCTGTTCACGGCCCAACATTGATCTTATGAAGGGTTTACGTCCATGGATGGAGGGTTCACGACCCAAGATTGCATCTAAGAAGGGTTCACGACCCTATAAAGGGTTCACGGATGTGAACTCTTGAAGATTCATGCAAAGTGGTGTTTGTTTCATGGGTGGAATCAAGTGTTTCTAATGGACAACAAGATCATGGATAAGATACTTACATTTTGGAAGCCTTTAAAGTGTTCACGGCCCAAGAACTAGTGTGTGTTATTGGTGTTCTTGGTGGGAAAGATGCTGATTTGAAGATCTTGAAGGAAAAGTGGTGAATTCAAGGATGTTATCAAAGGGCTTCACGTGAATAATAAGAATAACTAGTAAAAAGGGGTGTATTACTTACGTTTTTGAAGAGAAGGGAGGGTTTCTGTTGATGATACTTGAGAGCGTTTGAGAGTTCTTGGCTGGAAGATGTGAGAAATGAAGGAAATCTATATATATGGAGAGGGGTTCACGGCCAAACATGGGTTCACGACCGTGAACCTAGTTTGCGGCCGTGAACATCCCTAGATGATGTTTTCGGCTCGAATGTAACTCAAGGAACTCAAGCTAACACTTCCTAACACACAATCCTTTAGTGTACTTGGCTTAGAAACTCTCAAACCGACCCTTAACAAGGCTAAAAGATAACAGAAACAAGTCTGACTTTTGATTGAATTGATTGACTTTACAAGATATAAATTTCGGGTTGTCACAAACAAACTTTAGGTTCTTCATTGGTTTACTCTTGAGTCTTTACATCATCGGTATGGCTCCCACTAGCTCCTTATGATATCAGTTTCCTCTATAGGAAGATTGCCCTTTAAACGACATACATTTTGTTCTCATAAGGTTTGTAAATCAATTATTCAAAAGGCTTGTTAGGATGTCCAAGGAGAAAACACATTTCAATTCTAAGTCGTAGATTGTCGAGCGCTTAACGAAGAATGTAATACCGATAGTCGTAGACTTCCATATGAGATTGCACAGTTGCACCCAACCGTCTAGTATGCGACTACTTTGTCGATAATTGTATTTATGATGCTAGGGAATTCAGATGACGTTTTTAAATACATCTTGTTAATACATTATTGAGCTTTATGGAAAATTTGATTTGGGTAAACCTACTAGAACTATTGTTGAGAAATTATATGTTACACATCAATCTGCACATGGTTTCCTATGAATGAAAGGAAGCATATATATTATGCATTAGGCATGGGAAAATTGTCTGAATGTGTGGCCCTTTCAATACACACGCGGTGATTATAATCACTTGATCATATTACTGAAAATAGTGGCATCACAAGATCTATGGTTTTGGAATGGATAAAGGTATAATTATTCTAGATATGTCTCCATTTTTTATGAGATTCTAATAGGAAAAGAACATGGCTTTCATTTTATGTTGAATGGAAATAAGTGCAAGAGTGAGTATTACCTTGACGATGTCATATATCCCCGATACTCAACATTTGTGAAATTGTATACATATATACAATAGGAAAAATGAAAACTATTCAAAGTAGCGTAAAAATTTGCAAGGAAGGATGTGGTACAGGATTTTGGAGTCCTTAAAAAGAAATATAGTCAAACGCTCAACATGGCTATGGGATGAAAATAAAATACACAATGTAATGTATGCTTGTGTTATACTACATAATATGGTAATAAAAGAAAAACGTCAGGCAACTTGCATGTATAATCAATCTGAAACACTTCATCCGTATGAGGAACTTATGCCCAATAGATCAATACTTATCGAGACTGATAGAATTACATTATTGTGAAACACGCAACAATCTTAGACAAAATTTGACATAACATATATTTACAACAACCATCTTACCGACGAAGAAGATGACAACTAATTTTATTTTTATTGAATAATAATAATAATAAATCGACATGGTATAATGGAGTTTTGATATAGCTAACGTAATAAATAAATGGTGTTGATGTGACGTTGAAGTGGCTGATGCGGTCTATACCTAGCAACCTTACCATCATTGATTCCTCAACTTTTAGTACACCAATTTTAACATATTTGAAGTTGAATGGATGACTGAATTGATTGGTTTTTGATGATAA
Source organism: Lactuca virosa (assembly GCF_052849685.1). Taxonomy (NCBI): domain Eukaryota; kingdom Viridiplantae; phylum Streptophyta; class Magnoliopsida; order Asterales; family Asteraceae; genus Lactuca; species Lactuca virosa. The sequence goes on from NC_136429.1 coordinate 310,249,324, forward strand.
TTATTAAATGAATGGAGTTTGCAAGAAAATGAATTTTGTTAAATTCTCTTTATAGGCAATTTATATACTACCAGTTTTAAATTGATAGACATAACCTACTTAAATAACTAACTACACTTAGGCAGTGTGCCTAGTCAATTTATAGGATAGTTTAGGTAATTCGGGTGTCGAACACAAGGAATGGAATTTTAATTTATAAAATAACTACTAATAATTAAACTAAGAAACAAACTTTAAATGGGGGTTTTACCGATTTTGCAAGTTCGGTAACTTAATTCAAACATCTACCAATTAAACAATTATTAAAACTTAAGAAAGAAAAGAAAATGATTTGAATTCAATATTAAATACTACTTTCGTTAGATCCGAATTCCCCTTTTTCCCTATGGTTGATTTCTATTAGCTTACTTATGTTGGTTACCAATTTATTATGTAACTAGTTATTATGATCAAATTCCTAGTTGTTACCAATTCGTGACTTACTATGTAATGATCAAACAAAAGTAGACATGAAATTGTTATAAAGATCAATTTGGCTATGCACGATAAATCTAAGAGTTACTTTTCTATGATCAAGTCAAGCAACCAAGCACAAATTATGGATCAATTATCTTCTCTAACACAGTTAAAGTTAATAACTTTAATTACCTATCTCTAGGATTTAATGATCCTAAACAACTAGATAGTAAATTCATGCAGATAGAATGATCGTCTACTACACAAAACTTGTAACAAGGCAATTTAAAACTACAACATAAACATGTAAGGATTACGATTTATCAGCTCTAGAAAAACCAAAAATAAATAGTCATAATATTGAAATCAAATAAAGTTCAAACGGTTCATCCTCACCAAGGAAAGTAGAAGGCTTTTAGCCCATAATCATAGCAGAAAGACACATAAAATCAAAGCAAATAAGGCTAGACGTGATTAAAGCAAGAAAACCGAAAGATTTAATGTTGTTTTCTTCTAGATCTCTTCAATAACCCTCCAAGGGTTTCTAGATGTTATTTTCCGCAACTCATAACTTAATTCCCAAGCCAACTCTCTAAATTCAACCTAATACCGAAATCTTTATTCTTTACAAATTTTGGTTTCCACAATGTCGGGATTAGGCTCCACGTCGTGGGAATCTTTTAAATCTCGTATGCGATAAGAAATTGCATGACCACGTCGTGGAAATAGGATCACCACGTCGTGGAATTCTTTGTGCAGCAAGTATTCGAGAACTTTCTCCATGCCATGTCGTGGGCTGAGGATTGTCATGTCACACTCCCAAAACAGAACGGCGGAAATGTCTGGGGTTGGATGACTTCATGTACAATATCATAACATAATGAATAATAGTGATCAAAGCCATACAACCATCATATTGAATATTTAAGAAGTTTACATTGTACTCAAAAATTTGTTTACTTGATATCAAATACGTATGGAAAAATAAATAATGTGACGCAGCGACGCCCCATTCTCCAAAAACTCTATTGATTACCTATTTACCGGTTTCCTTAGAATAAAAGTGATTTTGAAAAGTATCAACAATTAAGTTGGTGAGTTCATAAGAATTTTGTATGAGAAAGATTGATAACTTTTCCTTGTAAAAAAATGATAGAGTGTACTTTCGGAAAATCCAATATTTTATTTAAAAATGATAGAGTGTACTTTCAGAAACTCTATTGATTACCTGTTTACTGGATTCCTGCTACGACGTTCTTCAGGCGTCGGAATATTAGACATTTGTCACCCTAGACCTGTCGGTCTAACTATAGCTAACAACTTGGGTGCGGGGTTGCCAGTCTCGTATAGATCTATACACAAGTGTCACGCTCTCTTACCGATACTCTCGTTATAATTCAGGACTTTAGCGTGTACTCTGGTAGGTACGGTGAAGCCAAATGTCTCACAAAATTGTATCAACAGGTTTACGTCTAGTGTAATGAAACCCTCAATGAAAGTATTACCCTTCCATAGGGGACATATAGTGTAAAGTAATTATACCTTTAAATAATTATATGATTCGTCCAAAATTGTAGTGTAGTATCTATGATTCCCAAACTATACCAACTATAGTTTATTATGAATGTTTTGTTGAATCCATTTATATAAACATTTAAATAAACATGTAATATTCATCTTGTCCAGATTTTTTTAGAAGATTATATCATAAAAATTTACATCTAACACAAGTATGAGAAATTGGTATGAAAAAGTCCATTTCTAGCTTTTGCCCCTTTTTGACGATATTTACCGGTAACTAGGAAAATATAACTCTATAGAACTTGTTTCTAACCTTTTTGGGATTTTAACTCAAAATAGCTTCACATGTTTTAAAACAATATATTTTTAGTTAAAACTCACAAAATGAGGTCACAAAGTATTATGTCCATTTAAAAAAAAAATCCATTTTTACATAAAATGATAGCTTCTACAATTTTCTTTTTAGTAAAATAACTCCTTGATATTTTGTCTAGTTTCAAATGCATGACCAAAACAACATATTTTGGGTTTTATCCCACAAAATAGGTATAATAACTAGGTTATAACTATTTTTGTTAGAAATTCCATATTTTGTCTAAAGAAAGTCTTAGTCTTTGTAGTTTGTAATTATAACTTTTTCTTATGAATATATAACATAGTTTATGTTTTGTTTTTTCTTAGTTTTACCTCTCAAAACTAACATACCACATATAGATATTCTAAAAAGTAGTGATAACTTTAATTGTATCCCCCCCTAAAACATGAAAAACTCGAAAATATGGGGGTATGAACTCACCTTGAGTGTGTTTGATGGTGAACATCTTCAATCCAAGAACACTTGAAAGTGGTTGAAGAACTCAGTTTTAACACAGGATAATGTGTGTAAATGAGATGGAACTAGCATGAAAGTGTGCAGAAACACTAGATTAACAAGGAATACTGACCAAAAATCCGAAGAAACAACTTGAAGAATTAATCCTTGGAGGTTTGCACTTGTTTCTTGAGAGAAAATCGAAGAAGTTTGAAGATGGTGGGGGTTTGGGGGTTCTCGGCCATAGTTTAAGAGGGGGAGGGTGAAGTGATTTTTGCATTGTTATATTTTGGGTAATATTTCTTATTAGGAAATGATGAATATGTCACGTCACAAGTCAACTCCTTTCTTATCCTCTTTCCAACCGAAAACACCATTAAACCTCCGAAATCACATGGTAATTTCGGCCCAGTACCATCGAAATCATAGAGTTTTTGGTCTTAACCGAGAACTCTAAAAGCGAGATCATAGATCGGTCCCCAACCGAAAACTCTAAAAGTAAGGTATAAACCCTAAAAATTCATGTCCTAATCAGTTGGCTTTCGTTGACTTGTTTGTCTCTTGATGACTTGTTGACTTTGATTGACCCAGAACTGCGAGTTGCCACAAGAAATTGCATGACCATGTCATGGCAATAGGATCCCCACGTCATGGCATTCTTTGTTCAGCAAGTATTCTAGAACTTTCTCCATGCCATTTCGTGGTCTGAGGATTGCCATGTCGTGGGGATTTCTTTTTTCACGACTTCTTTAATCTTCATCTCCTACTTTCAGCTCTAGTCCAATAGCTTCCAACTTTTGTCTAGTTTTGGCCCTTTTCTATTAAGAGTGTCCTTTTTGCTACAAAATAGAATTTAACTTAATAAGCACCAAATATATTTGTCATTAACCAAAATATAGCTTAGATGTATTAAAATAATTCCAAAATATATGCGTAGATATGCAAATATCGAAATACCCCACACTTGACTTTCTCTTGCCCCCAAGCAAAAGTGATTTTATAATCATCATACTATCACATCAAAACCTCAGCTACCAATATAGCACAATACAATCCATTTTGAGCTCATCAATTACACCAAAACTGCAAAGCATGTGTTTGTGTTTAGTGATTCCTAAGTACTTCCCCAATCCTAAATAATCACAATCCGCATAAACACTTTCCCACTTATTTTGAACAACATTTTTTTTATGCATCCCTCCGGATATATCCTCTAAAAAATTTCTTAACCTCAAGGTAATTTTTGGTTAATCTCCCAAGCGTACATATGGAAAAATAACCTAGAAAGAAAAATTACAACTTGAATAATATAACTTTGACTATTGGTATTTTTGCCTTATTCTTCAATTTCATCTAATTGAGTCTTCAACTTTTGGAACTTTTGATATTTTCTTTATAATTCTTGATCTTCATAACTTTCTAGACTCTTATTCACACAATCTTTTGCAACTTTTTTTTCCTTTCTTTTATTTTTTATTTTTTCACAACTCACTTTTTTCACTCAAAACTAAAAATCCTAAAAAGAAAAACATATGCTTAAGCAAGGGAACGTAACGTCAACCGTTATTGGTTAAAGGTATTAATCTAAAATGCAATGACTACATAAGCTTTCCTAGATACATTTCTGGAACACGATGCTAAATGTATTATGTCCCTCAAACTAAAAAAGGTTATGTTTTTGTCCCATGATTTCAATAGGATAGGTAAGCCACAAATACATGAAAACATATATTGGCTCAATTAAACATCAAAGCTCACATCAGATTTTCCCTCACAACACTAGAAATCTAGGTCCCAACACAACAATATAACAATTTTTTTAACTAGATTTCAAAATTAGACCATGATTTCAAGTCTTTATACTCTAAACTTTTAATAATCCTAGTCAATTTTACATTTTAAATCAATTTGATTGTATTCCTATATTCGACCCCCTACCCCACACTTAATTCATGTAATGTCCCCATTGCATCCTTAATGAAAATAAAGCACATAAAAGTAAATAAAAGGGAGAAAAGGAACAAAACCCTCCGGGTAGTAATGGCGAGATCAAATCTGATTATTTGTGGCAAAGATCTAAACATCTTGAATATTTTGCTGGAACTGGACTCCTGTTGCTGACCGTAAATGTGTCGAATAAATAACCCAAAGAACCAACTTCAAAAAGTATGTTGAATTGAGCCACGATGTGGGAAAGCATACGCCACGTCGTAGAGGCGAGTCTGACAGAGTTGGATCACACATTTATAAACTACCACAACGTGGCATGGTGATGGCCACGTCATGGATACTAGGCTTCACAGAATGTCTTTCAAGCCAAATTGTAGTGTATAGACATGTATTTATTTACTTTGTTAATGGCTTAGAACCATTCCAAACCTCTTTTTTTTCTGTAAAATTCTTTCAAATTCCTCCCGTCACCTGATAGGCACCCCACACTTATCAAAAGTTATGGTCTTCAGGATTCTATAAGAATTCTAATGGTTTCCTCGTGCAAGCACATCTACTACTTTCACCTACTTTAGTATTCTACAAAATTAAATTAACAATTAGAGAAACACATGATCATTCGATTAAATAAAAATTATAAAGAAAACGAAAAACTAAAAATCAAAATTAATAGAAAATGTAAACTCTATAAAACGCGTGGTTGCCTCCCGATAAACGCTTTTTTTGAAGAAGTCGTAATTTGGACTCCTTCCCAATCTACGTTGTTGTGGGTGGGAGTGGGGTCTCTTTTTTTATCCTTCTTTTCCTTTCACTTTCTTGTCTACGCCTTAACTCGCGTTTTATACACCTTCTTTGTGTTTTCTTTTTTCTTCATATTGGCGTTGTCCTTGTGTTTGTGCTTCAACCCTTTCCTTTTCCATCAAGTTGCATCTTCCTTTCTTCTTCTGTTTGTTCCCCTACTTCCTCTTCCATTTTGTCAAGGATTGGCTCTTTTACGTCTTGTTCAATCTCCTTTTCACTCAACATCCCCATCCGAATAGTTTTCTTCATTTTCCACTTTTGGTGTAGTGAACGCGAATACTTCAAATGTCATTAGAATTGAAGCTCGAGGTTTTGTGGGCGTAAAAACCTTTTTCTTTTGTGGTATCTTTTGAACTCTAATCACCTCCTCCATCATTTTCTTTATTTCTTCTAACTCATTAACTCCTTCCTCATTTTCCTTATTCTCCATGAGCCTCATCTAAATCATCTACTCTTAACATTTCATTCATAGATTGGCTTTGTCTTTCTTGTTGGTTCATCCCAAAAGTTATTTATTTATTGTCCACACTAAGTGTAAGCTTGGAATCATGGATGTCAACAAGCTCTCGTGCGGTGCTAAAAAATGGTCGTCCAAAAACTATGGGAAGGTCTTCGTCTTTTTTCATGTCGATCACAACAAAGTCAACATGAAAAACGAATTTCCTAACATTGACTAATAAATACTCTACAATTCCACGTGGATGGGTAAGTGAGTGATTCTCCATGTGGATTGTCGTTCTAATTCTCTTTAGTTTTGGCAATACAATCTTCTTGTAAAAGGAATAAGGCATTATATTAATGCTCGCCCCCAAATCAGCTAAAGCATTTACAATAATGGAATTGCTGAATTCGCAAAGTAAAGTCAGCCAGCCCGGATCTCCCATTTTTGTTGGTAATCCCTCAATGATGGATGTAGAAAATAGTTCGCTAAGCACGATGGTCAACGCTTTTTCCAACTCCTTCCGATTTGTCATTACATCCTTAGAAAACTTTGCAAGTTTAGCCATGATTTTGAGGAATGGGGCGTTGATTGAGAGAGATAGCACTTGTTCCATAAACTTTTTCTACTTCGACTCCAGTGGGTATCGAATGGCTTGAAAGGGATAAGGAGGTGGAGGTTGATACGATTTCAAAAAAGGGAGGTTTTTCATCATGTAGTGGCCACGATGTGGTCTCTTGGTTGCCATGTCGTGGGCATTGGACAGACCAATTTTCTATTTTTTCTTTGTGCTTCACTTCTTCTAGTTGTTGATAGGGTTGCTTGTAATTGTATCGTGGATCACTAATGGCTCACAATTAACCTCTTTTCAGTGTATATTGCCATAACGTGAGATTGTGGTTTTGGATCGGGATTTTTATGTGCTAACCGCTCGTTTACGAGTTCGGTCAATTGACCCAATTGAGTTTCAATGTTTGATATTTTGGCTTGTTGATTTCTTATTGTAGCATCAGTCGCGTGATGTCTTTTCTCAAAAACCGCTGCAAAGCATGCAAGTATCGATACGAACTCAAATTTCTTTTCGACTGGTGGCTGCTCTTTTTGATAAAAGCATCGACTTGTTTGTCTAAACTTCTCTTCCTTGGCCTTCTTGTATTCATCATAAGGAAACCATTCCTTCTTAGGCTTCCTCCAGTCTTCAGACAGACTTGAGCTTTCCAATTCCCATTCTCATCCAACCTACAATCCTTAGTCAAATGTGGCTCATTCAAATTATCACATACCACTTTTATTGCATGTATAGATTGATCCATCTTTGCCATCCTTCGGTCCATATTATCTACTTTCTTCATCACAGCATCCTAGTTCTCACTTCCTCCATCTCCACTTACCTTGCTTCTAGTAATCTCTTCATGTGAATTGTGGTATTCACGTGAATTCTTTTCAAACTCTTATATTAAAGCTTTCATGGTAGTTGAATCCTTCTTCGCCATTGGTCCTTGAGAATCGAGAAGTTGCCTCGTGGTTACGTTTATCCTTTGATAGATAATTGACACTTCTTGTTGAACATATATATCATGTTGAGGACAACTCCTAAGCAATCCCTTGTATCTCTCTCAAGCTTCATATAAGGCCTCTCCATCATTTTGTTGGAAGTTAGAAATATTCTTTTTGAGTTTGGCTTGTTGGCTTTTGAGCATTCTAACACTCCAATGGTGTACATGCAACCCTATAAACCTTGGATCTATATTTTCTCTAAAATACATGCAAATAAGAATTTCCAAGGTTTACATCCTAACTACCATGGCATGGGGAACTTGAATCATAAAATTACTAGTAGAATGACATACCTTTTAGTGGTGGTTGATTACTTGGAGTTTGAGAGCCTAGCACCAATAGTGTGGATGCCTCAAATGGAAATCACAAATCACCACAAACTTTGAAAAACTCTTGAGAGAATAATGCACACTGTTGAAATTGGCCACCACTCTTGTTCACACACAACTAGTGCCAAATCAAGTGCCAAAGACTCCTTTATATAGTGTGGAGGATTAGGGTTACATCCATGTAAACCCTAATACCCATGACTCTTCCTTTCCAAGGATCCAAGGGTTAATAGCTCCATGGACCATCCATGGACTCCCATGCAAGCCTAGCCCATGCTAAATAAGCATTAGCCCACACTAAATAAATACAAGAGCCCATATTTAATTAGTCACCTTTTGATCACTAAATTAATTCTCAATTAATTTAAGATCAATACTAATTAAATAATATGATTTCATATTAATATATTATACCTTATAATATATTAATAAATCATAAACATACTATTCTCAAAAGATTATCCATACAAATTGTTCGGATAAAGTGCAACCCAAATGGACCATGCCGGGTCGGGTCAAGTGCATCTCAAATATTGTTATGGACTTAGACACCTTATCCACCATTCTCCCACTTAGATAAGTCTAACAACTATATTTGCGGATATGACTTCAGGAACCAACCGACAATCGTAGCTCTCAAAACTCTGTTGAACTATGAAGCACCATTTCAGATAAGTGATCATATAATCCTCTGTTCTCAAGATATCAGCCGGACAAATACATGGAACAACGTCGTATTTATTCTCCAACAGTTTGTTTCACGATTTCCGATTTATTTGACATATAACTAAATTGAACACATCAATTAGGTTCTGACCGGGCCTGGTACATAGGTCAAAACAAAATCATCGAGGGGCCGAGATATCGCTTCTAATCCTCCAAGGACTAAAAGGAACATATAAACTTCGACTCATATGCTTGTTCTACTACTTGTTGAATTATACACAAAGGCACGTTTTATAACATCAAGTTACTGATGCGTTTTCGTGCAATAAATGTACAACCAACTCATAGGTAAAAACTCATATCTCTAGGTTTGAAGAATTATATGATATTACCGTCTCACGATCACTCGAGATAAATTCCATGAAGTGATACAAGTGAGCGTGGGTTAAATCCAATACTCAGAACTTATGAGCACTCATGAATGTTGTAGCAACCATTGCAATGTCTAAACACCTTTATTCATCCACAAGCCCAATTCATGACAGTCTTAATGCATACCTACTTCCGACGTATGACCGACTGTGGAAGTTTGAATAACTTAGTCATTTGGAAAGAATAACCTAGTTATTATGGAAGTCAAAACATGCAAAGTGAAACACAAGAATAATTGAATCCAATATGGTCTCAACACTTATGAATATAAATAAAACACCTTTTATTTATCACTGTATTGATTACACATTATTCTGTTTCGATTTATCAACTTAATACTTGAATTAAAACAATAGTTCTCCCATGCTCCAAGCATGTACACTATGTTTTATAAACAATAGTCATGCCATACTCCAAGTATGCAAACTATGTTTGTCTATGATCCTTACTTTGTGAAATAGATCAATTGAACAAGATTCCAATGATGCTCATTTCATAATCCAAAATCTTTATTACAAGTGTAAGAATTTCAAACTTTTGTCACCGCTCGAATGTGTTAGATTCTACACTTTTATGCAATATTGTTTTGTAATGTCTAGGTACAAAGACTTTGACCAATGATATTACAATACATTCCACTGAAATGAAGTATCAAATTCAAAGTACATTGCTTTGAACATCCTTCTTGCATAAAGGTTTCTAACTTTCTCATAGTTTCTTAATATCCAACTCCCAATATGGAAAAGATTTCCATATTCCCATTTTGACTATCACTTCTAAACAAGAGCTACCTCTTTTCGGAATATGTCAATATGGCCCTTTCCAAAATTTAACATCATACTTCCAACGGTCCATGAGAAACCAATCTTAGGTAAAACCTCAGATTGTTCTCGACAATTGCCTAATCATTTCAGTCATATCCGGTTCTATTCCTTTTTCCCTCTTAATGCTCTAGGAATTTTTGAAAATTTAGAACGAATAAATATTATAGCATATGTAATCAATCCTATACTGGAAGCATATGGGACACGATTCATGATGTCTCACATAAAGACATGATACTAGATCAATCTTTTTCTACAATATTTTTTTATTTGCCATGTTTTCAAAAATCGACAATGAAGAGGGATACCATAATCATAATCGAATTTTGAGAACGCAATATATATAGAATTCCCTTACGTTGAACTATTCCAACATAAAATTCATATATATATATATATATATATATATATATATATATATATATATATATATATATATATATATATATCCTTGACTAAAGATGATTGAAATCTCAATCTAAACTTTTAGAATTGAAATGAAGTATAATCTCCTCTCCCTTAATTATAGCAAAAACAACCATTCCCAAGAGAAACTTTTTTTTTCTACAATCAACAATACTTATCATAATTGATTATGCTCCCACTAGCTTTGACATATACTCAAAAGTCGACTTCTAGAAATCAATACTTTATTGACTTTCATCACCAAAGTTCAGATTCCTGATACGAGATGCTTCGACAAAACTTTATCTAAGCTTCTCACACTCATACATCTTTCCTTAGATAGCTCACATGTGTGTCTAAACAATTATGAAGAGGGATGCCGTAATCATAATGTTTAGACCTATTTGCCATTTCTCACAAGTCCATGTTAGTGTGCCGGTTAACCACACACGCTCCACTAACGACTTTGAGAATGCAAATATCACAATTGCTATCTACTTAAAATCTACTTAGTGAAAGTGTTTCCTCACCATCATTTTCATGAATCGGAAAGAAACCTTATGACACTTAGATTTTATGGTGTATGTGTTTCTATCCATGTGAATTTTTCAAAACCATAATCACAAGACAAGGTTAGTGACAAACTCAAAATCATATGAATTGAACTTGTTCAATCTTGATTTCTTGCCTCTTGGTAGCACAAGGGCCCACCATTGCTTCCAAGTTGTTATGCACACAATTGAGAACTCACAAAACTCACATACATAGTCAACTTTACCGAAATAGGCATAGAAACAAGAATTATGTCAACACGATAGGTTACAAACCTCAAGTCGTGTGCTAGCGATAAACAATAGGTTTTATCCTTGATTAGTTCTTAAAACTTTCAAGACCTTTAAGACTCCCACTGTCCTCTTGACATATAAGTTTCTCTTTTTCAAGAACCATTCCTTGACAAACAAACAAATATTCAAGAGTTAGTGCGGATTCTTATCAAGATAAACACTTCACACACTTGGTCTCAGTTGGTCTTTGTTTTATCCAAGACAACACAACTTACCAATTTCAAATGTTCAAGAGTAGAAAACATTTTACTAGACATTTGATAAGTGTTTTAAACCCTTCTTTATGTCACTCAAGGTTATCATCTTGGAGTATAACTCCAAGAATTGTTTTGGAATGGAGTATGATTCATCTTCTTGATTTTATCCATTCCAACAATTCATGAATCATCTTCTTAGCCAAACAAATGCACTAAGATGTCCTTAGAGAATCAAATTGTGATATGGTTCCATAATCATTAAGATGATCATAAAACATGATACTAAAGTACTCTCCCATCTTTTCAGATTTCAGAAACTTTTATCTTTCTGCCTAATTTGATTCTTCCCATTCACCCTGCCATACATTGAAACTGTTCCAATGTTTCATAATTGTACTTAAACTTGTAGGTACAACCATATTTACTAAACTTTAGTAAATCATGACGAATAGTCTTATCAATCTTTGTGGTGGACTTTGACCTGCACACACCCAGTGTACCCGATCCTTTAGTCTTTCACCTGCCTCACATATACATGTGGTCAGGGAATTAGTCTTAACTTTCCAAAAATGAAAATTCTCATTCATCATACAATACAACCTGCATGATTCCAAGTTTCAGTCCAATTGAAACTTGGGTGATGAGAATTTTTCCTTATTTGGTAAATTTAGACACTACCACAGATGAAAGAATCAAATTCATTATTGCTAGAAAATACAAACAATAACTTTCCATAAATGCCATTACAAGGAGATATGAAATAAAGTAAAAAAAAAATTTATTTATTTATAAAATCCGGAAAAAACTTTTTCCTTACAATGCAACTTTAAATGGAAACTATGCTATTACATATTTCCTAGCAATCTATCATAACTCCTAAGTAGTAGCTCAAGAATACGATCTTCAAACCATGCGATTGAAATCCATCTTCACGATCAGATTCATCATACTCTTCTTTTCAGCTTCCTTCCCTTTGCTTGATCCTGCAAAACATTAAAATGAAACCCAGTCACATCATGTATTAAGAATCAACAATTAGGAACTTAACAAAGTTAGATAGTGGACTTACCTGAAGCAGAACCATACATTCTGACTAAAGATGTCAGGTAGTCGGGGCAGCTTCGATTCCAATGTCCTTTTCCTTGGCAATAGAAACACACAGGCTCATATGAGCCATCATATAGAGTAGTCTCAAAAATGGCCTTTCTCTTATGATCATCACTTTTGACCATGGCCAATTCCTTCCCTTTAGGAGAAGGAATCATTTCTGGGATGTCCATGTCAGCTTAGGAGACAGACCTTCCAATCAAAGTTGCTTGACCATGGTGCCAAATCATTGCTGATTCAGCAGCAATTAGCAAATAGGTAAGATCTATTAGGGTCATGTCGAGATCTGTCACATAGTAGTCTTTAACAAACTGACTATATGACTCAGGAAGTGACTGAAGAACCCAGTCAATAGCCAGCTTTCTTAGGAACCCAACACCCATCATCCTTAGCCGGTCAATGTGTGCCTTCATCTCCAAGACATGTGCACACACTGGCTTTCCATCCTTGTGTTTACTATCCAATAGGACTTGAGTGAGTTTGAAATTTTCAAGTCTTCGATCTTGTGAGTCGGGGAGAATAATTGGAGGAGGTGGAGGAAGTGAAGCATGATGTTGTGGGACATCATCTTCAAGAGGAAAGCTTGTTCCAAGAGATTTGGGAAGATCATAATTGTCTGAACCAGACATCTACAATGGGAGAGATTCAAGTTAGTTGATTTAAAATCCTTAATATAACACCCAATATGAAATATTAAGGCTAGGACCCAACACATTATTTTATAACTTGGAAGAGGGATGCCGTAATCCAAGCTATAGAATATTTGAAGGTAGGTGAATGACGATTCACCAATTTCCACCATGAAAAAGGAAATAAATTATTAGGTTTTAATTGGTTTTGAAACTCCTAGAGTCCTTTGAGATTCATTGAACTTTTCAATGGCACATTTCAATCTCGATTGTGCCCTTCAGGTTTTGTGACTGGGATGCCGAGGATCACAAAAGAAGGTGTGAATAACCATGCAAATTCACTTGGTACCCTTAATATTATCACCTAATCAATGTGCCGGTTAACCACACGCGCTCCACCGATCTATGATAAACATTAAGTCACCCTTTGCCATCCTTACTAGTCCAAGTTAGTGTGCCGGTTAACCACACACGCTCCACCAACAACTTGGTAAGGTACAAAGTGTAAATTTCATGGGTTAGCACCAAATTCACATTTTCCTAAAGTAACTAAGATTGGGATTTATAAAAAGGTTTAGTTACTTTGTATTCATCAATATACTTTTAATGACAATTATAGTCCTTGTCCTACCCGTTTGGCTAGCGACCCTCCACCGGTCAAGGAAACGGTGGGTGAGAGTGGACACCCATTAAGCTGCCATTTTATAGGCAACAACCTTATATCCTCCTTATAGACTGGCTTCGTGAATGAGGCCTACTAACGGTAAGACGGACTTGCTCTTATACACACACATATATATATATATATATATATATATATATATATATATATATTATTAACTTATAATACTATAAAGTATAAGGGTTGAATTTAAACTTTTAAAACTCTAAGGGTTGGAACTAAAGTGTATGTGAGACTTTACAAATTCCAAAACTTGAGGGTCAGTTTTGAACAATTCAATAACTTTTGGATTTTCATAACTTATGAGTTTAGTTAAGGTTTAAAAAAAACTTTTAGTGAAGAGACTGTTGGACATCCATAACTTGAGGACAAGTTATGGAGTCCATAAAACTATTTATGATGAAAAAGACTCTTCAAATTGTGTAACCTATGGTTTTTAATGGGATTTAAAAGAAAATCTTTTGGTAATCCACAACTTGAGGACAAATTATGGATTCCATTAAAACACATCAAGATCAAGAATTAACTAACAAACAATTTGCAAATAATTCCTATGATCTAACAAAACTCATAAGTTCATGAACATCCATATCAACAATTTTAATAATCATATGAACACATACAAAACTTGAAATTTTGATAATATCCTTTGAAATTGGATTAGCATAATCATTACAATATCAAAAATAGGTTTTATAAGTCCAAAACAGTTTAGTGTAATGATTCTAGTCCAATTCCAGCTAAAAAACTCAAAAATTTGCACTCAGGGCCTCCTACTCATCGAGTGCATGAACCTACTCGACGAGTAGGATGAAGATATGCTTGGACTCATCGAGTCCCCCCATGGACTCGACGAATCCACTGTCCAGACAGCAAGATTTTTCGATTTTTCAACAGTTTGCATCAAGTATTCAAGAAAACAATCATAGGCTCTGATACCACTGTTGGGTTTTGAGCATTCTAACACTCCTATGGTGTATATGAAACCCTATAAACCTTGGATCTATGTTTTCTCTAAAATACATGCAAAGAAGAATTTCCAAGGTTTACATCCTAACTAGCATGGTATGGGGAACTTGAATCATAAAAT